>NW_003302551.1:6506600-6620316 GCF_000004255.2 Arabidopsis lyrata subsp. lyrata
CTGGTCCGTAATTTGATTAAAAAAAAGAAGAAGTTTGGCTCTATTTTTTTAGTAGAAAACACTCTCATCTCTTTATATTAAAAAAAAACGTTAATTTTTTATGTTTTAGGTCTGTCTGACTGTTTGGTAAATTAGAAACTTAACCAATTATAAAATTTGTTGAACTAACGTTCAATACTTTAAATGTTTTACTATATTGACTGTTTGGTAAATTAGCCCATATTATTTTATAAAGAAAATTTTAAGACTTTGAATGTTAATTCAGTCTCTCTATCTCTCCAACCTCCATTCTCCCACCTACACATTTATTTGAAACACAAACACAACTTTGACGATGAGAAAAAGAAATTGGATTAGAACTATTTTTGATAATTTCATGGTCTCGATGTCTCAAAAGATGAGAAAAAGACATATATATATGTAATTTATAAAAAAAACTTATACATACAGTCATGAAAAGCGAAGAGGGAGAACATGACTATGCAGCTCAAAAAATGGCTATTTTTTTGATGATTTCATGGTTTTGATGTCTCAAAAGATGATTTTTATTGTTTTACTGAGTTGTTGTACTTTTAATATATATTAAAAAATTTCATGAAAGTATATCCAGATTTAAATAGGGAAAATTGGAAATAAAGGATAAATATTTAAGTATTTGTCCATATATGAATTTTATGAACAAATATCAATTATTCCTAAACTATCCCTTGCATAAGATTGAACCAATTGTTTCAAAAATAATTAAAAAAAATATGTATTAAAATGATGAAGAAGATATCAAGATATATAAAATGTCAAAAATATATTGTTTTGTTTTCGTTTTAGATGGATAAAATTTGATCTATAAAGTTTAGAATATGTCTTCTGAAATTAGAATGTATATTCTATATACTCTACATGTTCTACAAAATTTAGATTATGTATTCTACACACTCTACATGTTCTACAAAATTTAGAAGTCATTTCTGTTCTATGGTATTTAGAATACTAGTTTCTACGACTTTTAGAATACATATTCTATACTTTGTTCATTGTTCTCCGAAAATTAGAATATGTTTTCTAACATTTACTCATGTTCTAAGAATGTTAGAAAACATATTCTTAAGATTTTTTTTATTCTATAAAAATTAGAAAGTACATTCTATCTAATTTAGATTTAAAAAAAAATCTTAAAATATGGAAATTGAATATAGTGAATTTGATTACATCTGCAAATTACAGAAGTTGAATTCTGAATACTTTAAAATTCTTTATACCTAAGTGAATAAATTATAACACAAATTAGAATTTTTCTTTATACTTCACACTTTTTCCTATAGATTACACTTAATTTCTAGTCTCAAAACCCCGAAAATTAGTTGAATTTTGAATACTTTAAAATTATTTATACATAAGTGAATAAATTATACACAAATTAGAATTTTTCTTTATACTTCACACTTTTTTCTATAGATTACGCTTAATTTTTTGTCTCAAAACCCGAAAAATTAGTTGAATTTTGAATACTTTAATGGTGCAAATGGTTGTTTTAAAATAAGAGGTTGAAAGAGTTGAATGGTCATTCATCTCATTTTTTTCCATTTGAGACGAATAAGTTGGAAAATTGATTCAACTCATTCAACCAAAAAAATTGAAAAAATGAACAAATTATAAAGGAAAATTGGTCAACCCTTTCAACTACTATTTCGCAGAGGAATGAGTTGAAATTTCGCTGAGGAATGAGTTGAATGATGTTCAACTTTTTTTGTTCAACTCAAAATTTTCCAATCTTTCGACTATATGCCATCCATTTGGAGCCTAAAATTCTTTATACCTAAGTGAATAAATTATAACACAAATTAGAATTTTTCTTTATACTTCACGCTTTTTCCTATAGATTACGCTTAATTTCTTATTTCAAAACCCGAAAAATTACAGTTGCGCTCTATTACGAAATTGAAATCAATGGAGGGAGATAGAGAGAGATTGAAGAAGAAGAAGAAAAAAAAGTTATTTAATATGGCGTTATTAGAGAGGAGAGAACAATTACGAAAGCTTAACTTTGATGAGCAAGAGAATCAAAGAAGAAAAAGATATGAAATTATCTACGGCAAAACAAATAATGAAATATAAATAAATATTGATTTTATCCAATATTTTTTCCAAATTGTTTTTAGAAAGAAATCAATTTAATTTTGAATTTTTTAATAGTTTAGTAAGATTTTAAAAGACTGGGGACATATTGGGATTTTAATTATATGAAATCATATATGACCAATATTAAAGTATATATGACCAAGCATGAATATAGAATGCATAGATAGACAATAATTTAATTATTTGTCCTTTATTTCCAATTTTCCCTTTCTTCTTTTTCCAATTTTATATTTTTAGTTTCTCTTCCTTTTAACCAAAAAACTACTGGAATTATAATTCATTGCTGCTCCTCCAGTAGATATTGATATTCATGAACATGTTTCTGGATCTCTTCTTTACGTAAACAACATCATTTATAAATAAAAGCTAGACTCTAATTTGTTACTCAAATAACACTAAGAGTATTCGGCTAATCTTTTTTTTTTTTTTTTTTTTTTTTGAGCAAATATTCGGCTAATCTAAGCCATTCACTCTCATTATCTCTACGGCAAATCACTTAGCTATAACATAAAAATCTAGCATTAGTAGAGAAAAGAGTTCAGTCATCCAATTTGCCTCTGAAATCATGTTACAAAAATATATAGTACCATAGAATTATGTTCTTAAAAATCACTAAACTGTTGTAAAGTTGATTAAAAAAAAAAAACGATTCTAATACATAACCTAATAAGTAATAACCAGGCTATAAACTATTTATGAGAAAAGGTTAGATCTACCTGCGACTTACTCATTGTCTATATAAGCCTTTGCATCTTCAATCACAAGCCAATTATGTTTTTGATAACTCAGAGCTTATCTTTCGCCACCTTCAAGCTCTTCTTGATCTTCAAGCTGGCCTTCTTCCTTGTTGTTAGCTTCGGAATTTACAGTCTCGTTGTTACCATTATTGTTCCCTCCACTTTCCTTGTGACCAAAGAACAATCCTGAAGAAGACAAGTCCTCTTCATCAAAATCCTCTTCTTTCTCTGCGTTCTTATAATCCTTTGATCTTTCGTTTACAATGCCATCCACCCATTGCGGACAACGGTGTGTCACTCCAAGATTTGCTTCAATCAGTGAGGCGTTTGAAACCGGATGGGCCCGCGTAATGCAAGAACATTCGGGTACAGGATGCGAAAGAAAACTAAATGCTTTTGATCTTTTGGAAGATTCGATTAGACCCTCGAGTATGCTTCTCTTGAGTAGCTTCCTAACTGATGTTATCCAAGTGTGATTCGCCTCGTACATATGGTCTCGGATCTCTTCCAAAAGCATTGCAATCTGTTTCCTGCAAGTATGAGAAATTTCAAGATTACATAATCTATGAAAATCTTCCAAATAGGATGATACATTGATTACATTACCTGTCTGGCCTAAATGTCTTAGCAGAAGCAGACTGATAGAGCCGGTGACCCATTACCAAACTAGCAAAACTCGGATGTCCTTTCCCATCGCGATCAAATCCCGAGATAAATACATCTGCTTCCACGCTAACAACATAATCAATTGCTTCCCACAACAACTTGTGAGCATTAGTTCTCAACTCAATAACCGTGCTTTCGGGCTCATTGTCACTCTCAGCTACCCAACCCCACCAACCTTCAATGTTGTAGTACTTTGGTCTAGCCGGTGGTGGCGGAAGCGGTTGAGGCCTTTGTCTTGTGCTTCTCAATGAATCATGTTTCGTTTCTTCCTCAATTGAAGGAGGTGTCATTTTCTTGATATCATTATGTTTTGCCTCACGCCCATACATCTTAGCAAGCTCCCAGCTAGTACTAAGAGAAGTACGGTCAACGACATTCTCAAACATGCCATGTAAAGGGATTAGCGTTCTCTGCCCGCCAAAAACCTCTCCCCCAGCAACATATATGATTGTGTCCCATGAGTATCCGTAAGCTCGTAGAAGAATACCAACCTGAGAGAGAACCAAAGCTTTTAATGCGTGTTTTTGTTACTTTATCGAGGTAAAATCCGTAAATAATTATACTTTTCTTACTTCTTCTGGCATTAGAGGACATAAGCCCGCAAGGCGTTGCTCAGTTGAGTCTACAGAGAGCTTCCCTTTGACAATACCGCGTTTTATCATCCAAGCTCGTTTATGTTGAATCAGCTCAGTATGAACATCCTTTGAGTAGCTCCAAAATGCAACAAACACATAAATCATAATATACTAAGAAACCATTTTTCCACAAACTGTACAATACAATAAACTTCAAAGTACCTGGAACAGTTCAGCACAACCATGATAGGCCAAAGCTTCTCTTGTCATCCCTGGATCATAGGCTATGAAAGGTCGTCCTAAAGGTCTCAGCCTGTGACATCACACATAAAGAGTCACGAGACGAGAGCGTAAAGAGAAAAAAAAAAACATCAACAAACAATGCACACGGGCGGGTCTTGAAGAAACTAGCCTTTGCAATACTTTAGTGGAAAGTTCTTGAACCTCTTTCCTAAATTGTAAGGGGTGAAACGCAACTCTACACCGTAATCTCTGATATTCTTCAAGATCACTTGGAAGTATAGCCTACATGAAGAAAATCAATCACAATATAGTCAATCATCAATTACTACAGAGAAATGATCGTTAAGAATATGTGAAATTTTCGTTACCTGTAAGCATCCACCGTGAGGGACAACGAGTTCAACAACCGAGTGCTTAATGAGAACAGGTAGAACATGATGCAAGTAGTAATAAGGCGAAGATCCGTAAGAGACTTTAAAAGAAGGAATTTGTTTCTTTCTTCTAGCCCATTTGAGATTCTTGGGAAGAGTTTTAACAACTCTAACATCATTTGCAATTGAAGACATGAAGTGTTCTTCATTGTACAAATACGCAAAGCTCTTGAACTGTGAACTGCTCGTAAACAACAACCGATTAGAGCAAAGAACAAAATCAACATAGAGAGTATAAATTTCCAGTATTAAGTCCAAACCTAATCCCTTTGCTGCTAGTTGTTGATTGAATCTCAGGAATAACCAGAGTGGCGTTTAGTAGCCGAGAAACAGCTACAACATCAGGAATCTAAAAAATGACCATTAGTAAAAAGCCATAAGAAGAGTCACACAACATATATTAATTGAAATGTTAAGATGTTCTTACCGAATTTCTAATCTCATGGAAACCACCTTGTATTCTAACAAAAACAAAACCATTTGTCCTTGCCGGAGGATCTGTTACAAACCAAATTACATATACACTTCAAAAAACAGAACACCAACCTGAATTCAACTTATCAAAACACAACAATGTCAACTATAAATCCAACTCTAAAAGAACACAATCTCAAAGATTCAGTTACAGATCCGACAATGTAGGGAAAAAACATAACCTGAATGGAAACCTCTAGGATTAGAATCAGGAAGTAATGTCTCCACATGTCTTGTTGGTCCCCAAAGTCTTCTATACAATGGTGTCTGTAACATACATAAGTTCATGAAGCTAAAAGTGAAATCTACTAAAAAAAAAAAACCAATTGATAAACTTTTAGAGTCATAATTAAACTTTTGTTTAAGGAAAGAAGAAACGATTCTATATTGAAGATACCCAGAAGAAAAGAGCATTGGCCCACTTGATGAAATTAAATAAAACTTCTTTGTGATTCAACAATGGAGATCCACTAAACAAAAAGTTTAGATTTTTACATGTCGGGCAAATCTGGGATTGTCGAAGACTGGTCTCCAAGAGAAGATAGTAACAGGAATAGAGTAATCGGAGATTGAATCATCTGTGAATCCGGCGAGAAGAAAATGGACAAGAAGAGAGAAAGCAGACAGAAAGAGACCAAGAAGACCAATCCATTTCATACGCGACTTCAAGAAGACTTTACCTTCTCCCTTCATCTCTACAGATGTGAAAGTGAACTGAAGTGAAGTGAAGTGATTCTTACTTGGTTCTTTTACTAATGGAGGACATAACAGAGACTAGAGTGAGTAGAAGAAAAGTTGAATCGGAAGAGAGAGAGAGAGGAGACACGTGTGTGAACATGTCTGGTGAAGTAGATCGGTGTTGATCGGACAATGAATGGGTTGTTTGGTCTCTCTCTCAAAATCTGCTTTCATTGAATTTACTTTTTTTTTTGTGTTCTTCTATGTTTCTCTCACGCGCTTTTTCCGACTGTGAATCTCATTTGTTACAGCTACCTCTATTTTTTTTTCCACAAGTGTAACGCATTATTTTAAACGATAGATTTTAATCCGCAAAATGATTTATTTAGTAAATGTAGTAATTTTTTTAAATTTAATGATTATGTATTAAATATATAAATTTACAAATATTATCATTTAATAAGATATATATATTTTTATAGTTTATAATTATTATTAAGTAGCGGTATAGCACGAAATAATTTTTGTTCTATACAATTTTGTTTTCATCAGGCTAATTCGAGGCTAATTCGATATATCTAATAATCGTGGTTAGACCTGCAAGTTCGGGTAAACGGGTCGGGTCGGATCGGTTTTTTGGGGTTTCGGGTTAATTCTGAATTTTTAAATGTATTCGAAGATAACCAAAATTGATTTCGGTTCGGTTTGGTTCAGAAACGGGTTATTTCGGTTTTGTGTATAAAACCCGAAAATAACCGAATTTATTTTTCTCTTATTTTTTTTATGTGCTTTTAAATCTAACTAAAGTCCACAAAAAATATTTTGGGTATTAAAACCCAACGAAAACAAAGCCCACAAGAAATATAAGCCCATAAACCGTAGACAATTAGGGTTTCTCCTTCTTTGAAGCGGTTGCAGCGAGTAAATAAACTTAATTTTGGTGAGGTCTCTCTGCTTTCAAACACGTACTCTGCTCTTAGTGGAGAAGACGAGTTAGAAGGAGGAAGTAACTCTTTAAAAGACGATGAGCCGTAGGAGCCAGCAGCAACTGAGGTGCTACATAAAGCTACTCATGACCTGGAAGTAGTCAAGACTCAAAAAGCAGAGTTGCCTCTACGCCAATCTCTTCCACGTGAGTCAAAAACATCTCACAAAACAATCTCAATTTCTTCTACTCAATCTTCTAGGGACCCCCCTCGGGATCAGAGAAAGAAGAACCTCCCCAAACATCATTAATGTCGGGTTTCTTTTGGAATGTACGCGGATTAAACAAATCAGAAAAGCATTCCGTAATAAAGAAGTGGATAGCAGAACAGAGTTTTCAGTTCGGTTGTTTGATAGAGACAAGGGTTAAGGAGAATAAATCGCAGAGGTTGAGTGGTAAGCTATTTCAAGATTGGTCTGTAATGACAAACTACGAGTATAATCGGCGAGGTCGCCTTTGGGTGGTCTGGAAGAAAAGTGTGAGACTAACCCCTTTTTTCAAAAGTGGTCAACTCATTACATGTTCGGTGAAATTGGAAAACCATGATGATGAGTTCTTTTGTTCTTTCATCTATGCATCAAATTTCATGGAGGAAAGGAAGGAGCTATGGAATGATTTGAAAGCTCATTTTGACTCTCCTATCATCCGTAGTAAACCTTGGATAATTTTTGGGGACTTTAATGAAACTTTGGACTTGGAAGAACATTCAAAATCAGATGATAATCCGGTAGTAACTCCGGGTATGAGGGACTTCCAAGCAATGACAAATTATTGTTCATTTACAGATTTGGCGTTTCATGGTCCGCTGTTTACTTGGTCGAATAAGAGAGAAAATGATCTAATTGCCAAGAAATTAGACAGAGTATTGGTTAATGATGCTTGGTTTAAGTCTTATCCGCAGGCGTATAGTGTTTTTGAAGCCGGAGGATGCTCTGATCACTTGCGTTGTAGGATCAATCTGAATATTGGGGCTGGTGGTGTGGTAAAAGGGAAAAAACCTTTCAAATTTGTCAACGTTCTTACTGAAATGGAGCAGTTTAAACCAATGGTGGAGGGCTACTGGCAAGAGACAGAACCTCTCTTTATGTCTACATCATCTCTATTCCGGTTTTCAAAGAAACTCAAGGGACTAAAGCCTAGCTTAAGAAATTTGGCAAAGGAGAGATTAGGTAACCTAGTTAAAAAAACAAAAGAGGCGTATGATATCTTATGCCAGAAGCAAGAAATAAACCTCACTAATCCTTCACCGCAATCTCTGCAAGAAGAAAATGAAGCTTATGACAGATGGGTTCAAGTGGCTGCATTGGAAGAGAAGTACTTGAAACAAAAGTCGAAACTGCATTGGTTGATGATAGGGGATAGGAACAATAAAGCTTTCCATAGAGCTGTTTCAACTCGAGAAGCACAAAATGCGATAAGAGAGATTCAATGCCAAGATGGTAGTGTGACGGCTCAACCAGAGGAAATTAAAAAAGAGGCTGAACGGTTTTTTAGAGAGTTTTTGCAGCTAGTTCCGAATGATTTTGACGGTTGTACAGTGGCTGAACTTCAAGAATTATTACCATATCGCTGCACAGTGACGGATAAAGAGATGTTAACTGGTTTAGTGTCGGCTGCGGAGATAAAGAAGGTCTTGTTCTCGATGCCGAATGATAAATCCCCAGGCCCGGACGGCTTCACATCGGAATTTTATAAGAGTGCTTGGGATATTATTGGAGATGAGTTTGTCTTGGCAATTCAATCTTTTTTCACCAAAGGGTTCTTACCTAAAGGCATAAACACCACGATTTTAGCCCTCATCCCTAAGAGAAAAGAAGCAAAAGAGATGAAAGATTACAGACCTATCTCATGCTGCAATGTGCTATATAAGGTCATTTCAAAAATAATCGCAAATAGACTTAAAGAGGTGCTTCCAAAATTCATAGCGGGAAATCAGTCGGCTTTTGTTAAAGATCGTCTCTTGATTGAAAATGTGCTGTTGGCGACAGAATTAGTGAAGGATTATCACAAGGATTCCATCTCGGGTCGCTGTGCTCTAAAAATTGATATTTCCAAAGCTTTTGATTCAGTCCAGTGGAGCTTCATTACAAATACCCTTCTAGCAATGAACTTCCCATCGGAGTTCATTCATTGGATTACTCTATGCATCACTACGGCTTCATTCTCGGTACAGGTGAACGGTGAATTAGTGGGTTTCTTTAGAAGTGCAAGAGGCTTAAGGCAGGGCTGCTCCCTTTCCCCTTACTTATTTGTTATGTGTATGGAGGTGTTATCAAAAATGCTGGATAAAGCTGCAGGTGCAAGGAAATTTGGCTATCATCCGAAATGTAGATCACTTGGTTTAACTCATTTGAGCTTTGCTGATGATCTTATGATCCTCTCCGATGGCAAAGTACGATCCATTGACGGTATAGTTCAGGTGCTTGATGATTTTGCTAAACGTTCCGGTTTAAAGATTAGTATGGAAAAGTCCACCATGTTTTTGGCGGGAATTCAGGAACCAGTACATCAAGAGATCACTCAACGTTTTCCTTTTGAAGTTGGTCAACTCCCAGTAAGGTATTTGGGGCTTCCTCTTGTTACAAAGCGATTCAACTCTTCAGACTACCTCCCTTTAATTGAGCAAATCCGAAGAAAAATTGAATCCTGGACATCTCGCTTTCTCTCATTTGCTGGAAGACTAAACTTGATAAGCTCAGTTATTTGGAGTGTTTGTAATTTTTGGCTAGCAGTTTTCAGGCTCCCTCGAGCATGTATACGGGAAATCGAAAAAATATGTTCAGCGTTTCTATGGTCGGGTGTAGAGTTAAGCTCAAAGAAGGCTAAAGTCTCATGGGATGCGGTTTGTAAGCCAAAAAATGAGGGAGGACTGGGGCTGCGCTCATTGCGTGAAGCAAATGAGGTGTGTTGTCTGAAGTTGATTTGGCGTATCGTCTCTCGCAGCAACTCTCTATGGGTCAAGTGGTCTGAAACACATCTTCTAAGAAAGCAATCATTCTGGTCAGTGAAAGAGAACTCTGTTTTGGGATCATGGATTTGGAGAAAATTGCTCAAGTATAGAGCTGTGGCACAAACATTCTGTAAGGTGGAGGTAAGAAATGGAGAAGCTACTTCCTTTTGGTATGATAACTGGTCGGAATTAGGCAGAATCATGGACGTTACGGGGGACAGAGGAGTGATCGATTTGGGAATAAATCGCAGCCTCTCTGTTGCTGAGGCGTGGTCTACAAGCCGACGTAGACGACACCGCACAACAACTCTAAACCACATCGTAGATACTCTTCAGGTAGCAAGGGGAAAACGGACAGAGGATCGAGATATAGTGCTCTGGAGAGGCAAGAACGACATTTTCAAAAACTGCTTCTCAACCAAAGACACATGGAACAGAATCAGAACCACATCAACTGAAGTCACATGGCACAAGGGAGTTTGGTTCCCTCATGCGATTCCTAAATACTCTTTCTGTGTCTGGCTCGCAGCCCACAATAGGCTAACAACAGGGGATAAGATCGACAAATGGAACACAGGTTCACCAGTGGGCTGCGTGTTTTGCAACAATGATCTAGAAACCTGGGATCATCTGTTCTTTCAATGTGGCTACGGGTCAGAGATTTGGGCTGCACTAGCTAAAAACATATTCAAGGCAAGATACTCAACTGATTGGCCATCACTCATTTCTTATATCTCCAATATGCAGCAAAACCGAATAGAGAGTTTCTTGGCTCGGTACATTCTCCAAGCAACAGTCTACGCAGTTTGGCGAGATCGGAATGGTAGACGACATGGGGAACATCATAACTCGGCAGTTCAATTAGTAGGTTGGATCGACAAGCACACTCGGAACACACTTTCGTCCATCAAACTGTTGGGGGACAAAAGATATGACAAGGGGCTCCAAATGTGGTTTGAATCAAGACTATAAGTTTTTTTTTCTGAGTTTTGAATTTCAGCTTTCGGTTTAAATTCAGACGAACGTTGCACTAGTTGTAAAAACGATATTTTTTCTTTGAATATAATTTAACATTACATTCAAAAAAAAAAAAAAAAAAAGAAGCGGTTGCAGCGGCGGAGAAGAAAGACGGTTTGACATCCAAGATCTTGAATCTCAAATCCTTACCCAAACTGAGAACGAGGGATGAACACGGACAAGAGTCTGAGAACAAAGGATGAACACGGACAAGAGTCACAAAACAATCAATTTCAATATTTCATATTAAACATAAACTCAAACCTTAAATCAAATTGAATAATCGAACTAACCTTTTCCTAGAAGGCTAGAACGAAAGATGAAGAAATAAGAAAGGCTGAGAATTGAAGGAAGAAGACAAGATTGAGCTTCAATGTCTCAGTGAGATTAGGTTGCGATAGAGAAAATTGAGAGATGAGAACGACCAAAGGTGAGAGAGGTTGGAGGTTGAGTGTCGTTTAGGGTTAGAATTAGGTAGTTATAGTTAGGTTAAAATTTTTGGTTAACCGATCAGAATAACCGACCGACCCGACCCGGCGAGAAAACCGAAGATTATTTGAAATTCCGATCGGTTTCTGTGTAGTAGCCGATTGTGAACCGAATTCAATTTTATCGGTTCGGTCGGGTCAGAATTTTTGGTTCGGGTAATTATCCCAGGCCTAATCATGGTGTTAAAAAATAATAAATTTGGAATTAATCCGTATTGAAGCGGTAAGTTAATGATATTTTAAATTTTTATTAATGTTAATTCAAACCCGTCATGCCATATAATCCGTCGTGTAATATAATTTGTCCCTTGTTATTTTTAATATGTTCAAATATTCATAATATTATGAAGTTCTTATTGATTTTAATCCGTCCGTATTGAAGGGGCGTATTAATGATATTTAAATTTTTTATTAATGTTGATTTAAAATACGTCCCGCGATCCTGCAATATAATCCGTCCCATATTACTTTTTTTATATTTTCAAATGTTCGTAATATTATAAACTTTCTATTACTTTCAAATATATCAATTATAGTATTTCCGGTAAAATAAAACAGTTTGTATAACCGAATTAATCCGTATACAAACTTTTAAATTTGGTTGCTTGTTATGTTAAGGTTCCTGCTTATTCGGATTTGAATTCATTTTGATCTTATTTATAATATGACTCTGTATCATTGTCTATACATTTTAGCCGATGTGGGACGTTGAACACATACTTTTTTATTAATTGGGTAATATATGTCCGTTTTTAAAATTTTGAATCATAATATATGCAAAAAAAATTGAGACTTTTTTTAACTTTATGTATTATATGAGAATTCAAAACAGTTAAAAAAATAATCAAACAAAGATGAAAGGCGAATCTTAAATCAAAACCAAATCTTCTAAATATCTTTATTTTTAAATATAGAAACGTAAATAGTGGATACGATCCAATTTTGGTAATATTTGTATCCGACTTTTAGGCAAATACCGGTGTTAGAGTTGAGTTAAATATAACCCGATCCAACCAAATTTTATGAAATAATTTTCTTATCAAGTCGGGTACGATTTGTGTCTAAAAACAGTTTCACCCACCCGCTAAAAATGTATTTCAAAAATACTAGTATAGATTCCAAACAGTACATGGACAAAATAAAAGCCCTTCAAAAAATTACAGAAAAGATGAGGCCCAGCCAAAAGCCCACCAAAAATATCAACTTCGACTGAAAAAGAAATATCAACTTTTGACTCAATTTGAAACCACGTGTCATCAAGAGGATGTAATCTCAACACGTATTAGACGATTAATCGGAAGATTCCTGATTACAACCTCTGCCGTCGAGCACCGATTTTAGTGAAAGATTCATCGTCAAAAAACAATCGATCAATGATTCCTTTAGTAACCACCGAAACTAAGCCATCGAAGCTCCAATAGAATTTAAATCCGAATAAGGGTCAGAAAATTCTTCGTTCCTTCAACTAAAGAGGCCATCTCTTATTGATTCCTGTAACTCTAAAACTTCAAGAGATTGAACTGGAGATTGAAAATTTAAGCCACACAAACCTAAAGATTCATCACCAACCCAAATCTGAAGCATTTATTGAAAGAAAACTATAAAAAAAAACGATAAATAAATTTTAAAAATCAGCTTGAAACTGATTCATGGTGGAAGAAATACAGAAATCGGCCAAAATCTCATGTGGGAGCCGAATTTGTCGGGCAAAAGCCGACCATCTCCGCTATCAGAGCCGGAAGATGCCGCAAAAGAAACCGACAAACCACTGCATGAGAAGCTGATGGATATCGGGCTAAAGCCGATTGAAACCAATTGGACGGCCTTGCCGGAGAATTTCGGATACCGGAGTAAAGAATAGGAATCGACTTTCTCTCTCAAAAATATGAAGAGAGAAGAGAGATGATTTTTTTTTTCAATCATTTTTTTTATAAAAAAGTTTATCAACTTTGTTACAGCTACCTCTAAGATAACTTTTCTTTTATTTTTTCTCATTGAACTATTATTAAAAAAACTTAAGATTTATGTGAGTTTCAAAATTTTGGTTCATCTTTTTTCCAGCAATCCTGGTTTATTTGATATCATTCAGTTTACATATTTAATCTATATGATTAATAACAATCTCAATAAAAGTTTTTTTTGCTGATGTATATAGCAACTTTTTGCTAAAAATATTTTACGTTTGTAATTTCTTGAAAAGTTGTAATCCGCATAAGTGTCTTATACTATTATGTTCATAAATAGTTTTAGCCGTTTAGTTAAACCAATGCAACATTTAGTTTATTTAACAAACCATTGCAATTTTTGGTTTATTTTATAAATTTTTATAATATTTAGTTATCTACAATCGCATCTCTTAGTGTAACTTCTTTTAAATTATTAGTTTGAGCTTTTGATTACTAAAATATATTTAAATGAGATTGCAATCGTTTAACTGAACCATTTCAATTGACTAATCTCTAAAATTTTTATTTGTTTTATGAATCATTATAATTTTAGTACGTTTGACAGAAAATTAAAACTTTTAGTATATTCAATATACAATCGTATCTTTCAGCACAACTGTTCATATAATTTTACTTAGTTTTTAATTACTAAAAGCTATATTTTAATAAATTGTTGCAACCGTTTAATTGAACCATTGTAATATTTAGATTATTTGATGCACCATTGCAATTTTTGGTTTATTTTATGAACTTTTTGTAACATTTTTATGTAATAATAGCAGTCCAAATAAATATCTTCTACGGTTGCGTACTTTTATCGGAATTTTTCATAATTTTGTTATTAGTTTCGTTACTAAATTATATTTAAATAAATTATCGCAATTGTTTAGTTAAACCATTACAAAAATATAATTTCTTTAACGAATCATTGAAATTTTTCGTTTATTTTATGAACCGTTGTAACATTTAATTATCTACAGTTGCATCTTTAGATGTAACACTACAACTATGTAAATTATTATTTTGAACTTTTTATATATATATATATATATATATATAAATTATTGTAACCGTTTAATTGAACTATTGTAATATTTATTTTATTTAACAAACCGTCGCAACATTTGGTATCTTATATATTAAAGGAGAAGTCGAAAGTGCTCACGTTCGCTCTCAGAATATGAGCAGTCGTTTTTGCCCCCCTCCCCTTTAATGAGATTAGATTAGTTAAATTTCCATTTTGTTAATAAAATAAAAATCGAAATTGTGAAAAAAGAAACATACCGTCTTCGTTTCTTCAACCCTAATTCGCTTATTGGGCTTATATTTTTACGGAAAAAAGCCCGGTATAATTTACACCGTCATATGTAAAACCCTAAAACCTTATGCTGGAGATTCCTATAAATATGATGCCTCCATTGAAAATCAAACATCACGGCTGGCTTTTTATGCATAGCAATTATGGTTTATAGTTCTTTTTTGTACCTCAAATTTGGTTTTTTCTATGATGCATCGTCGTCGGTTTTTTTTCCACCTTTTTATGTTATGGTCACTTGGAAACTAAGATCTCAAAGATTTTTGCCAATTTGTGATGAGTTTTTTAGTTTCTTTATTCTCATTAGATAGTTTCGATATTATGATTTTTTTCATATAGCTACTATTCTTTTCATGAATCGAGTTTGTGTATTGTGTGTTTGTGTTTTATAAATTGGTGTTTATATGATAATACTGATTTGTTTCTTTTATTTTTTGAGTTGTATGTTCGTTTGATTGTGTCAAATAAATAACTTTTGGGTATCATCTAATCGTGTGTTTTATTTTTGTAGGTTAATCTTCACCGAAAGTATTGAAAAAGATGATGAAGAGTAAGAAAAATACCAAAACAAAAAGGTAAAATAGTCTTTTAAGTTCATGTCTTTTTAGTTATGTTAGTGGATCGATCCTCATCTTTAATGGTGTTTGTGTATGAATTTGCAGGTTGGTGTTTATGGAAACATCGTGAATTGGTGCATGAAATAAAAACAAAATATTTAATTAATAAAATCTCCAAAAGATATTAAGGTTTGTTTCATCTTGCGAAAATTTATTCTATTATCTAACTATATTTTCTATTTTATCATGAATTTATTTATTTGCTTTTTTTGGCTACTATAAACCCTAGGATATACTTTTTTTTTTTTTTTTTTTTGAACTAAACCCTAGGATATACTCAAAACACATTAAATACGTTTTTAAATTCAGGGGCAAATCATGAATCGTAACATGTGTCTTTTTTTGAACCCTTTCAGAGTTTTTTAGCTAAACATTATATATCTTATATATCCTATATATGTTCTCTATCTGCTTGGATGTTTCTCTGTTGTAGAAATTCAGAGTTTTATTAGAAATCAACCCAGAAACTACAGACTGACGTTCATAAAACGAGAATCTGAAACTCACCGATCGATGGAAGCAACAAGCTCCAAGAATCAGCGAGCACAAGAGAAATTGAAAATGAAAAATGTTCACAAGATTTTTGATAATCAAAAGTGTAAAAGTATTTGTCTTCTTATAGCCTCCAGCTTCCTCGTTCCTTCCTTGTAACAAACTATTTTGATCTTCCAATCATAAGCCACCATCTTGATCCAATTAGAAAGCTCCACGTTACTGAGATGACTACTCATTTTACCACAGCCACGTCACCTTCTCCCAACTCTCAATTTACTATATCATTCTCTGAATCGACTGATTCGAAATCGGGGTCAACCCAACTTTGAGGGGAAGATTAATCTAGCTCGGTTCGAACCGAGGCCCAAACTGATTGACTTGCATGTCCTTCATAGATTCAAGCTCTATGCTACTCACTCGGTAACAAAATCTCCTCCTCTTTCTCTTAACTTCGGTCTAATTATGATCTGTGATTATGTGAATCTTATTAATGTTCAAATTCTCTTTTTAATTTATTATTGATTTGCATCAATATGAATCTTTTTTATTCGGCAACTGATTCACCGGTAATTGCGTTGATACAATTATGGTTTATGGATTTTTATTGTGTTTGACATTATTGCATAATGAATTCGTTAATTTTCCAATTTTGGATTTGAATTCTCTTCAAGGTGGTTTGGTTTAATTCCATGAATCGCCCTATCAGGTACTACTAAATTTCTGATTTCTTTGGCTTTCTTCAATTTGTTTCTTGCAGGATTCGAGGGAAAAGGGCTTGCACAAGTGTTTCTAGACAGAGAAAATGAACATTGAGATTTTTTGGAGTTTTGGTTTTATTATTTTAATCGTGGTGTGTTCTCTTTCTTTAGGAGGTTTTATTCGTCTTCATATATTATTTTCTATAAGACGTTTCAGTACTTTGATTTGAAAATCCAATATTGATAAACTATACTTACAATTTTATGTTATTCTAGATATTGTGATTACAAATTATCCAACCGAATGGCCGGCGTTTTCAGTGTATTTGGAGGAATTTCAGAGCGACAAAGAGGAGTTTTCATCTTTTTCTTTATCTTTAATTTCTCGTAGAGCTAATGTCAAAGCGGATAATCTGGCACGAAAAGTTCGTACAAAACCGCTTCATATCACATATGTAAACAACATTCCTCAGGAATGGTTCTTTTGAGTTTTAATTAATTTTGGATGACAAAAAAAAAAAAATTACAAATTCAATATATGTACGATTGGTAAACCTATATAATATCTTAAAGTAAGGTCGAGTGTCAAACCAATTATAATATCTTAGATTCCTGATCGGGTGTTAAACCAATAAAATGACTTATACATAATCGATTGGTGTATACTAACTTTGAATTAGGTTTTTAAATAATATATTGCGTTGGTTATTGTAATCTATTTAAATCATGTTAATTGACAATTATTTTTAACGATGTTTAGTTCTCATAAAATATGATTATATTATATTGTGATTAGTTATTAAAAAGGGAAATATGAAAATGTATATGAGAATTGTGTTTCGTTATCAATTGATGAAACCGTTATATAATACAGATTATCTTTATGGTATTTAAATATTTTTGGTATTCTTAACTTTTTCGATGGTAATCTTAAAGTGAAATTTTCGATTAAAAAAATAAATAGTATTATTATATATCTTTAACATATATATAGCTAAAAAGAGATATCCAAAATAATGTTAAACTAGATGTCTGCCCGCGCAAATGCGCGGAAATAATGATGTGGCAAAGGTAAAATCATGAGAGATTAGGGAATGTTTAGGGTTTAGGGTAAGAAAATATGGTAAATGATGACAAAAAAAACCGTGATATTATAAATGCTAAGAAAATAAGACACTAATCATTTTTTAAAAAACAATTGCAAGACAATAAGAAATCAACGAACTTCATCACTCCATGGCATTCTTTTTGCGTGTGACGATAGGTACTTGGTCGTTTTCAGGATTCATGACATCCGATTTAGAACACCAGAAACAGTTAACGTTTAGTCGCCAACTTTAGAGTTTTGATTGTGAACGGGAAAAAACCAAAAAATAATTACCAACAAAGCATTTCGTCGGTAATACTGACTATTTATTGTCAAACTCATCAATCTGCAAATGATTTCTACGTTTATCAAGTACTCTTTCATAAGATTGCAGAAAACCGTCAATTTTGTATCTCTTGTTTTGTTATCATGGTTATAGCCACACTCATCAATGAGAAAATATTTTTTACCTTGTTATCCTCATTATAGCCAAACTCATCATCAACAAATGATTTATACGTTTATCAAGAGCTTTTTCATGAGGCTGCATAAAACCATCATTTTTGCTCTTCTTGTTTTTTTCACATGGTTATAAACTCATAAATAAGAAAATAATTTCTACTTTTATCAACAGGTATTTCATTAGGCTGTAAAAAACCTGTTAGTTTCGCTCGTTTTTTTTTGTTATCATGGTTATATCAAGATCTCTTACATTAGACTATAGAAAGCCGTCAATTCTTGTTCTCTTGTTTTGTTATCATGGTTATAGCCAAACACATCATTGAGCAAATAATTTCTACGTTTATCAAGTTATTTTCATGAGCTTGCAGAAAACCGTCAATTTTGTTCGTTATTTTTTTATTATAGTTATAGTCAAACTCATCAATCATCAAACGATTTCTATGTTTATCAAGTTCTCTTTCATCGGATTGCAGAAAGCCATCAATTTTGTCTCTCTTGTTTTGTTATCATGGTTATACCCGCACTCATCAATGAGCAAATAATTTTTACGTTTATCAACGGCTCTTTCATTACGTTGCAGAAACCCATTAACTTTTTCTTTTCTTTTTTTATCATGGTTATAGCCAAACTCATCAATCAGTAAATGGCATTTACGGTTATCAAGAGCATTTTTATAAAGTTGTAGAAAACTGTCAATTTTGTTTTGGTATTCTTAACTTTTTCGATGGTAATCTTAAAGTGAAATTTTCGATTAAAAAAATAAAGAGTATTATTATATATCTTTAACATATATATAGCTAAAAAGAGATATCCAAAATAATGTTAAATTTAATTACATCTAGCATATTATTATATAATTGTCAGATATATGTTTTTTTTTCAGATATATGTTACATACATTATAAAAAGTTTATACTCTATATATGAGATTACTTTTTGTATATATCACGAAATAAATATATAAATAAATTATGATAATATGTTCCTTTCCATAAAAGACACGTTTGGTATATTTTTTGAATAAATGTTTATTTCCCATTTATCGAAAGTGTTGAATTTGCATCAGTTTATAGTGATGACATGTATTATTTCCTAGATAAATGACAGAATATTATTAAGTTTGTGGTTTCATAATTAAATTTACTAATTAAACCAATATATACTAATATGGTATATTCTGTAAAAATGTTAGGTTGTTGTTTTACAAAAATGTTAAATTCAGGTAAGATTAAGACAATTGCACAATATGAAAGTGCCCACGGTCACTCTCAGAAATTAAAAATACGTTTTTGCCCTCCTTTGAATGAAATTGCCTAATTTAATTCTTCTAAATAGTTTTTTTTTCCTTTTTTATATAAAAAAAATTGCATCGAATATTACAAAAATGTTAAGATACCTAAACATATTCGGTGGGCTTATTTTTGGAAAAAAATAAATTGGTCTGGTATAATTTACACCATCATATGTAAAACCCTAAAACTCTATGTTACAAATCCCTATAAATATAGGATGTCCTTCATAAAACACAAACATCACAGTTTT
Source organism: Arabidopsis lyrata subsp. lyrata (assembly GCF_000004255.2). Taxonomy (NCBI): domain Eukaryota; kingdom Viridiplantae; phylum Streptophyta; class Magnoliopsida; order Brassicales; family Brassicaceae; genus Arabidopsis; species Arabidopsis lyrata. The sequence continues at coordinate 6,526,143 of NW_003302551.1, forward strand.
TATTTTATGCATATTCGTTATGGTTTATAGTTTTGATTTGTACCATAAAGTTGGTCTTTTCTATGATGCATCATCTCAAAGATCTTTGCCTATTGTTGATCGACCTCTTAAACGAGGATTATAGTTTAACCGATTACATGTTTTGATTTTCATAATTGGTTTGTTGTTTTATGTGTGTCTATTATGTTAGTAATTAGCACTTTTTTCTTCAGATCTGGCACATGCATAAACAATTTGGATCATGGAATTGCAAACTAAACTCGAATGAAACTAAGGTATTTCTCTAATTCGATTTCCTATACACTTCTCAAAAATAATGATTTGTTTATATTGTTTTTTTTTTTCTTTTGTCCCACGAAAATAATTACCCTAATAAAAAGATTAATTAATTATGTCAATGGATGTGTTCGGGTACGATCTAAAATTATCAGATTTTTATAATTTTTTTTTTCTTTCGTCTATTTTTTTTTATAATTTAGATATGATTTTAATTAATATTAGAATGAATAGATTTATTGTTTTGAGGATATGTAAAAATAGTGGACATTGTTGTATCGTTCCTAAAATCGGTCATCGTTAAGATTATGCATGATTGTTCCATGGTTGCTTCATAGTCTTTCTTCAATTATCGTTCGAACGAAATTTCTCACGAGCGTAAACATGATTTGGAATATGGCGAGAAAGAGGAGAAACAAAAGAAAACATGCCTAACCATTCAGGTAAATCCACTCCCCTCTTTTTTCTTCATCCTATCTTTTTAATACTCTCTTGGTTATCCCTAAACCGAAGATATTTTCATGCCTAAAGCTGAGACGTAAGTTTGTTTTTTTATTATTTTAGTCTTCTTTATCTTTCATATTTTTTTTTTTAACGTCTAGATTTATTATTTATTGCAAATTATGAGAACTGTTACATAGACGATTCTACAACGGAGAATTCCTTCCGACCCTTATTAGATCTACGACAGACAACACTTCCTTCTCCATGCTCTTGACGGACACCTTCAATGATCCACGACCTGACGACACTTCTCTCTCTGCGTAGAATCCTGGCGAACGGCTATAATTGTACTTCGCTGGAGATCTCATGCACACTTGTCTCCTTTAATCTGCAAATTTATTAATAAATCGTAATCTCTGGGACTCGAACCCCAGACCTCTTGTAGAAGCATTAATTAACCTTTTATCTTTCATATTTTGGTTACTAATTAATTTCTTTCATGCTAGATAGATTGCACTACGATGAAATACAAACCTCTTGATGACATGTCACGTTTGAATTCTACAAAATCCTTTATAATATAAAACACAAGTCACTTGTGCAATCAAATGTTGACATTTGGCAATTCATTAAAAAATACAAAACTAAATTGAAAATAAATAAACATATTAAAAGAAAATAAAAAATAAACGGAAAAAAGTAATTAAAGGCCTAAATCCTCATTCTAAAAATCCCTAATTTTTCTCATCCAAAACTACCACGATTTCTGAAACCGTTTCCGGCTTCCTCTACCATAAAACTCAAGTGGAACTGTAATTAATCTTTACTTCTCTCCATCGCATCCCTTGCATCAGTTTATTTAATTCATCGACAGAGGCTTACGAACTTCTCTTAATCTCAATTCCTTCAGCTTAATCTCAATTCCATCAGCTCTATACTTTTTCACCTAAAATATATGTGATCCTCTTTGCTGGAAACAAAATGAAGATGTCATTGGATTATACTCAAGTTCCTAACTGAATCTACCAAAAAAGGAATAGGAGAAGATCTCTAATTTCCCGAAGTTGCGAAGTCATGTCAAAGATAAACGTGGAATAACTCTCGGCATTGAAGTTATTATTGTGGATGAAAAGGTAATAAAAATCTGATATTTGTTTGGTTACACTGATTAGTTTACACTTTACAAGCACACTCGTGTGCATGTACTTAAATCTTATACAAATACACAAATACGCATTTCACAAGTTATTTGTAATAGATGGCTAAATTAAAACATTAGTAAAACGATAGTAGATTCTAAAAGTCATGAAATGTTCATGATCTACAGGCAGGAGAGTGTTACACACCACATTATCATGTTGCTGAAATTGCAGCAGTGAAATATACGGAGGTGACTTCTTCAGACCATCCGTCAAAACAGTTGGATAATTTAACTTATATATAGATCTCAGGTAAGTTATAGAAGCATGCATGTTTAATTAGAACGCTGCATTTATCAAATTTTTATTGCTTGGTTATAATTCTTAAGATAATGACATTATATGCATGGATCTCAAAGTTAAGTTTATTTAACAAAAAAAAAAGAGTGTGCTTTGTTTGTAATCTAAAGCCACGTTATAATTTGATATGCAGTTAAATCCATTTGTGTTAACATTGACTACATTGCTCTTAATTATACTAGATATAAATGTCTGCCACTTTTTTTTTTTTTTGGGTTTACTAGCTAATAGCTATCAAGCAGTATTGAGAAATTAATTGTTTTATATCAAAACTATCTAGGGTGCTCTGCTCCGCTCCAACTCTACAATATGAAAAAGTAAAATATGTTTTTTTAGTCTCATGTTTAGCAGTTTAGGTATAACATTGTGAGGTACAAACCAGAAGAAGATTCAATGAGCAATATAGAGGAAAAGAAAGACAAGTAGACTAAGAAAAAGAAAAAAATACAAAAAAAAAAGAAGCAAAAGATGATTTACGAGCTCTTATTAAATAGCAGGAAATTATACTTTTACAGATTATTGAAATTATGGTTATTGTGAAGTATAAATATTTTAGACTATCTAATTCTTCTTTTTTTTTTCTTTTCAATTTTTCAATTCGTTTCCCAGGAAAATTTGACTTTTGCTCTAATAGAAACAAAAATGAACTCCCGTGCATAGCATGGGGCTAATACTAGTATGAATATAGAATTCGAGTCAAGATCTTGTGTTTATGGAGACAGAACTTCGGTGGGCTTGGTATGAGTTTAGTGATGATTTCTATCATATAGGAAGGTTTGTGATTTTCTTACAAAATTTCCCTTCACTCGATTATTAAAAGTAGTGTTCACAATGTTTTTTTTTTTTTTGTAAAAGGTTCAAAGATTAAAACTTCTTTGAGAGGTGGGTTTATAATCGCTTTGTTTCTAAGATTTCTATTGGTCATTGGTTTCACTTTGATTATTTTTAAGGTTGTTGATCAGTTTGGCTCATCAAAGCTACTAATCATCGATACATGCAACTAAAATTACTAAAATGGACATTGTTAGAGATAGAAACTACTTCAATTTCGTTGATTTTACACGTCTTAGGATGGTGTTCATTACGATGATATTACTTGGTTGGAAAGTTTCTTTTCTGTATGAATTATTTTTGATATATATGTTTTAGTTCTTTGTTCTCTAAATAAATTTCAGTCTTTTATTTCTCTGGGCATAACTTCTGAATGGCTCGTTGGATTGCTCTGATTCCACTTCGAGGCGAATCTTGACTCTTCTAGCTTTCCACAACCACCAAGAACTCTTGATTTGGTAATTGGGAAAACCTCGAACGGGCGCCGTACTTCTGAGGTACAGAAACTGTCTTGAAATAGGATTTGATCGACTTTTACTCCTTGTTGCTTGTAAACTCATAATTCATCCGTGGAGCATAAATACTTGGAAACTTCCTTGAAATCTCCAATATCTCTTGTTTTCTCCACGAAATACCTAAATAAAACATAGTAAAAGTGGGCTAAAATACGATATTATCAACTCCCCCAGACTTAGACTTTGCTTGTCCTCAAGCAAACAAGAAAGCTAAACCGGTGGAGAGGTTTGAAAAATTTGGGAATTCTCTTAGTATCAGAGATCATGTCCTAAAAGATATCATGCGGACGCATAAAGACAAAGACAACGCGTTAGAACATTCTCACTATAGACTCAAACTTTCACCATCCTTATCCATCCATCTCGAAACTACAAGAGAACTCGGAAATCACGTTAGTTAACTCTCTACCTTCATTAATAAGTGGCGTGAGCCTTTGATGTCTCTGTATTTTACCACTTTTAAGCACACTTTTTTCGTGCATTTAGCTAAGTATCATCTCTCTTTCATTGCATCCAAAGTCCTTTTCATATCATTTTCATCACTTAGTACGATTTGCATTGCATGGTATAGCATGTTGCATATTGGATGAGTTTCAGGTACTTTGGAGCTTATTTGGGACTTAATGGAGCAAGGAGGAACCATCACGACCTTGGAGCTAGACTTGGATCGAGTTGGAGAGGAATGAAGTCGTTCAAGATCACCCAGGACCAGACTCAACGTCATGGCTCGACTTCACGTCGAGTAGGACGCCAGGAAGCCGCCTGGGAGTGGGCTCGACCACGCGGCCTCGACGACACGTCGAGTCAGACACCAGAAAGGAGAAACCTTGGATTTTGTCACGGGCTCGACGTCATGGCTCGACTTCACGTCGAGGGGGTCCTCCGTCGACTTCTTATTTTGTCTTGTAGCCAAATTAGGGTAACCTAGTATTCCTATAAATAGGGGTTCACGCTATTATCCAGCGGATATTCCTTTTACCCAGCAGATATTCCGCTGCTCTCTCATAAACACTAGTTTTGTGATCGTTTTTCCTGTTGAATCCTTTAGTTTTTGCACTTACTTTCTTCATCAAAGTTGCAGATCTCGTTCTCATCAATAACATACTTGCTTTTCAATGATGTCCTTCAGTGTTCTTGAGTAGTAGATTAGGGTTCTTGAGGATGGGTTAGATTAGGTGTAGAATCCTTAGTATATTTAGGTGGTTAAGTGTAGAATTGCTTGATTTCCCTTCTGGTTTAGTAGATCTTAATGCTATTTCTTCTCTGATCAATTGGAAATTGATCTCAGACATTTCCACGCCCACAAGGTGTTTGATGAAATGTCTGAACAAACTTTTTCAGAGATTTGCATACTCTAGCCCAAGAGATTGGATGTTTAGAATGCTTATTGACTATATTAGATTGAATCATAATGCCTGCTAGGTTATATTTCTTCAATGAGAATTGAGTATGAAAGTGATTTAGCTTGAGAATCTCTGTCACGAGAGTGGATTGATTTGTATTCGAATCTATTGTCTAGGGATAGCTTGATTGAGTTTGTTAACCACCTAGGTAGACTAAGGAGACTGCTATAATCGATTACCCCATTCCTCAAGACCTTTTATCTCTATTGATTGCTTGAATCTTGCTTACTTGTTGTTTACCTATTCTCTGCACTTGATGCTTGCTTATTGCTTAGTATCGATAGCTATTTCTCTTTATGCATGTTCACTCCTGTTCTGTAGTTTTATCGTTTTTATGCATGTTCGCTTAGGATTGTTAGATAAACAAACCTCTATTCTGCTTGGCTTGACTTAGTATTCTCTGATCACATCTTGATTGATAATTAGAGCACTTGATTGGTTTGATAACCTCTTATACTGCAATGACATGAAAGTATATTAGGGTAATTGATAGTAAAAAATCCTAGTATCAATTTGGCGCCGTTGCCATTTGGGTGTCTGCTTGTTACATTCAAGATTTTAGAATTGCTAAGATCAAGTTCTTTCTTTACTTTGGTTACTAACTCTTCATTTAATCTGCTTGTTTTTGTGCTGCAGGTACTGTACTCGACCACAGGTCGAGTCTAGACGTCGAGGCTAACCACTTTGCATGCAAACTCGTTCTAAAGGCTCCAACAACCTCATCAGCTACAAAGACAACATCTATCGGTTAGCTCGTGAGTTAAGAGAACGTAGAGCCAGAGACGATTGTGAACCGCACAATCCAGTAGCCATGGAACCACAAGATCAAGATAATCAAGGAGTTGGTATATCACGGAACATTGGTGATGGTGATGCACCACGCAACCATCAACAGAGACAGAGCATCGTTCCACCTCCTGTCCAGAATAACAATTTCGAGATCAAGAGTGGATTGATCTCAATGATTCAAGGTAACAAGTTTCACGGGTTACCTCTGGAAGATCCCTTGGATCACTTGGATAATTTTGATAGGCTCTGCAGCCTCACCAAGATAAATGGTGTTAGTGAAGACGGCTTCAAGCTGCGTCTGTTTCCCTTCTCGCTGGGAGACAAAGCACACCAATGGGAGAAGACACCACCTGCTGGCTCCATCACATCTTGGGACGATTGCAAGAAGGCCTTCTTAACAAAGTTCTTCTCAAATTCAAGAACTGCACGTCTAAGGAATGAAATCTCCAGTTTTACCCAAAAGCAGACTGAATCCATTTATGAGGCATGGGAGAGATTCAAAGGCTACACTACACAGTGTCCACACCATGGTTTCAAGAAGGCTTTACTACTCAGCACACTCTACAGGGGAGTTTTGCCCAAGATCAGAATGTTGCTAGACATTGCCTCTAATGGGAATTTCTTGAATAAGGATGTTGAGGAAGACTGGGAATTGGTAGAGAACTTAGCTATATCCGATGGTAACTATAACGAGGATTTTGATCGCTCCAACAGAGGTATTGGAGATCCGGATGCGAAGCATAATAAGGAGATGATTCAGGCTCTCAACGATAAGCTGGATAAATTTCTGCTTACTCAACAGAAGCAAGTCCACTATATCACTGCAAAAGAGCACTATCAAATCCAAGAGGGGGAGAATACTCAGGCTGCAGAAGTCAGCTACATTCAGAACCAAGGTGGCTACAACAAGGGCTACAACCCCTACAAGCCGGCTCATCCTAATCTATCTTACCGGAGCACGAATGTTGCAAACCCTCAGGATCAGGTTTACCCTCAGCAACAACAGAACCAGTCCAAGCCATTCGTACCATACAATCAAGGCTTTGTCCCAAAGCAGCAGTTTAGTGGAGGTTATCAATAACATAATCCACCACCCGGTTTTGCACAGCAACCCTAGTAAGCTCCACCTGCACAAGATCAAGACATGAAGCAAATGCTTCAGCAGATTCTACACGGTCAAGCAGCTGGTGCTATAGCTATTGATAAGAAAATGGCTGAGATTCAAAACAAAGTAGACTGCTCCTACAATGATCTACATGTCAAGATTGAGGCTCTAACCTCCAAGGTGAAGTACATGGAGAGCCAAGCTGCTTCTACTTCTGCACCTAAACATCCCGGACAACTACCTGGGAAAGCTATTCAGAATCCAAAGGAGTATGCTAATGCAATTCAACTCCGCAGTGGTCGAGAGCTACGAGCTCGACCTAACCAAGTTCCTGTCACTGAGGACAGTGAGATTCAAGAAGGGGAGGATTCTATTTAGAATGAAACTCAAGTAGAAGACACCACTAAGCTTGACCAGGATGCTGTACCTAGGGATCAAGCTAAGAGTCCCCAAATCGAAAAACCAACTGTTGATAAGGGTAAGAAGAAAGCTTTCGTTCCACCGCCCTACAAGCCCAAAATACCATTCCCAGGAAGATTCAAGAAGGACATCATTGAGAAGTACAGAGCCATGTTTGCTAAACACATCAAAGAACTTGAAATAAGGATGCCTCTCATTGATGCTTTCATGCTAATTCCAGATTCTCACAAGTTCTTGAAAGACATGGTAATGGAGAGAATTCAGGAAGTACAAGGAATGGTTGTGTTGAGCCATGAATGCAGTGCTATCATACAGAAGAAGATCACACCAAAGAAGCTTGGGGATCCCGGCTCATTTACTCTACCCTGTTCACTAGGCCCTTTGTTCTTCAACAAATGCCTATGTGATCTAGGTGCATCAGTCAGTTTGATGCCACTCTCAGTAGCAAGAAGACTCGGATTCAATAAGTACTAGTCCTGCCAAATCTAACTAATCTTAGCCGACAGATCCGTAAGAGTCCCTCATGGTATGTTAGAGGATCTACTTGTAAGAATAGGAAGGGTAGAGATCCCTACAGACTTCGTTGTTTTAGAAATGGATGAAGAGCCAAAGGACCCTCTCATACTAGGGAGACCTTTCTTAGCTACTGCTGGAGCTCTCATTGATGTCAGAAGAGGTAAGATCGACTTAAACCTCGGTGAAGATTTCAAGATGACATTCGACATCACTAAGACGATGAAGAAACCTACCATTGACGGACAAGTGTTCTACATCGAAGAAATGGATCGTTTAGCTGACGAACTGCTTGAAGAGCTTACCGAAGAAGACTATCTACAGAGTGCTCTTACCAAAGACGGAGAAGAGGGGTTCTTACACTTAGAGACATTGGGATATAAGAAGCTGCTAGACTCCCATAAAGAAGAAGAATCATCAGAATGCTATGAGAAGTTAGAGGTGCCAGTAGTAGAAGTCAGTACAGTGGAAGAAGATGTTTCAGATCAGACTCGACCTACCTACTCGACCACACGTCGAGTAGGCCTTCCCAGTTCAATTCCTAAAGAAGTCAAGGGAGCAGACTCGACCTGCAAGCTCGACGACACGTCGAGTTGGCCTTCTCCTACCTCAGATGACTTGTCTGAGCTCAAGGCACCGAAAATTGATCTCAAGCCGCTTCCACAAGGGCTAAGGTACGCATTTCTAGAAACAAACTCTACTTACCCTGTGATCATTAATGCTGCATTGAATGATGATGAAGTGAACCTACTGTTGTCCGAACTTAAAAAGTATAGAAGAGCAATTGGTTATTCATTGTCTGATATAAAGGGAATCTCACCTAGTTTGTGCATGCATAGGATCCATCTCGAAAATGAATCTCATTCTAGCATTGAACCTCAAAGGAGATTGAATCCTAATCTGAAAGAAGTAGTTAAAAAGGAGATACTTAAACTATTGGAAGCGGGTGTAATCTACCCTATTTCAGATTGCACTTGGGTATCTCCGGTTCATTGTGTTCCTAAGAAAGGAGGTATGACTGTTATAAAGAATGATAAAGATGAATTAATCCCTACTAGAACTATAACAGGACATAGAATGTGCATTGATTATCGAAAGCTAAATGCTGCATCTAGAAAAGATCATTTTCCTTTTACCATTTATTGATCAAATGCTTGAAAGGTTAGCTAATCACCAATACTACTGCTTTCTTGATGGATATAGTGGTTTCTTTCAAATACCAATTCACCCTAATGATCAAGAGAAAACCACTTTTACTTGCCCTTATGGAACCTTCGCTTATAGAAGAATGCCTTTCGGATTGTGTAATACACCTGCTACTTTTCAGAGGTGTATGACTTCAATATTCTCGGATTTAATTGAGGAGACGGTAGAAGTCTTTATGGACGATTTCTCTGTCTATGGCTCCTCTTTCTCCTCTTGTTTGTTAAATCTATGCATGGTTCTAGCAAGGTGTGAGGAGACCAATCTAGTGCTGAACTGGGAGAAGTGTCACTTCATGGTCAGAGAGGGTATAGTATTGGGACAGAAGATATCAGAGAAAGGGATTGAGGTTGATAAGGCCAAGATAGACGTCATGGCACAGTTGCAGCCTCCAAAAAACGTGAAGGATATCAGAAGTTTTCTGGGTCATGCCGGCTTTTACAGGAGATTCATCAAGGATTTCTCAAAGATTGCTAGACCACTTAATCGACTTCTCTGTAAAGAGACCAAATTCGTCTTTGATGAAGAGTGTATGAGAGCTTTCCACTTGATTAAGGAAGCTCTAGTGTCTGCTCCAATCGTCCAAGCTCCAAACTGGGATCATCCTTTTGAAATCATGTGTGATGCTTCAGACTATGCGGTTGGGGCTGTGCTAGGTCAGAAGATAGATAAGAAGCTCCATGTTATCTATTATGCAAGCAGAACGTTTGATGATGCTCAAGTGAGATATGCTACAACAGAGAAAGAGTTGTTGGCTGTAGTCTTTGCATTTGAGAAGTTCAGGAGCTATTTGGTTGAATCCAAGGTGACAGACAATGCAGCTTTGAGGCACATCTATGCTAAGAAGGACACTAAGCCTAGACTGCTGAGATGGATTTTGTTACTTCAAGAGTTTGATATGGAGATTGTTGATAAGAAGGGTATAGAAAACGGAGTAGCTGATCACTTGTCCAGAATGCGGATTGAAGATGAAATCCCGATAGACGATTCAACCCCTGAAGATCAGCTGTTGGCCATCAAGAGTTATGAAATAGCGTACAACAAGAAGGAAATCGAAGTAGCATGTGCGGTCAAGGAAGAAGAGCTTCCATGGTATGCTGACCTTGTGAATTACCTTATCTGTGGAGAAATCCCCAAGTCCCTTGATGCTTACCAGAAGAAGAAGTTCTTTAGAGACATCAACCACTACTACTGGGATGAACCCTATTTGTATAAGAAGGGTACTGATGGCCTATTTAGAAGGTGTATTGCTGAAGAGAAAGTTCAAGGAGTACTAAAACACTGTCATGATTCTGCTTATGGCGGTCACTTTGCTACCTTCAAGACAGTACAAAAGGTCCTCCAAGCCGGCCTTTGGTGGCCTTCCATGTTTAAAGATACACATGGATTCATTGCTAAATGCGATCCCTGCCAAAGAATGGGGAACATCACCAGGAGGAATGAAATGCCGCAGAGCCCTATCCTAGAGGTTGAAGTCTTTGATGTGTGGGGAATTGATTTCATGGGACCATTCAATCCTGCTTCCTATGGTAATAAGTACATCCTAGTCGCTGTAGACTACGTCTCCAAATGGGTTGAGGCCATTGCATCCCCAACTAATGATCATAAGGTTGTCTTAAAGATGTTTAAGAGCATCATATTCCCCAGATTTGGTATCCCTAAGGCTGTGATCAGTGATGGAGGTTCTCATTTCATCAACAAGGTCTTTGAGAATCTGTTAAAGAAGCACGGTGTGAAACACAAGGTAGCCACTCCCTATCATCCTCAGACTAGCGGGCAAGTAGAAGTATCCAACCGTCAGATCAAGGCCATACTAGCCAGAGTTGTTGGTGTTTCAAAGAGAGACTGGTCTACCAAGTTAGATGATACACTTTGGGCATACCGGACTGCATATAAGACGCCAATAGGAAGGACGCCATTTCAAATGCTGTATGGGAAGTCATGTCACCTTCCAGTTGAGGTAGAGTACAAGGAAATCTGGGCTACTAAGTTGCTGAATCTGGATATCAAAGAGGCTCAGGAGAAGAGATCGGTTGACTTGCACGAACTTGAGGAAATAAGGCTTGAAGCTTATGAGAGTTCAAAGGTGTACAAGGAAAGAACAAAAGCTTTCCATGACAAGAAGATTTCACCTAAAGACTTCAAGGCTGGAGACCAAGTCTTACTGTTCAACTCTAGACTCAAGCTATTTCCCGGAAAGCTCAAGTCTAGGTGGTCAGGTCCTTTCACTATCAAAGAGGTTCTACCATTTGGTGCGGTATCGTTATTTGCTAAGGACGGGTCAGAGTTCAAGGTGAATGGTCAGAGGCTTAAGAAGTATCTCGCGGATAGCGTCATTCCTGAAGGAGCTACAGTTCATCTTCAGGAACCTCAACTCGCCTAAAAGAGTAGTAAAGTCAAGCTTAGTGACTTTAAACAAGCTCACTTGGGAGGAATTCCCATGTTTATCTTTGTAAATAGCTCTTTATCTCTTGTTATTTTTGATGTGTTTTTGTAGTGTCTGTGATTTTCAGGAATTAATCGAATTGGAGTCAAAGGAATAGAGACAGATCAGACTCGATGTACCCTACTCGACTACAAGTCGAGCTTACCTCTTGGTGCAGCTCCAAGCCTTAAACGAAGCCCAACTCGATGCTAAGCCAAGCCCAACACCGCCAAGCCCATTAAATCGAGTCAACCTTCCAACAAGTCAACTTTGGAGCCAAAATTCAAATTTAAAACCGGTCAACGAGTCAACTCGACCCCACGTCGAGTCAGCACCTCGAGTCCAAGCAAAGTCCCTCCAAAAATTCAAATTTGAAAGCTGCCGACATCTACTCGACCCCACGTCGAGTCACCACGTCGAGTCCAATGCCAAACCGTTCAAATTCAAATTTGAATCCCAGATCCGACAATCCCTGCTCCCACACGCTCCACCCTTGCTTTTAGTCTCCTTGAGCGTCTTTAAAAGGGAAGCACCACTTCTCAAACTCCTCTCATTCTCTCATTTCTTCAAATTCTCTCATTTCTCTCTTATAGCTCTAGTTCTCTCATTTCCACTTTGCTTTTGAGTCTTTAAAGCTTTGCAACTTCCTAATCTTTTGTTTTAAACTCGATTTACAACATTTAATCGGTTTAAAATTCACTTCTTTTCCTTCTAAACCCCATTCTCTGCTCCTTTGATTTACTTGCTTGCTATTTTCTACTTTTGCTGAAGGAAACACCATGGATCATGACCAAGAAAGAAAGCGAGCTTCTGCAAGACACGCTGCACGTGGTTTTGCTATTATCAACAAGAGGATTCCAGCCCGTGACCTCACGAGTTTCAGAAAACCCCAGGCTAGCCCTCACGATCCGCTTTCTTGGACCGGTCATTCCAGTTTTGTGCGAGAAGATAGACCAGAACATGAAGGAAGAGAAATGGTGCTGAGTCAAGCTGGTTATGAACCTACTCGATGTCACGTCGAGGAGGGACGTCGAGGAGGCTCCCCGAGTTCAAGAGATGACGATGCTGAACGTTTGGCCAGAAGGAGAAGAGAGATAAGTCGCGGGAAGAGGGTTATGGAAGCAGATTTAGAAGCCACACCAGAAGAAGAGGCTGTTGAAATGGAGGAAGAAGAAGATGTTGAAATGGAGGAAGAAGAAGCTGTTGAAATGGAGGAAGAGATCAAACCTGTTAAGCCCGCCAAAAGGAAAGGAAAGAAGAAGAAGCCTCCTACTCCTGAGGAGTACTATAGCTATCTCAAGTCACTGGATTTCGAAGGCACAAGACATCCTCATCGGGAAACGAAGGCTGCTTTGGGAATTGCTGAAGATGTGGACTACCTTGGTGAGATGTGCGGTTTAAAAACCTTCCTGGGGTATAGTTTCGAGGGATATCAAGAGGAGACCTGCCAGCTCCTAGCTACTCTCGACGTACACTTCTACGCGGATGATCAAGAAGAAGAGAATGAGAGAGGTTTTGGATACATCGCGTTCTCTGTCAAGGGAAGAGACCACTCACTAACGATCACGGAGCTCAATCTCTTGTATGGATTCCCGAGCAAAGAGGGATTGGTGCAAAATTTCGATAAGCGCAAACTTCAAGCCTTGTGGAAGACGATCGCCGGACCAGGATATTACATACCTTCGAAAAGCAAGAGTTCCTCTATTAGAAGCCCAGTGGTGAGGTATCTACACCAGTCCATTGCCAGCATGTTCTTTGCAAAGAAGATCACCGGTACCATGAGTGAAGGCGAATTGCAACTTCTGGACTTAGCTCTCATATTCTCCTTGAGAAACACTAGAGATGGGGCAGAAATGGTGGGAGATAGAGGAAACGCCCCTCTAATAGCCGTGTTCTTGGATAATTTATTGGGATACAAGGAGTATGCTGCAACAATGCATAGGACAGGGCGCAAAGGAAGCTTGACCATTGGCGGAATTCTGACACCGATTCTGGTAGCTGCGAGTATAGACGTGGGAACAGGAGACGCTTCCCCAACTTGGATCGATATGGCGTACCTAAAGAAGAAGGGCTACCTTGATAAAACAGCTCCTGGAGGCGTGTTGCTCTATGTGTTCAACCACCCTGAAGAAGGGACTTCTAGGCTGCTTCTACCATGCACGAATCACACCACGATTAGCGCTGGTGAGAACATCGACTTCTGCCCACCATCTTTCATTCTCTATGATTCACAAGTCGCCCCTGCCTCTCCACCGCCTCAATCAATGCACGAGGATGACCAGGAGCAAACCCAAGACGCTCCTGATGATTATGCACCAGAGCGGTTCTTTTTCGAGGAATACAAAGCCCCTAGGAAGACCAAAAGCGAGAGAGAAGCTCACAAGCGCATAGGACTCCTGCAAGGGTTGGGAAAGTTTCAAGGGAAGGCAATGCGAGGATTGTCAAAGAAGGTAGACTCATTGACCACCATGGTGAAGAAGATGGCGCTTCAGATCACATACCTCCAGAAGAAGTCCAAGCATTCCCCATCATCATCAGAAGAGAGAGGTACTTTGAGAAGAAGCGGTTCCACAAGCATGGCTCCAAGACACGCGGTAAGGGCTGATCCTCCCAGATTTTCATCCTTTGAACCACGCCAGAGGGAAAGCCAAGAGGAGTCTGCACAACTCCCCAAACGTTCGCAAAGGCATCGCAGTAAGCGAAAGGCTCAGCGGTCAAGTCCAGAGGCGGACTCGACCAGGGAACTCGATGACACGTCGAGTCTACACGTCGAGCAGGAACCGCCAGAGCCAATTGCTCCTTCTTACACACAGACGGGTTTTGACAACGAGCAGGAACCTCCAGATTCAAGCACAGCTCCTTCTTACACACAGGAGAGCATGGATGAGTTCCTCGACACCTACTTCGCCTAAATCCAAAGTATCACTCATCCCCCTAAACCATTGTATTATTTCATTGCATTAGTTTGCTTTTCTGTTTCGCTGTTTGTTTCTCTTGAGCTCTCTTCTGAATTTTTATTACAGAAGGGACTGTGTAATTTAAGTTTGGGGGAGGGTCCAAGAAGTATTTGATGTTGTGTTCTGTTTTCTTATTGCATAATCATCTAAGGCATAGAAAAACCAAAATTTTTTTGAAAAATTTCGAAAAATTGTAATACAAAAGAAGAGTGTTCATGTAGTTCGCATTGCCATTTTAAGACTGTTTTAGTATGCTTTCATTTAGGACTGCTGCATCATGCATTTGCATTGGAGATTATGATGATTATAACCTTGTAAATATGCATATTCACTAAGTAGAACTCAGTGCCCAGGTTGTTAGTTCTCTAATGCATAATCGACTGAACTTGAAGTAAGACCGCACCATCTTTTGAATTCAACGCTTGATTTTCTTGTTTTTAGTCGAAACTCGCTTTGATCTGATGCGATTCCCTATCTATTTGAACTTGAATTTTGACTTATAATTATCATGCTGTGCATTGTGCTATGAACTCATGGATACCTTAAAATACTTGGACTTTCTTTTACCTTTTGATCACTCTTGCTAGTCCAAGTAGTTGACTCCCATCTTTGGAGCAGTTATTCCCCACCCTTAGCCCTAACCTTCCTTCAAGCCATTTATCATTTGTGTGTGAATGTGAGGCCTTATTCCGATTGAGCTTGGTAGAAAGTGTTAGGTCTGTAACGACAAGGATAGTATCTCATGTAGTTCTGGTTCACGTTATCTGGACTAGATAGGACTAGGTGGGTGCTTAATTCTGGGTATGGGTTGTGTTTAAAAGAAAGAAAAGGTTGTGTTCATCATTGAAAGAAAAGAAAAGGGAAAAGAGTTCTTAGGAGAAGTAGCTAAAGTAAGAAAAGTCTAGTGAAGGATTTGGGAATGTTATAAAGTAAAGAAAAAGGGTTCTGAATAGCTTAAAGAGAATGGGCAAAAGCCTTGCGTATATTAAAAGAAAGAAAAGGGAACCCTAGTTGTTAAAGAATCCTAATCCGCTAGACAGAGAAAAGTAAGAAAGCTTCTCCTAGGATAGAAAAGCAAAGAAAAGAAAGGAATGGTGTGAGTAAAAGTCTGTAAATGCTTTGAGTGCAAAAGGGTAGAGTTAAGTTCATGATTCTGGGATTAGAAATAGGACCTCCATTTGGGTTGATATTGATTACATTCTGGGTAGATGGGGTTCTATCCTTGTATGCATAACTTGATACTCACCTTTAGCATTCTACTAAAGCCCAATCATTCTTGAGAGATCCCCTGTTACGATTTAAACCAGATCTTTAAGGGACCATCTTTGTCTCTAGACCTCTACCCTTAAGCCAAATGTGTTCATATCCATTGCATAGTATGATTCACGGTTCTTACTTAACAAATGTTAAAGGGAATGTGCTGATTTGAATGCTTGATTTGATTAAGGCAGAGGTTAGGTTGAGATGTGAAGGAGATGGCTAATGTTTTTAAGTAGGGATCAGTCAACCTTGCATTCTAGAATTAGCAACCTGGACATTGAATTCACTTACTCTATATGCATGTTTTTGGTTCTGAGTCTCCACCTTCAAACCTCTTCTCCAGCTTAGTTCTATTTGTTTGCTTGAGGGCAAGCAAGAGCTAAGTTTGGGGGAGTTGATGTCTCTGTATTTTACCACTTTTAAGCACACTTTTTCGTGCATTTAGCTAAGTATCATCTCTCTTTCATTGCATCCAGAGTCCTTTTCATATCATTTTCATCACTTAGTACGATTTGTGTTGGGGTCGGATTCCACCCGCACTGAGTCCGAGCTAGGAAATAATACCTCGGGCCGTATCATCAAAATCGGCTCGGGGAACACTGCCGAAACAGCTCGGGATCAATCATTGGACTGGCTCGGAGAATGTCGATTGATATGACTCGGGTCACCTTATACCGGCTCGGGGACGTTTGCCACGACAGCTCGGGAACCTATATGTCACCATGCCCGAGCTGAGCTTTCATTTCACCCCGAGCCGACATCACAAGTAGCCCGAGCCGCTTCTCTGAGAGTAGCCGAGCTCAATCGACGAAGAGTATCAGAGCCCAATCTTTTCAGAGTCTCCCCAGCTCGGCTCGGGAGTCATGCCATCATCCATGCCGCCCGAGCCGAAATCATAGACACCCGAGGCAAAATCATATTCGCCTCCAGAAGTATCATTTCTAAGCAAGATATCATTTCCGACATACTCGAAAATGATAAGAGATAATCTAGAAGGATCGACTCAAATCAGGAAATCTTCCAAGAAACCCCGAAGAATAAGGAAACTATCCTAAACCCGCGATATTCTAGGCCGACTTCAAGATAAATGGAAATCTTCCGAGAATATCGTTGGAGAGGCGGTTTATCACCCCTATATAAAGAGACTCAAGGCTCAAGCAAAAGGCAATATCGCTCTAGGATTTATACTACGCAAAGCTCTCACAGCACAAACATCTTTTTCTCTTACGATCAAACTCTTGTACGATCAAAACTACTCTGCTCATCAATAAGATCAAGAACACCATCTTTGGTTACAATTGTTTCTATTTTTCTTTGAGAATTCACATTTATCGTATCCCTAAATTAAAACCCTAGACAAATCTCGATTGTGTTAGTTTCGACTTCCACAGTTTGGCGCCGCCTGTGGGGATACTTTAGAATTCTCTTACCCTAAGACGCAGAACTCGATTACCGAAAAGGACGATGAACGAAGACGGTCGTCAGACACCACCAGCCGGAGGAGGGAACCCTAACCCTCCGAACCCTCAGAATCCTCAAGCCGATCCGACGATCATAGCGACTCTAGCCGGACTGAAAGATCTGATGGTTAAATTCCAGAAGAAAGCTGACGACCAAGAGAAAGCTAACAAAACCTTGGTGCAGCGAGTCGACGAAATCGCAACACGTGGGCAACAAAAAACCATGCGTTTCCAGACTCGGCCGCCACGAGCTCGGAGGGACTTGCCTGGCATCAACCCAACAAGACTCACGTTCGCAACGCCAACCGGCAACACCAGAGTCGCAACCCGAGCCGACCCTGCCAGACGCGAGAACCAAGATGATCCCACCGAGCCAGACGCAGTGGACTTGACGGACGAGCCAGATGATCTGCAAGATGAGCGTACCCGAGCCAGAGCTAACTCCGCCGAGTGAACAGATCTCACTGACGATGAAGAAACTGAGGAGAACATAAGATGGGCCGAAGAATCCGAAAGGGAGGACGAGCTCAGCAAGATCCGAGCCTCCCTAGCCAAGGCGGAAGCTGATATGAAGCTCGTCAAAACCCAGATACATAGCGTTTCATCCTCTGCACCAAACATCGACCGAATTTTAGAAGAATCTCGGAATACAACGGATCAACCGACCCGAAGTGTCACATTAAATCTTTCGTGATATCCAGAGCCCGAGCAGACCAACCCGGGAAGAGACCCCGAACCAAGGAACCAAGAGTCTCAGAAAAGAACCCGGGGGTCGGAAGACGAAGACCGAGATTGTACGCGACAGAAGGTTCTTACCATATTGGGTGGATCGCCATACTGTCCTGACACCGTAGCGGCAATTAAAGCTTATCAACGCCGAGCCGAGACGCCTAGCAACTGGACAAGACGCTTCGATCGACCTAACGACGTGATCACATTTGAAGAAAGCGAGACAAACGGGCTCGACATGCCTCATAACGATCCAATCGTCGTCACATTAGCGATAGGGGACCATGATATCTACCGAGTATTAATTGACACCGGCAGCACCATCGACGTAATCTTTCGCGAAACGCTCCGACAAATGAACATCGACATGTCACAGGTGATTCCGACCCCGAGGCCTGTCCTCGGATTTTCAGGGGAAACTTTGATGACGCTTGGAACCATCCAACTACCAGTCCGAGCCGGCGGGGTAACAAAGATAGTCAACTTCTCAGTCACCGATCAACCTACCATCTACAACGTCATAATGGGAACTTCGTGGTTAAATCTAATGCGAGCTGTCGCATCAACATATCATCTGTGTGTCAAATTCCCGACCCCCAATGGCGTGAAAACGATCTGGGGCAGTCAGAAAAATTCTCGGATGTGTTTCATGGCAGCACACAAACTCCGAAACCCTGTCACTGAAGCGAAGGCTGAAACCGATCACAAGAAATCAAAACTTGGCCGGAGTGAAGAGAAAGCTATATCTAAACAGTTATAGCAATTACAGATCGAGGAGGCGCGCGAGGAGAAGAAGCCTACCTCGGATCCTGTAATCTCCATTAGCCTCGACGACGAACGGCCTGAACGATGCGTGGAAATTGGCAGCGACTTAACCGAGGAAATCAAGACCGAGCTCATCTCATTCCTCAAAGAGAACATCAACACCTTCGCCTGGTCGGCTGAAGATCTACCTGGGGTAAGCATCGATGTAATCTGCCACGAGCTGAATGTTGACCCATCTTTCAAGCCCATCAAGCAGAAGCGAAGAAAATTGGGTCGGGATCGCGCAGATGCCGTGAACACCGAAGTAGAAAAGCTCCTGAAGATCGGCTCGATCTCCGAAGCAAGATATCCGGACTGGTTAGCAAATCCTGTCGTGGTTAAAAAGAAGAACGGCAAGTGGAGAGTCTGCGTCGATTTTACCGATCTGAACAAAGCTTGCCCTAAAGACAGTTTTCCACTCCCACATATCGATCGCTTAGTGGAAGCAACCGCGGGAAATAAGTTGCTATCATTCATGGATGCTTTCGCAGGATACAATCAGATTCTCATGCACCCCGACGATCGCGAGAAGACAGCATTCATCACAGACCGAGGTATCTACTGTTACAAAGTCATGCCCTTCGGACTCAAGAATGCTGGCGCAACGTATCAACGGCTCGTCAACAGGATGTTCTCCGAGCAGCTCGGGAAGACGATGGAAGTTTATATCGACGACATGTTAGTCAAATCCCTTGAAGAAAGCGATCACATAGCCCATCTACGCGACTGTTTTCGCCAGCTCAACAAGCACAACATGAAGCTCAACCCGGCAAAATGTCGTTTCGCGGTAAAGTCGGGAGAATTCTTGGGATATCTCGTAACTCACCGAGGCATCGAGGCAAACCCGAAGCAAATCGATGCTCTACAGAACATGCCCTCACCACAGAACAAGCGCGAAGTCCAACGTCTCACCGGGAGAGTCGCAGCCTTGAATCGATTCATCTCGCGGTCCACTGACAAATGCCTGGCTTTCTACGATACTCTGCGCGGGAACAAGAAATTCGAATGGACCGATCGCTGTGAAGAAGCTTTCCAGGAACTGAAGAAGTATTTGGCTAATCCACCGGTGTTGGCGAAACCAGTCCCGGGCGAGCCATTATTCTTGTACATCGCAGTCTCTGATACGGTGATAAGTGGAGTCATAGTCAGGGAAGACAGAGGGGAGCAGAAGCTGATATTTTATGTCTCGCAAACTTTCACCGACGCGGAAACACGCTACCCGCAAACTGAAAAGCTCGCCCTCGCCGTAGAAATGTCAGCTCGGAAGCTACGGCCATATTTCCAGTCTCACTCAATTGTCGTCATGGCGCCCGTATCACTCGGAACCATCCTGCACAGTCCGAGCCAATCGGGACGCCTGGCCAAGTGGGCAGTAGAACTCAGCGAGTATGACATCGAATACAGGAACAAAACATGCGCGAAATCTCAAGTCCTGGCCGATTTTATCATCGAGCTGCCAACAGAGAGCGCCCGAGAAGAGTCACCCAACGCTGTTTGGATCCTCCACATCGACGGCTCATCCTCAAAACAAGGTTCTGGCGTCGGAATCCGCCTAGCATCACCAGAGGGTGAAATCCTCGAACAATCCTTTCGGCTAAATTTCGACGCAACTAACAACGTGGCTGAGTATGAAGCGCTGATAGCAGGACTTAAGTTGGCTCGGGGGCTTAAGATCAACAAGTTGCGAGCCTTTTGCGACTCCCAGCTCGTGGCTAATCAATTCAATGGAGAATACGCGGCTCGCGACGAACGAATGGAAGCGTATCTTGCTCTCACGCAAGACTTGGCGAAACAGTTCGGAGAGTTCGAGTTAACCAGAATCCCGCGAGGCGAGAACACGTCAGCCGATGCCTTAGCGGCTCTAGCTTCAACCTCCGACCCAAATATGAAGAGAATCATACCGGTCGAATTCATCGAAAAGCCGAGCATTGAAGATAATAGCAAGGATCAAGTTCTAACAGCTCGGAAGACAGAAGAACCGGAAGAAATGGACATCGAACTGCTAGACCAGCAAACTACGGATGCAACCGAGCCCGAATACGGAAGCGACGCCAAATGGATCGGAGCCATCCGAAGCTACATAGCCGATGGAGAAGTTCCTACTGAAAAATGGGCAGCTCGGAAGCTTAAGGCCAAAGCGGCTCGGTATACTCTGATCGACGGAGAACTCTTCAAATGGCGATTTTCCGGTCCCCTCCTTATCTGTGTCGAAGGAAATGAAGCTCCGAGAGTCATGGAAGAAGTACACGGCGGATCTTGTGGAAACCATTCTGGCGGAAGAGCCCTGGCTATAAAGATCAAACGCCACGGATATTTTTGGCCGACGATGGTCAAAGACTGCGAGAAGTTTTCTCAACGATGTGATAAATGCCAGAGGCACGCACCAACCATTCATCAACCCGCCGAGCTCCTCTCTTCCATCACTTCGCCTTATCCATTCATGCGATGGTCCATGGACATCATCGGACCTCTACACAACTCCAAGCAGAAGAAACTCGTCCTCGTACTGACAGACTACTTCTCCAAATGGATCGAGGCGGACTCCTACGCCAGCATCAAAGACGCGCAGGTCGAGAACTTCGTCTGGAAGAACATCGTGTGCCGCCACGAAATACCTTACGAGATCGTTACAGACAACGGATCGCAGTTTCTTTCGGCTCTGTTCGAAGGATTCTGCGAGAAATGGGGAATTCGCCTTAGCAAGTCTACGCCTCGGTACCCTCAAGGAAACGGACAGGCCGAAGCGGCAAACAAGACGATTCTCGACGGAATAAAAAAGCGCCTCGACGCGAAGAAAGGCCGCTGGGCCGACGAATTGGAAGGAG
The DNA here is from genome assembly GCF_000004255.2 of Arabidopsis lyrata subsp. lyrata. Lineage (NCBI taxonomy): Eukaryota > Viridiplantae > Streptophyta > Magnoliopsida > Brassicales > Brassicaceae > Arabidopsis > Arabidopsis lyrata. Next base: position 6,547,601 of record NW_003302551.1, read on the forward strand.
TACTATGGTCGCACAGAACCACGCCGCGGCGGGCCACGGGAGAAACACCTTTCGCCCTTGTCTACGGCACGGAGTGTGTGATTCCCACCGAAGCCGAGATCCCGGGACTAAGAAGAAGTTTTCTTCTCGAGCAGGAAAATTCCAACACTCAGATGATGCTGGACGAGCTGGACTTAATTGACGAAAGAAGAGATTCGGCTTTGATCCGTATGCAGAACTATCAAAATGCAACGGCTCGGTACTACAATTCTCACGTTAAGCATCGCCGCTTCCACGAAGGAGATCTCGTACTGCGCAAAGTTTTCCAGAATACCGCCGAACAGAACGCAGGTAAGCTCGGCGCGAATTGGGAAGGACCTTACACGATCGCAAAGGTAATCCGTCCTGGCGTCTACGAACTCGTCAACATGAACGGTAAAGCGGTACCTAGATCCTGGAAGGCAATGCATCTAAGGAAATATTACCGCTAAAAACCTAAGGTACGCATGCACTCGAACTACGGGGTGGCTTGATCCCTGAAAAGGGTACGTAGGCAGCTCGTCCTCGGACGAGTTCAGCTACCCCCCCTAATTAAAAAAGGGGGGGAGTGGGTCCGTATACAAATTTTATAAGTTTTTACCCTTCGGATTTTTATTTTTATCCACCTTGACATCTATCCCAAAATTCATCTCGGGAACCTTTACGGTCTCCTTATCAATCCACAAAGCCAACGGTTCGTTCGGACGATGGCCATGTCCACGAACAGAGAGCTCATTTCACCGTTTCGGTTACAACGCGCTATATAAGCATTCAAGACAATTCGGTCGGAGATATCTTGCCAAAGAAATTGTCTTCAGAGAACCCAGTTAACTTCAACACTGGTACCCCGGTTCGCTTCTAAGCACTGGCATCGACTATATCAGCTCGGGTCGCAACCGATAAAGATTAGTCCCACGTAACCAAAACCCAGTTATCCTAACACTGGTGAACGATCCATTTTCACTTTCAGCTCGGAAGTTGAAACGGTTTGGAAGAATTAACCTCTTAACGTCACACGCTTGCAAAAATCCAGTTACCTTGACACTGGTGCGTAATTCGTTTCCTCGGCCCAGAAGTTAGAACGATTCGGAAAGATTAACTTCTCCATGAACAACCCAGATTTACGAAAACCCAGTTACTCAACACTGGTACCGAATTTGGTTCGGAAACATCTCTAGATAAACAAAAACAAGTCAAGCACTTAAAAAGAACATATATTCAGTGGATAAGAAAGAAGAGACGCCTCGGTATTATTCGTCTCGCTCCTCGACATGCGCTGCCGTAGGATTCAGAAACGTTTCCGCTTGATCGGTAACTCCGACTTCAACCGCGTCACTTTCCACTAATCTGTTCCCGAGGCTGTCATGGGTAGAGGCAGGAGACACCGGAGGAACGGTCAAGTCTCTGAGCAGCTCAGCCCCCAGCCTGGCGTATTCAGCCTCGGCATCCCCATACTCATCTTTCCATCTGGCGACCTCAAGCTTTTCATCTTCAATCCTTCCCCCGGATTCAAGCGCTTTGATCAGCTCGGCGTTGGCTTTCGCTTGAGAGAAGTATATGTATCGCTCAGAGACTTTGTCAAATTCAGCCAATTTCACCTCGGTCATCTTGACCTTCTCGACAAATTCCCCGGCGATCTTTCGCTCACCAGCTTTCTTCGCCCGGGCCACCTCGGTCTCGCGAAGAGCCTTCTCCTCGACAAGCAGGCGCCTGAGCCTCTCAATTTCCGCCTCGGCCTTCTGACGGACATGAACATTCTCCTCGGCCTCTTTTCGCCTCGCCTCCTTTTCGGAAACAATCAGCGCTTCGGCAGTCCGTGTCGCTGTGACCGCCTCGGCAATCTTCCTCTCGGCTTCAGTCCGAGCAGCCTCAAATCGCTCCTGAGCCGCAGCATGCTCACGAGCTGCAGAATCGTAGGAATGAACCATAGTGTTCATCGAGGAGAAGGCCTGGAAAGCAAAGTGATAAAGACGTTAAAACATGAAAAAAGGCTACCTTATACTAAAAAGGGACTCGAACGCGTACCTTCAAAAAATTGGCCGCGGCCTCACCGTACCGCTCCGCCTCGACCAAGCCCTCTGGAGCGGGAAGCAGCGGCCAGGCGCAGGAAGCGATAAGGTTGGCAGATGCAACCTTGTCTTGGTATATTGGCCGAGAGGAGCTGTGAGCCTGTTTCGACCTTTTACGCTTATCTCCGGAGTGTTCTCCTCGGGGATGCTTTCTCTTGGACCTGGTCTGCCCACCAGCAGACAAACCAACCACCAATGTGTTTCCCGCCTTGGGAACCTGGCTAGCAACATCTCCAATCGGGATACCAGAGCCATGGTGACAGCTAAATCAGCACCCGATTCTACGGGATCAACAATCACCTCAGGGACGGTAGTTGCCTCGGTCCCCGCTATAGCCTCGGGCGGAGCCACCAGTCCGAAAGCCGCCTCTATCGCTCTCTGCTCTTCGGGCGCCTTCTTCTCAGCGGCCTTCTTTTCCCTTAAGGACATCTTCACCCCTTGCATCTCCGTAAAAAAACTTAGCCTTTGGTCTGAAGAAGATGAGGAAGTGGAACAGGACGCGCCGTGAAGAATCCTTAACGCCTTTTCAACCCTTCCTTGGGAAAAATGCTTAATCTAGTGACACTTCCGAGCAGCCAATTCCTCACGAACGCTGAACAGGTCCTCGGGAATACGATCCAGGAAGCTTGGGCCTCGATCTGCAAAAGAAAATCGAAACATCAATTAAAGCCAAGTTATAACAGAAAACAAACAAGAATCACGGATGAAGTACCAATCTTTCTCCATTTTCCAATCATCTTTTCAAGGCAGCCCTCGGGGACACAATCTTCGTCAAGGGCGACGAAGAAGAAATGATCGGTGTATTTCTCATCTTTGCTCGGGAAGCCGCCGATAACCCTTCGCTTCGGACGTGGAGAAATATAATATCTCTCCATCTCACAGCTCGGAACACAGCGAATCTCCAGCAAATTCCTCAGATGATCAAGACCAATGTTGTTGTACGTCTCGAATCCACGTACTAAGATTCCAACTAAATGTCGAAGACCTCGGGTCGTGATCTGGGCCAAAGCAAGCTTGTACGACCATAAGTACTAGATGATCGGCCTCGGGATTGGGAACCAGAGGAAGCAGAAGTAGAAGAATCCTTCGTACAAGGTAAAGAACCCTTCGGGAGGATCGTCGGCTCTCTCATTGGAGGTCGGCAATCGCAGAGTCACCCCTTCGCCAAAGTTGAAACGTGCTTTTAAATCCCGAAGTGAGTTTGAAGTCTACAGAGTGGAACCGGGAGGATCAGGTTTTTTCACCTTTTTAGCTCGGGTTTTCTTCCTTTGAGCCATGGCACCTTGAATCGCCAACTGAAGTAGCCTGGCTCCCTCCTCGGGATCATAAGTAACCATCTCACCCTTCACCTCGGGCAAAACTGACGGCTCGGGCACATCCTGACAGCGAGAAACTCCCGCCTCATCTGCAGCTGGAGGACGCCTGCTCCTTCTGTTCAAAACCGCCTCAGGGTCATCAGGGAGGTCTTCATCCCGAGCCGTGTCAGCAATTGCATCCCCCCGAGCCACAAATTGGCTCAGATCCCCTCGGTTTCCAGATAAAGATTCAGCACTACAGTTCGGCTCGGAATGACCCGACTTACTGACCTCGGACCCACCTGAACTGCTCCAAACCATCTTTCGTTTGTAAACTGGTATATTTCCGCCTCGGGAAGAACCACTTGAATCAGAGAGAGACATCAATCTGCTCAGGTAAATCGAAAGAACAACTGGAGAAACAGAATTCAGGACGCCGGCAAAATCAACCTAGATCTAAACACGGCGGCGCTACGAAAAAGAAAATCGGAAAAAGAAGAAGCATAAACTAAATCAAGATTAGAGCGAAAGAAACAAACCTTAAGATTTTTGCTCGAAAATTGCAGAATTGAGGAAATAAATCGCGAGACGAGTATTTATAGACCGCTTCGGCGCGTCGGGTCCGCGTGACTTCAGAGCTAGTTTCACGCCCGCCGAAATTCTCGGGAACAAGCGAAAACTCTTCCACTTCTCAAGAAAGAATTTCAACCGTCACACTCTAGAGGGAGATGAAGCGTCAAAGGAATTCGAATCATCAGAAGGACCCTTGGAGCATGGACAGTTTCGGCATACAGGGATTGGCTCGGAACGATGTTCAAACTGCTCGGACTAACAATCGTGAAGCTCATCACTTGCTCCTCAAGATGAAGAGCTGGGGGACTAACTGTTGGGGTCGGATTCCACCCGCACTGAGTCCGAGCTAGGAAATAATACCTCGAGCCGTATCATCAAAACCGGCTCGGGGAACACTGCCGAAACAGCTCGGGATCAATCATTGGACTGGCTCGGAGAATGTCGATTGATATGACTCGGGTCACCTTATACCGGCTCGGGGACGTTTGCCACGACAGCTCGGGAACCTATATGTCACCATGCCCGAGCTGAGCTTTCATTCCACCCTGAGCCGACCTCACAAGTAGCCCGAGCCGCTTCTCTGAGAGTAGCCGAGCTCAATCGACGAAGAGTATCCGAGCCCAATCTTTTCAGAGTCTCCCCAGCTCGGCTCGGGAGTCATGCCATCATCCATGCCGCCCGAGCCGAAATCATAGACACCCGAGGCGAAATCATATTCGCCTCCAGAAGTATTATTTCTAAGCAAGATATCATTTCCGACATACTCGGAAATGATAAGAGATAATCTAGAAGGATCGACTCAAATCAGGAAATCTTCCAAGAAACCCCGAAGAATAAGGAAACTATCCTAAACCCGCGATATTCTAGGCCGACTTCAAGATAAATGGAAATCTTCCGAGAATATCGTTGGAGAGGCGGTTTATCACCCCTATATAAAGAGACTCAAGGCTCAAGCAAAAGGCAATATCGCTCTAGGATTTACACTACGCAAAGCTCTCACAGCACAAACATCTTTTTCTCTTACGATCAAACTCTTGTACGATCAAAACTACTCTGTTCATCAATAAGATCAAGAACACCATCTTTGGTTACAATTGTTTCTGTTGTTCTTTGAGAATTCACATTTATCGTATCCCTAAATTAAAACCCTAGACAAATCTCGATTGTGTTAGTTTCGACTTCCACAATTTGCATTGCATGGCATAGCATGTTGCATATTGGATGAGTTTCAGGTACTTTGGAGCTTATTTGCGACTTAATGGAGCAAGGAGGAACCAACACGACCTTGGAGCTAGACTTGGGATCGAGTTGGAGAGGAATGAAGTCGTTCAAGATCACCCAGGACCAGACTCGACGTCATGGCTCGACTTCACGTCGAGTAGGACGCCAGGAAGCCGCCTGGGAGTGGGCTCGACCACACGGCCTCGACGACACGTCGAGTCAGACACCAGAAAGGAGCAACCTTGGATTTTGTCACGGGCTCGACGTCATGGCTCGACGTCATGGCTCGACTTCACGTCGAGGGGGTCCTCCGCCGACTTCTTATTTGTCTTGTAGCCAAATTAGGGCAACCTAGTATTCCTATAAATAGGGGTTCACGCTATTATCCAGCGGACATTCCTTTTACCCAGCAGATATTCCACTGCTCTCTCATAACCCTAGTTTTGTAATCGTTTTTCCTGTTGAATCCTTTAGTTTTTGCACTTACTTTCTTCATCAAAGTTGCATATCTCGTTCTCATCTATAACATACTTGCTTTTCAATGATTTCTGGGTTTGTGCAATTTTCTGGGTTTTTATGCATGATGTCCTTCAGTGTTCTTGAGTAGTGGATTAGGGTTCTTGAGGATGGGTTAGATTAGGTGTGGAATCCTTAGTATATTTAGGTGGTTAAGTGTAGAATTGCTTGATTTCCCTTCTGGTTTAGTAGATCTTAATGCTATTTCTTCTCTGATCAATTGGAAATTGATCTCAGACATTTCCACGCCCACAAGGTGTTTGATGAAATGTCTGAACAAACTTTTCCAGAGATTTGCATACTCTAGCCCAAGAGATTGGATGTTTAGAATGCTTATTGACTATATTAGACTAAATCATAATGCATGCTAGGTTATATTTCTTCAATGAGAATTGAGTATGAAAGTGATTTAGCTTGAGAATCTCTGTCACGAGAGTGGATTGATTTGTATTCGAATCTATTGTCTAGGGATAGCTTGATTGAGTTTGTTAACCACCTAGGTAGACTAAGGAGACTGCTATAATCGATTACCCCATTCCTCAAGACCTTTTATCTCTATTGATTGTTTGAATCTTGCTTACTTGTTGTTTACCTATTCTCTGCACTTGCTGCTTGCTTATTGCTTAGTATCGATAGCTATTTCTCTTTATGCATGTTCACTCATGTTCTGTAGTTTTATCGTTTTTATGCATGTTTGCTTAGGATTGTTAGATAAACAAACCTCTATTTTGCTTGGCTTGACTTAGTATTCTATGATCACATCTTGATTGATAATTAGAGCACCTGATTGGTTTGATAACCTCTTATACTGCAATGACATGAAAGTATATTAGGGTAATTGATAGTAAAAAATCCTAGTATCAGCCTTTCTCATTAGAAGGTGTCATTCAGGGTATACGGCGCTTGGTATGAAAGGGGCTTTTTGGTGTTTACTGGTGGAGTTAATGTGTTTAGGGTTACCGTAAATCTTGAGAATGCAGGATATGTTGCAAAACCACAAGAGAGAACGGATCTGTTGAGGTCCACAGTTTCCAACCACTTCTTCTTGTAAACACTTCATCTCTTTACTTCTTTTCGTCTTTTCGATTCCCCAGACTTAGGCTTTTCTGTAGGGATCTCTGTGAATGATTTCATCTCTCATCTAGGTGATCTATATTTTTCCTTGGGATTTTTCTGTACTATGAGACCTCTTATTTGGTAACCGCTTTCTTTGCTTTCGGTTTTTTTTTTTTTTTTTTTTTAAAAAGGGAGGCGGTACTCATTTATATACACAAGTCTCATAAGCACGAAATAAGTACCTTTTAAGATTGAATCCCAAGGAAGAATAAGCTCTAGACCAAATCATCACATCCTCCCTGTAGCTTCCGAATCTCCGTCTTCGTGGCGGGAAACTATGTCGTTCCTTTCTCTCCGACGTTTTTGCACATAGGTGCGAAAATGAGAAAAAGAAAAAGAGAATGCATGAGGTCTGAAAAGGGGATAGGGTTTTAGGGTAGGAACCACTAAAAAGGGATAAGAAGTCCTCAATATATATGCTCGTTTCCTCGATCTAACACCTCTTCATGAAAAATAATTAAGTTCAGGTTAGATCGTCCAAATAAAATAGAGTTAACTTCAGATCAAACAAAGTCTCTACGATCGAAACTTAAGGGGAAATACCATTAGGAGCTCTAGGTATTGATTGTCCTTGCGAGTCCTGCAAAACTTGTCACTTAAAAAATGAATGAGAACATATAGAATGGTCATTTTCATCATATATCAAAATCATCATTCCCTACATCGTTTTTGACTCAATAAAACTAAGATAAGAAAAAAGACATTAAAAGGACTCAAAAGAGAAAAAAAATGTACGTTAGTACTGATAAATTCCCCTCCCCACAGACTTAAATTACACTGTCCCCAGTGTAACAAAGCGGACGGATGAAAAATAAAAAGAAATAAAAATAAAAGAGAGAAAAATGCAGGAAAAGTAAAGATAGAACCGAATAACCTCTACTACGCCAAGGAGGTTGAAAATTCGGTGTGTGATAACTCAATGTCGGGGATCTCGTATCATCCTCTCCATCTGCTCCGTGAGGGCTATCTGCTCGGCTAGATGCTGCTCTAGCGCAATACTTCGCGCTCTCTCTTCCTCGTGGGAGGATGACTCGGACTCGTGTGATCGTGTAGCTTTTGTGGTTCTCCGGGAATCCAATGCCTTCTTCTTGATGAAACCGGTAAGTGTTAAGAGAAGTCGCTCTCCAGATTGTAGTGACAAGAACTCACTACTATCGGGATCCCATCTTGTAGCTCCATCCCTCAAACGTGAAATGGTGGGACAAGGAAGCATGATAGTATGGATTAGGCGAGGAGGAACGTGATATCTGTATCCAAAACGATCGGGATCGATGCATGCACCCTCAAGTATCTTCATCGTACCAAGCCTCTCAAGATCCAAGTAGTGCTCCTCAGCGGTGAATGCGCGATCCGTGAGATCAACTCTGGCGGCTTCGAGTATCGTCGTAATGACTCCACCAAAGCTTAAGAAAGCTTGGTCATCGGTGCAATAGATCGCGTCATGCTTGATCTTCACCATTCGTTCCGCAAAGAGCGATGCATAGTTGACTCTTCGGGGAAAGTCAACAAATGGTGTCTTCAAGACAAGAAGCTCATCTCCAAGTATGGAGTTTTGAACGGTACGGGCAAAGATAGTGTTGGCGAGTAACTTGTGAATGTATCGTTTGGCCGGATGAGATATCATGGCGGACTTGGTCTTCCCGCTAGTGAAAGGACCTCTCCCGATGTGATGCCATATATCTCCATGCTCTTCCGGACCAAAGTCAATAGCATCTTGGTAATCAAATCCAAAGTGCTCTTCCAAAGCGAGGTATAGAGATGTTGAAGTGTTCCCCGTTGATCGTGAAATAGAGGATCCCATCCCTCGCCAAAGGTGAACTCGTGCGTGAGAATGCAAGGGAAACCGCTAATTCGTAGATCTCTCGGCGCTCCGAAACGGCGAAGTCCAAGTGCATCCAACATCCATACCACGTCATCGTCAAGATCAGGTGCTTTAAAAGTCGAATAGTCGATAAGAAAGGTTGGTGTGAGCTTGATCTTGTTGATAGACTCGCGGTAATCAACATTGTCTTTCATCATTTGACCAACAAACTTCATTGGTAGCTCTTTTCTCTTTGGTTGTTGTCGTGAAAGGCGTCTATGCGTGGCTCCGAGTCGTGGGGGTACTAAAGATGTGAGCATGAAATTATCATTTTTCTCATGGTACTCGTCTTGAGCCTCGTTAGAAGTTGTAGAGTCGGCTTCTACTTGCTTCTCTTTGCCTTTGCCTCTAGCTTTGTCGTGGTACCTCTTGCTTTGCCGTTCATCATACATATCGTGGGTGACTTCGAATATGCGAACCGGCTCCTCTAGAGATCGTGGACGGTGTATTCTTCGTGAGGTATTCTTAGAATCCATTGGTACCTAAGAATGCAAAAGATTTAGACAAAGTTAGCATTAGGCATGGTAAATACAAAATTCAAATCTCTTACTGCAATGATATTTAAACAAGTATCTAGAGATTGAATTAGCAATTTGAAACAATAGCAAAGTATGAGAATCAAGAAATTGAAATCATATTATAAGAACATAACATTCAATTTTCGGATTCAAGGTGATTTTCACAAAATTCAACTTCAAAAGTGATAATCAAAGCCTAGTCAAGTGAAAATCAATCTAATTCCTCTTTTCTATGATTAATAAAGCTTAAAGAAGTAGGACTTAAGAGTGTGCATCATCAATTTCACAAAACCCTATAGGTCCGAAAATTTTAACAAACCAAAAATCAAATTCTAGCTACAAGACTTTCACCAAATTCCTTGGGTTAACAACCTATAAGCATATCTAAAAAGTTCTCCATCTTTATTAACTAACTAATGCTAAAGAAGCAAAAGAATTGAGATTATCTTATTTTAGGAACAAAGAGAGAATATCACTACAAGAAAATGGTGGTATTGCAATATTGGAAATTGTTGCTACAGGCCAATATAACGTTACAAATTAAGATTTGCAATAAACGCGACCAAACTTATATCGTTGCTGGTTGAGCGTTGCAAATTCGTATTTGTCGCATAAACGTTGTAAAATTTGCAATAAATCAATTTCTCACTATAGATGTTGTATAAATGCAACAATATTTTTACTGCAAATTTGTCGTATAATTACGACATATATTTGCAACACTAAATTTGTCGTAAATCATTGCTACATAAAACATATAGCGAATACCATTGCAAAACTGTGATAACTATTTTGCAAAATACCTTTGTAGCAAAATCTTTGTTACAATGACAAAAACATAATTTGTTGCAAGTATGTCGTAACTAATATTTTGGATTGTTATAACAATATATATAATCAGGATTCTATTTTTAATCGTTTGGTCGATATATAGTTTTTGTCACTATAATTTTGCTATATTTAAAATCCGATCCATGGGTTGTTACAAAATTGTAATGACTAATCAGTATTAAATTTTATAATTAAAATGTATAGTAAAAAAAATTCCAAGATTGAAATCAACAAGGATAAACATCCAACAAAATAAATATCAAAATATTTAGAAACATCAAATGATAAATAAAAACCACATAAAATAAGAAAAACTTATAATAGTCGATTTAAAAGAAATAACAGTTTCTCCAATGCCTTAGCTTCATGGTTGTTCCTTGATTTTGGCAATTTTGTTAAGATCTGCTCTAACAAATCGGTCTTTAATGATTCATCTGAAAAAACTTCAAAAAGAAAACGTTAGTTAATACTAAATAAATCATACAATAAAAATAAACAAAAAAAATAATAAATCAAAAGATTAAGTTAAAATGAATAAAAAAAGATTGAAAAAAAAACCCCGAAAAGGTAGGTATTGGCTTTGCTACCTTCGTCCGAATGAATAGCTACATAATTATGGACTTAGGATGAAGTAAGAAAATTTTAGATAAAGCTGCTAACGCTGCCTGAGATAGTAGAAAATTTAGGACCATTTTGAGGAATCTTCCTCTTGCGATCAAGATCGATGACGAATTCGGAAAACTTCGGAATGGAATTACAATCGCTCATTGTGATGTTGTACCTAACATTAACACGGTTCTTCTACCTAAAAAGTCTGCAATATATACAGAAGAAAAGAAAACAAAATCACGGATCAAATCTCAAAAGAAAGCATAATTTTCTTAAATCTTACTTTTTATGTTTTGTTGATAACGTGATGTTGGGATTGGTCATATAGAAAACTGATATCTCTGTATTTTATCTTCTTTTAGCATACATTTCTTATGCATTTACCTTAGTATTCCTCTCCAACTCATTGCATTCATAGTCTTTTTTATACCATTTTCATCACTTAGCTCGATTTGCATTGCATCGCATAGCATATTGCATATTGGATGTGTTTTAGGTACTTTGGAGCTTATTTGGGACTTAATGGATCTAAGAGGAGCTAGCTCGATGTTGGAGCTCGACTTGGAGTCGAGTTAGAGGGAAGGAAGTCATTCGAGAAGACCCAGAACCGAACTCGACGTGCTGAACTCGAAAGGAGGTCGAGTATGTGATCACGTGACAAAGGCAAGAGGAGTTCGACGTGCTGGACTCGACTTGAGGTCGAGTAGGACATCAGAAAGGAGCCAAATTTGAAGATCACACCCACTCGACGTGTTGGACTCGACTTGACGTCGAGTTCGTCCTTAGCCGCCTTCTTATTTTGTCGTTTTGCCAATTAGGGCAACCTAGTATTTTGCTATAAATAGGGGTTCACTCTTTTATCCAGGGGATATTCCTTTTACCCAGCAGATATTCCGCTTTTCTCTCAAAAACCCTAGATTTTGTAATCGTTTTTCCTGTTGAAGCTTTGAGTTTTTGCATTTCGTTCTTCATCAAAGTTGTAGATCTTTCTCTTATCTATAGCATACTTGATTTTCAATGAATTCTGGGTTTGTGCAATTTTCTTGGTTTTTAGCTATGATGTTCTTCAGTGTTCTTGAGTAGTTCTGCAAAGTTCTTAAGGATGGGATATGTTGTTAGTGCAATCCTCTGTTTCTTTAGCTAGCTAAGTGTTTAAATGCATGAATTCCCTTATGGTTTAGTAGTTCTTAATGATATTTCCTCTCTGATCAATTGGAAGGTTATCTCAGACATTTTCACACCCACAAGGTGTTTGATGAAATGTCTGAACCAACTATTCCAGAGATTTACATACTCTAGCCCAAGATATTGGATGATTAGAATGTTCATTGACTATATTAGAATGAATCTTAATGCCTGCTAGGTTATATTTCATCAATGAGAATTGAGTTTGAAAGTGATTTAGCTTGAGGATCTCTGTCACGAGAGTGGATTGATTTGTCTTTGAATCTATTGTCTAGGGATAGCTTGATTGAGTTTGTTAGCTAGTTAAAGGGACAGAGAAATCCATTATAACCAATAACTCCATTCTTAAGAGCTTGCCTTGTTTGATTGCTTAAACATCGTTTCTGTCTGTCTTTGTTACTCTACTCGACTTACCTACTCAACTTGTTAGGCCTAGCACATTTCTCTGCATTGTTAGGTTGTTAGTTTCTTTTCTAAAGTTTATGCATGATAGCTTCTGGTCTGTAGTTTAATTCCTGCTCTTGCTTGCTTTGTTTTAGTTCTCTTTCTCATGCTTCTGAATTCGGTATTTGCATGTTAATTGGTTGCTTAGGATCAATACAAACACACAAAACCTTTTCACACTTGGCTTGACTTATTTGCTTTTTGTGCATATCTTGAATGCTTGCAGTCACACTAAGATTAGATTGATAACCTAATATACTACAATGGCATGTGTATTAGGAAATCATATATATAAAAGTTGGTCAGCTCTCTCCATATGAGTGTCACATCATCACACAAGAAAATGACATGTGCCATTTTATATTATTTAAAAAAAATAGCCAAATTAAATGAGAATAAAATTAAAAGTTCTTCATTGCATCAATCCTCCATCAATACTACATTATTTAAATAAAAAAATAGTAAAATTAGTTGAGGAAAAATCAAAAGTCTTTTGTTGTGTTAAATTCTCCATTAATCTCACTTTTAATTGATGTTTTAAAAACTAAAAAAAATAAAGTAAAAAATCATACTAATGTATTAAACACTACTTTTCATTCTACTCTTCTTATTTTATTAAAAACAATTATCAATGGTCATTATTCGATAATGGCTAAAAAATTACTTGTGTTGTAGTTTAGAAGTTTGCTACCTAACCTCATATTAATTTAGTAGTTTTCCTTTGAATATTTTCTTATTGTTACGTTTTGTGAATATGATTTATCATATGACATTCACTCTTTTTATTTTTGTGTGTTATGATAAGTTGGTAATATTGACATACAATTTTTTTCACTTAATGGTCTTTTGAAACTTTAGACATACCAAGAAATATAAAACAAGAGACTTTCGGTTATATGAAAGGGAAGAGATCTAAAGTGTTGACTTAAATTACTAACATATCATTATGTGCTTGGCGTACTAGGTGACGAGAGAGTATATGGAACAAAGAATTGTTTGTTTATAATTTCGTTATGCAACTTTCAAACCACATAAGTAGCATAATTATACTATTGTATCAATATATCATATATTGTTATTGTATGTATTCATGATAGTGAAAGATTAGGATTGTAGGTACATAAATAATCATATTTATACTTGAAAAACGTAGAATTGATATTTTAAGTCAAAGATGAATCTAATCATAAAAATTATATAACTATAGAAATAGATATGAATTTATTAATTACATAATAACACACATAAAAATGAACATAAAAAGCAACAAAAACCATAATCACATTTTTTTCTGTAATTTTCAAAACAAAAACCTACGCGTAGCGTTGGTATTCATCTAATGATCTTAAAATCTTACTATCAAAAACTCAAGCTTTTAATCTAGTGTCGATGTGGTTGAGAAAGTTGTTTAGATACTATTTACTATTTATAAGATTATAAGATATATTTGTTGGTTCTAGTATTTAAAGAAAAAAGCAAAAAGAAAAATAAAATAATGGAATATATAATATTGTTTAGAGGATCATATCCCAAAATCTAGAACTATCCAAAGATTTGGAGTTAATTAAGAGAAAATCGGGAAAAGGAGGAAATGCTAAATAGCACAATTTGTCATTTTACGTGTACGTATAATTATTTGTTTGTTACTTTGTTTGACGAATTTTGTTTTACCTTTGTTTGTTTAAACTTAAGTACACGATAGTAGCGTCAAAAACAAAAAATTAATATGCCAAAAAGCATGCACGATAGTAGTTTGGTTGAGTTGCCTTGAATTCGGGTTTGGTTTAAGTTAAATTTGGATTTAGTTCAGTTTGGTGTCTTATGATTCGGTATAAAATTTTACATCACTACAACAAATATCCACATTGATAGCACACGAGGATAGCTCATTTTCCGTACCTGCTATGAAAGATAAAATTTTATTTTAGTTATTATATAATAGCATTGAAACAATGCTAAGATAGAGTATCACTAAGCGGGAAGCTAAAATCACTTATTCCACTAATATTTAGCTCAAAATATTTAGTTAAGCGCTAACACTTGTGAAAAAAAACACTAACATTTCCCTTTACATTAGGACAGCTCCCGAGACAAAAAAAAAAGAACTTTTACCGAAAGAAAAAAAGAAAACAGCTCTCGAGAGCAACCATCTTCTCCTCCATCTACCTCGGTGTCTTTTATCTATTCCTCCACCGTCTCCGCCACTATAGCTGAACCGTCTCCCCCACCCTCCTCTCTCTCAGTCACCTCCTCCCTCTCAGCCACCTTTCCTCTGACCAAGCTCACCCAAACCCTAAATCGGCTTTTTACAATCAAAATTCTTCAATGTTCTTCTCTTTTATATATCGAAAGTTTCTTTAGGTTTGGATTTCTCTATATCAGAACAAAAAGAGAAGCTGGTTTCGTTCAGAGAAGGTTTGTTGGTTCCGTCTCCCTTTCCCCCTTTGAATCTGCGTTTGGGATTAGGGTTTCGTGGTCTGGGTTTGTAATGACCTTATTCTTCAAATTCGTTCCGTCTGTGGAAGTCAAAACTTAACACAATCGAGATTTATCTAGGGTTTTACTTAGGGATACGATTTACAAGAATTCTCAAAGAACGACAGAAAGAATTGTAACCAAAGATGGTGTTCTTGATATTATTGACGAAAAGAATAGCTTTGATCGTACAGAGAACTAGATCGTAAAAGAAAAGTGTTTGTTTGCTTTAGAGCTTTGTGTTGTCTAGATTCTTGAGCGTTATTGCTTCTTTTTTCTGTGAGAGCCTTGAGTCTCCTTATATAGGGATGGTAAACCGCCTCTCCAGCGATATTCTCGGAAGATTTCCATTTATCTTGGAGTCGGCCTAGAATATCGCAGATTAGGATACTTTCCTTATTCTTCGGAGTTTCTGGAAGTTTTCCTGATTTGAGTTGATCCTTTCGAGATCCTTCTTTATCATTTCCGAGTATTTCGGAAATGATCTCTCTTTTCCGGAAATGATGCCATGGTACTTAACGGTGAATATTTTTCAAGTCTTTGCCTCGGATGATTGATGACTTCTCCTCAGGTAGCTTGGAGGATGACGACGTGACACACAACCCGAGCCGAGGCGACTTTGAGATGATTGGGCTCGGGTACCCCTGTTGACTAGGCTCGGGTACCCCTGTTGACTAGGCTCGGGTACCCCTGTTGACTGGGCTCGGGTACCCAAGATGATGGGCTCGGGTACCCGGAGATGATGGGCTCGGGTACCCGAGCTATCTGTCAGATCTTACCCCAAGGCGATCCCGAGCGTTCCCAAGACAATCCCAAGTATCCTCCGAGGCAATTGTCATGCCGCCCCAAGGTGATTTGGCATGCTGCCCTGAGGTGATTAGCAAGCTGCCCCGAGGTGATTGGCTCGCTGCCCCGAGGTGATCTCGGGAGTTCCCTGAGGTGTTCAAAGTCTGGCTCGATACTAAGGGATGGAATCCGACCCCAACAGTTAGCCCCCCAGCTTGTTGCTTTGAGGATCAAGTGTAACGATCTTCACGACTATAGGTCCGAGCAACTTGATCTTTGTTCCGAGCCATCCTTGTACGCCGTGGCGATTTACATTCCAATGACGATTTATATCCTTTGGTGATTCGAATCTTTTTGACGCTTCATCTTCTTTTGCATGTGACGATTGGGTTTCTTTCTCGAGAAGCGGAAACGTCTTTTGCTAATTCCCAAGATTTGGGCGGATGTGAAGTATTTTACTTGGTTCACGTGTACCCGATGCGCCCGAGATGCGGATACGAAGCATTTTATTCAGTTCACGCGTATCCGACGCACCTCGAACATCTATATATAATAAGTTCCTGACTCGTTTTCTCATTTCGCAGCTGCAAAGGAAAATTTTCAAGGTTCGCTCTCTTTTCAAGGAAATCCATGCTTTTTTCCGTTTTATCTCCGTTGTAGCGCTGCCATAGTTAGATCTAGGTTGATTTCTCCGATCTGCGAAGTGCTGTTTTTCCGATCCACCTTCTTTAGTTCACTCGAGCCAGAAGATGTCTCTTTCTGATTCTAGCGATTCGTCCCGAGGCGACAACCTTTTCCCAATCCTCAAAAGGCGGATGATCTAGAGCTCTTCAAGTGACCCCGAGGCAGATACTTTGCATCGAGATAGCGATGCTGAGTTGTCTTCCCGCGATCAGGAAGATCCGAGCCGTTTTGTGGCTCGGGAAGATGTCGCGGCAGATTTGGCCTGGGACCTTGACTTAACAGAAGAGCCCGAGGAGGCGCTTGTCAGGAGGAAAAGTTGTCCTCCAGCGGTAGACGATGCTGGAGGTTCTCGCTGGCAAAATGCACCCGAGCCAACTCTGCTTCCTGGAAAGGCCGAGGAGGTTCACTATGATTCTGACGAGGCGGCACGGTTGCTTCAAGCGAGATATCAAGCCGCCAAGGCTCAGCAGAAGAAGAAACGAGCCAGAAAAGTGAGGAAACCTGACCCTCCAGGCTCCACCCTTTGTGTTGGGGTCGTATCACACACATCTTCGGTAGGATCCACTTGGATCTGTCCACGTCATTATTACATAATAATCCTCTTGGATTTCTAGATGTTTCATTGCGAGAATCGAGCTCGACCTATCGGAAGTTCGATTCAGTTTATTAAAGAGCTCGATCTTTACCAGTACGGAGTTCGCTCTTATTCAACATATAGTTCGCATAAAAGAAGGCCGAAGCAAGGAGAATATTGTTCGAGGTTCGCGGCAGCGTCAAGACGCAGGAGTTTGGATTCAACAAGAAAGAGTTCAGAAGATCCACGCGAAGCCCAAGATAGTTCAAATTCAAGCCGTTTCGGTCAAATTGTAACCTACATGATTAATGCGGGTCAATGCGATTATGAGCAGTAAATGACCGCATTGATCTTGTTTTCTCTATAAAAACAACCTCAAACGCATGTGTTTGAGGGAGAGAACAACCTTTTACCTCTTACGATCAAGCAATACAACATACTCTTTCTTTTGCAATTTCGCAAGGCTTTTTTACTATTTTATTCTTGCCAAATTCTTTCGCTTTATTTAGTTTCTTGGTTACTTTCCTTTTCAAATACTTCTTTTCATTTGTTGATTTTAGAATTTTTCTCCACAAAAATACTTAAAGACAATCGAGTGTAAATCCTACATCCACATTTTGGCGCCGCCTGTGGGGAGTTACCGCAAAACTCTTTAATCTCAAAATCTCTCTTTTTCAAACGAAGAAACTATGGCTGATCAGCAAGCTTTGAGCAATGCAATTGCCTTGCTTACTCAGTCAACCACCGATCTGACCAATCAGATGGGTACACTCGCTAGTGCCAACGCCACTTTTGGTGAAAGGTTAAACTCAATCGAGCAAACTCTAACGAGTGTTCAAACCACTCAAACAAATTTGTCAAACGCGCAGAACGTTGTTTCAAGCCGTTTAGATAATTTGTCCTCAGCGCGAACAACAGCGTATCAGCGCAGGCTATTCCAAACTCCCACACAAAACAGATCCGGGAGCACTCAAACTCCTCCTACAGGCCGTTCTGCTAGTACTAGCAATCAGACAACCGTAGGAGATGGGCCCAAAATTAGGGCAATCCTGCTATTGACGAAGGACTCCTTATGGAAGAACCTGATGTCATCCTTCCGATGATTTCGTCAAAGTTCGTCAAGAGCTTGATGAGATGAAGTCGAAGTTTCATCAGGCGACCAGTTCGGCACCTGAGATCGATCGAGTAATCGAAGAAACTCGACGAACACCCTTCACTTCGAGAATCTCGAACCTTCGGATCAAAGATTCTCGAAAGGTCAAATTACCGACTTACGATGGTAAAGGTGATCCTAAAAATCACCTCGCTGCATTTCAGATCACTGCTGGCAGAATTGATCTAGTTACAGACGAGGAAGATGCCGGATATTGAAAACTATTCTCTGAGAATCTATCCGGATCGGCTTTATTATGGTTCATTCAGTTGGAGCCTGAATCTATTGATAGTTTTAAGGAATTGTCCTCCGCATTCCTAAAACAGTATTCCATGTTCATGGAAAAGGCAACCTCTGATGCAGATCTATGGAATTTAACCCAAGGTCAGAACGAACCACTTCGCAAATATATCGCTAAATTCAAAGAAGTGATAGCCAAAATTCCTGGGGTATCGCACGTTGCTGCCCTTTCTGCTTTAAGAAACGGACTTTGGCATGAATCCCGATTTCGAGAAGAAATCATCGTCAATCGTGCGAGCACTATCCAAGATGCTTTATTCAGAGCTACTAATTGGATGGAGGCCGAAGAAGAAAAGCTTAGCCTCGCTAAAAAACATCGGCCAGCAAAATTGGTCGTTGGAAATCCAACTAAGAAATTCGAACCAAAAGATCAAAAACGGTTCAGAATTAATCCTGCTACTAATGCCGTAGGAAAACCCTCCCCAAACAATGGAAGATACAATTCTTCTAATACCTGGGTTAGAGATGAGAGTGCCTATTGCGATATTCATAGAGTAAATGGGCATTCCACCAAAGATTGCAGCGTACTTAAAAAGCACATCGCCGAACTGTGGGCGGCTGGAGAGCTCGCTAATTTCAATATCGAGTTTATGGAATCTTATCATAAAGAAAAAGAAGATTCCGAAGCGTCCAATCCTCCTGAAAAGAAACATAAGCCCAATGGGCCCGGAACTTCGAACACTCCTAAGAAAAGGATCGATGTTATAATGGGAGGATCCAAATTATGCCGAGATTCGATCAGATCAATCAAAAGGCACAAGAAATCAGCAGCAATTCAAACCGCTGTGGGTTTCCAGTCAAATGAACAAACACCTTCTATCTCTTTTGATAATTCGGACACTCAAGGATTAACAGGACCTCATGACGATGCTCTTGTGATAACTTTAGATGTTGCGAACTTCGAAGTAACTAGGTGTCTAATTGATACTGGAAGCTCGGTAGCTCTCATATTTCTAAGCACTTTGCAAAGAATGGGAATCAGTAAGGCTGACATTATCGGTCCACCGGCACCATTAGTAGCTTTCACGAGTGACACATCTATGTCCTTGGGGAACATAAAACTACCAGTGCTCGCCGCAGGGGTTCCTAAAATTGTAGAATTTATTGTTTTCGACCGTCCGGCCGCTTACAACATAATTCTCTGAACTCTGTGGATTTACCAAATGAAGGCTATACCTTCACCATATCACCAGTGTGTGAAATTTCCGACTCCTGCAAGAATCGGAACCATTCGAGGAGATCAGGAAACGTCGCGATCTTGCTACCTCATGGGACATCGTTTAAAGCTCAAATAGCAATTAATGATAAACACGAAGCAAGAGAGCACCTCGTGTTACCCAAGTGGTCTTAATTCGAGTGAAGTTACCACATAAATTAAAATTGATTCCGAATTTCCAGATCGAAAAGTAAAAATCGGTACTACTTTAGATTCAGAAATCAAAGATCAGTTGGTAACATTTCTGAAAGAAAATAACCTGATCGGCGAAAGATATGCTTGGAATCGACAAAAGTATCATTACCCATGATTTAAACGTCGATCCCAGTTTTAAACCAATAAAGCAAAACAGAAGAAAACTTGGTCCAGACCGAGCTCAAGCGGTCAATGAGGAAGTTGATAAGCTTTTGAAAATTGGTTCCATCAGAGAAGTGAAATACCCGGACTGGTTAGCAAACCCCGTGGTTGTCAAAAAGAAAAACGGAAAGTGGAGAGTATGTGTCGAGTTCACCGACATTAACAAAGCTTGCCCAAAAGATAGCTTTCCTCTCCCACATATCGATCGGCTCGTTGAGTCAACAGCCGGAAACGAACTCTTGACATTCATGGATGCATTTTCTGGATATAATCAGATCATGATGAATCCTAAAGACGAAGAAAAACCTTCCTTCATAACAGACAGAGGAATCTACTGTTACAAAGTTATGCCATTTGGTCTAAAAAATGCCGGTGCAACATACCAACGTTTAGTTAACAAAATGTTTTCAAAACATTTGGGCAAAACGATGGAAGTTTATATTGATGATATGCTCGTGAAATCTCTTAAGAAATTTGAGCACATCACTCATCTTGAGCAGTGTTTCAAAATTCTGAATGATTTCGGAATGAAATTAAATCCTGCCAAATGTTCTTTTGGTGTGCCTTCCGGAGAATTCCTAGGCTATATAGTCACGGAAAGAGGAATAGAAGCAAATCCTAATCAGATTAACGCTTTCCTTACTATGCCTTTGCCAAGAAACATTAAGGAAGTCCAACGATTGACAGGCAGAATTGCTGCATTAAATCGTTTCATATCGAAGTCTACCGATAAATGTCTCCCTTTTTATCAGATTTTAAAAGGAAACAAAAAATTTAGGTGGGCTGATCAATGCCAAGCGGCTTTCGATCAACTCAAAACTTATTTGACAACACCGCCGGTTCTCTCAAAACCTGAATCGGATGAAAAACTTTACCTTTACATCTCGGTTTCTAATCATTCTGTAAGTGGGGTTTTAGTTCGAGAGGACCGAGGTGAGCAAAAGCCGATTTTCTACATAAGTAAATCTCTAACTAGTCCAGAAACGAGATATACCATGATGGAGAAATTAGCTTTAGCAGTGGTCGTATCCGCTAGGAAGCTCAGGCCTTATTTCCAATCTCATCCTATAGAAGTACTAACTTCCCATCCGCTTCGCTCAATTCTTCACGGGCCAAGTCAGTCCGGTAGGTTAGCGAAATGGGCAATCGAACTCAGTGAGTACGATATAGAATACAAAAGTCGAACTAGCGCAAAAGCACAAGTTCTGGCTGATTTTCTAACCGAACTGCCACTAGATGATGGAATCCCTATTGAGACAGACTCTACATGGAAATTACATGTAGATGGATCTTCTTCTAAACAAGGATCCGGAATCGGCATTAGGCTCGAAACTCCGACAAATGAAATAATCGAGCAGTCATTTCGATTAATGTTTCCAGCTTCGAACAATGAAGCAGAATACGAAGCTCTTTTAGCAGGACTTCGGCTTGCTCTTGCGATTGGAGCAGAAACAATAATAGCTTATTGTGATTCTCAGCTGGTTGTAAACCAGTTTGCTGGAGATTACGAAGCTAAGGCTCCTCGAATGGAAGCTTCTCTTTCGGCTGTCAAAAAATTAGCCAGAAAATTCAAAGAATTCGAATTAGTTCGAATACCTAGAGGAGAAAACATTTCGGCAGACGCTTTAGCGGCCCTAGCTTCTACCTTAGATCCTGAACTCAAACGAGTTATCCCAGTTGAATGTATTTCTTCGCGAAGTATTTCGGTTGAAGAAACAGAAAACGATAACATTTCGGAGGCCGAATACATCGAAACTCCAAAACAAAGTTCCGGAAATAGTTCACTTGTCATCACCAGATCACGAATAAAGTCTCAAGATGAAGAACTTACTCCACCATTGGAACTTCCTAAAAGAAAGTTAAAGGATAAAGAGGTTCCCATTAAAGAACCATCTCGAACCGAACAGTCACTTCCAGGTGATGTAGAGGTTCAGGAGACAATCGAAGATCCTGATATTCCTTCCGAACCTGAACCAAGGAAGTTTATACTCAAGGATAATACTTCCGCTAATGATTGGGGGGATGACTAGAGGGTACCCATCAAAAATTTCATTCTTAATGGAGAACTACCATCTAACAAATAGCAAGCTCGCAAATTAAAAATCATCAGCGCTAAGTATTGTATAATTAAAGAGTCATTGTACAAGCGAGGCGTCAGTGATCCTTATCTTTTATGTATTTTCGGACCCGAAGTTGAAATAGTGACAAGCGAGGTCCACAAAGGGCTTTGTGGTAGTCATTCTTCGGGACGAGCAATGGCTTTCAAAATCAAACGGTTAGGATATTTCTGGCCAACTATGATTTCAGACTGCATCGATTACGCCAAACGGTGTAAAAAATGTCAGATGCACGCTCCACTTATTCACCAGCCATCTGAAATTCTATCATCTATATCCGCTCCATACCCTTTCATAAGGTGGTCAATGGATATAATTGGTCCGATGCATCGCTCAACGCGAGGCGTCCAATACTTATTAGTTCTAACGGACTATTTCTCCAAATGGATCGAAGCTGAAGCTTATATAAGCATACAAGATTCCGTAGTAAAGACATTCTTGTGGAAACACATTATTTGTCGCTATGGAGTTCCTTATGAAATAGTAACGGACAATGGTCCTCAATTCATTTCAAATGAATTTGAAGATTTTTGTGCCGCTTGGGGAATAAAATTTAGCTACTCAACGCCGAGGTATCCTCAAGGAAATAGACAAGCGGAAGCCTCCAATAAAACCATTCTCAGCAATCTTAAAAAAACGCTTGAGTGCTCGAAAAGGTGGATGGTATGACGAGCTGCAACCTGTGTTGTGGGCTTATTGAACAACCCCGAGATGAGCAACGGGTGAAATTCCATTCTCATTAGTTTATGGGATGGAAGCCGTAGTCCCAGCCGAGCTGAATGTTCCAGGTTTGCGCCGGAGCGAAGCTCCACTTAACGAGGAATCAAATTCTAAATTATTAGAAGATGTTCTCGATACAATCGATGAAAGGCGAGACCAAACCCTTATTCGACTTCAGAATTATCAACAGTTGACCGCTCGATACTATAACTCAAAGTTGAAAAACAAACCTTTAAATGTAGGAGACTTTGTTTTAAGGCGAGTGTTCGATAACACAAAAGAAGGAGGAGCTGGAAAACTCGGTATTAACTGGGAAGGCCCTTATCAAATCACTGAAAAAATCCAAAACGGTGTATACCGTTTACAAGACCTTGGTGGAAATCCCGTTCAAAGGCCTTGGAACATAATCAACTTGAAAAAGTTCTATTGCTAAAGCAAACACATTCGAACTACGATTTGGCTTGATCCTATTCTGGGTACGTAGGCAGCTCGCTAAACACGAGTCCAGCTATAATATAAAAATAAAAATATTATTCTAGTCATGGAATCTTGTTTTTATGAATTTGATATTAGAGCATAAATATAAAGATACGTTGCGAACAATGTATAAATAAATATTTCTTGCTAAGCTAAGACCTGATCTAGAAGGGTCTTGATCCGCTCCTTGACCAGCGAAGTCAACGATGCTCATAATGCAACCTGACATGTTTCCGTACTCTTGAAGTCCCAGTTTGATCCAATCGGAAGGATGGGCTTCGAGGCAATGAAGCTCGCGAACAATGTCAAGGCAACGCTTCCCTAGTTCCCTTCTCTTCTTCCTAATCTCCTTTTTCTCGTCCTCGAGCTCGTCATGCCGAGTGATAAGCTGAAGAAAATAAAACGCTACGTTGAGCAATAACAAAAAGAAGTTAAATCACTAGGATGGAAAATACCTTGGTGATAAACTCCTCGGCTTTAACACGATCTTGGGCTGACAATCTCTCGATTAATATGATCGGAACTTGAATGCTGGTTCCCTTCCTCAATATTCGTGAGCCTTCCGGTTCGCCAGTTCTTCCTGTTTTTGTAAGCTCGATGTCTGGTGCTCCTGGAAGATCGTCACTTATCAATCTGGATGAGTCAGAAGTTTTCTCTGAAGAAGTTCCCTCTTCAGACATTTTTGTAGAATTGTTGTTGAAATTCAATGATAAACTACACCCACTTTATACTCGAAAATTTATTCGATTGCATTTAAGAGGATTAATTGACGATTTCCCAAATCTGAAATTACGACTTTCATGGAAAATGTAATCGAGTTAATTGCTAATTATATTCCCTAGATTAAACGCATTAAATGAGATTTGAATAAATCGGCAAATTTAAAGCAAAAGGAGGAATATAATTAATGTTGCTGGGTTTCAAGTCCAGTGACATTTTACAAACATAAAACGGAAAGTGTTCGATTAAAAGTCTTTGCCCGATAATGACTCCAGCGAGGTGGAAGATCCCGAACAGCTTTCTGAGGATAGTCCCTCGTCAGAAGATAAATCAAAAGGGCCGGGGAAGTCATCAACAATTTTCATCTCCGGTTCCTCTTTTTCTTCAATTCTTAACATCGGAAGTCTCCGAAACTCTGAGGAACATGAAACAAAAGAGGACCCATCGCTGGTCGCCAAGGATAAACGATGAAATTTATCCAGCATGCGGAGGAATCTTCGGAGGCAAGTAGGCAGTATGGCCACAATGTCTAGACCATTCCTCTCCCATTCGTGCGGTTCAGATTCCAGGCGAAGGATCTCTCTTTCCATCCTCTTTATGCGCTCATCAAGAGCACGGCGCCTCCTTCCGATTCTTTGTCTCTTATCACATAAAGCTTTGTGTCTCCCGACAATCTGTTTGAACAAACATTTTGTCAAATGACCAAAAGAAAGGAAGTTATAGTTTTCTGAGAAGAGTAAGAGTTAGAAAAGGAACCTTTTCCAGGAAGTCATAACATTTAACCCTTTTCTTCCCTGTTCGGAAATGAAAAAACGTTGGGTGAATAACTCCCTTTGGAGAGAATCCGTCTTCAGACTCAAACAGTGGATTCCCACCTAAAGTTGTTATTCTTGAGCTTGATCTGAAAGAAGACGGCGGCATTTTTCAAGTTTTTTCTTATAATGAACTATGGTGATCTTTCGGAATTCCTTTTGAAGGAGAAAGAGGTTCAGATTTCTAAAAATAATTATATATTGCTGGCCTGTTAGAGCAGGCTTCAGATCCAATTAAAACGCGGCCCAGCGATTCCGAAGCCATCATGGGCAACGATCAAAACCATTGCCTGGTCATATTTATGACAAAATTCTCATGAATTATAAATCTTATCCCTCGATAAAAAAAAAACTTAAGCCGAGCTCCATCCTCGCCTTCGAGAGACTGAGGAAAAATACTTATTAAGATTTTTTCTTTAAAAAAGGCAAGTGAGCCTGATCAGCTCATCTCTCACAATTCATAAAACCTCTTTGGTGGGCTAGGACTTGCAAACCTAGAATCATGTCCAAACGTTTTTGTTTAATATAATCATCATATGTCAGAGCATGTACATGGTTGTGTTCAGTCACACTAATTGAACAAAATATTTCCGTCAAACGGAATAATCCTCATGGACTCAACAAAACAATTCTTAAAAAAAAAAAAAAGAGAGCGTTCCTACACCTCTGGAGAACCCTCATGTAGCCGAGAACCATCACCTACCTCGAATTGAGATGGGGAATCTCCAAATACCAAAGAAAATTGTTTCAGATCGAGAGTAGGACGGGAAGCCGAGGATAACTCGGACTCAACCATAGCGAGTTCGGCAGCAACTTCGCCCCTCTCGTTCTCGAACGAAACTCTTCCAGCCTCTAGTTCCTTAATCAGGTCTAGATTGCTCTTCAGTTCGGCTCGATCTGTTAGAAGTTTAGTCCAGACCTCTTCGTCCTTGATGAACTTCGTAACAGATTGAATAAGTTTCCTACCGAATCCCCTCATCTCTTCTCGAGCATTATGTTCGGCTTCAGCGATATCGCGAGCCCTGTTCCTAGTTAAAAGCTCGATCTCTTGATTTGCTTCTTCGAAAAAAGCCGTATTCTCCTCTAGCTCAGCCTCCAAGCGAAGAGCATTAGACCTCGCAGAATCTCTTTCAGCATTCGCAATTCTGATGCGTTGCTCGTTAGCTGCTAGAGTTTTCTTCATATTTTCAAAAGATGACTCGAGTGCTTTTTCCCACTCAAGTCGCTCAGATTGGTTGGCTAATCTAAGTTCATCAACCTCCTTCTTTGCCTTTGCGGTCTCTCTCTTCGCTTGATGAAGAAGGTTCTCATAATGGAAGATCATTCCATTAGTCTCCATAAACGCCTTCGGAGTAAAAAAAAAACGTGTCGTTTAGACAAAAAGCTTTTACCTAAGGAAGGGAGGTTGTCGTAGTCTAAAAGATCCGAACATGGGATAGGTAGCACGCTCGATTGGCGAACATCTGACGGATTTCCGGCCTCTAAACCGAAAAAGGAGGAAGGGACGCCCTTTCCCTGGTTTGGAAATTTCGGAAGATGTCTCCAATCTCTTCTCCGCCTGCAAAGCAGAGGAGAATAGCAGATTAATAAAATAGATGCAATCCGTAGCAAGTTTTGCTAATGCTCGCTTTCTAAGTAAAAACTTACCTGAAATCGAAGCGGGTAAAGGATTTTGAGTCCTAACACTCAGTCCTTGAGATAGGGGAACCTCCGGTCTCGGCTCATCTATTTCCTCTGAAATTACTCTGTCTCCCGGAAGAGGGAGCTCGGAGTTTAAAGGTTCTGAAGAGGGAGAAACAGAACATAGAGGGCTAGAGACTCGTGGCAGTGAACTTAATCTCACAGTTTTAAGTCTCTTGTTTGATAGATTATCGGAATCTGGAGCCTTCCTCTTTGTACAAGGAGAGGAGGTTATTTCTCCCTCACACCCTGGTTCGGAAGGGCAAATTGCGGTGGCAACTGGAGGGTCGTTAAGGATCTCGGCTCCATGAGTATCCACCACGGCTGACAGGGCTGCTTCTAATGAACCGTCATCAACCAAGAGGGTCTTCCTGTGGAAGTTACCAACCCTGTGATATGACTATGGGCGAGCAAGACTCAGAACTAGAACCACAGAATCAGCTCGTAGCCGAGGAACAGCTCATAGCCGAGGAGCAACATGTAGCGGAGGAAGCTCTAGCCGACCCAACGGGTCCGATGACTCGTTCAAAGACAAGACTTCTCAACCAAGCCGTTAGCGGACTCCTTAGACACTTGGACCAGCGCACAAGCGGAGTTATCCAAACCACTTTGGTTTCGATAACAGCCCAAGACAATTGGTAATGGGCTAAGTGTTACTTGGGTACTCTTTTTCCCTTCTAAGGTTTTGTCCCAATGGGTTTTCCTTAGTAGGTTTTTAATGAGGCTTGAGTAACACTTCCAAAACCTCCATTATCAATTCGGCCCAGCCCATCCTAAAGAAGAAGAAGAATCTCGCAAATTTGAAGGCTAAGGGTCATATTTTGTGTTCAATTTTCGTTTTAATGCTTTGTTATTTCCGAGTTTTCTTGGAGCTTGTTCCAAGACTAACTCTTCCCCTTCTCACTTCTCTATTTAAGTCACTTGTACTTCTTCTTTGAAAAACATCTAATCTTTTATCAAAAACTCTTTCAAGGTAGATCAATTTCTTGTTCTTCTCTTTGGTGCATAATATCCAACGACGAGATCAAGATCGGTAAATCAAAGGCCTTCCGCAACCTTTGTGCGACCATTCAATCCATTTCCTTTGCACCAACTTGATATTCCCATCTCTTTGATGCAAAGTCCATCCCTTACTCAACCTCAAGAGTGCCGATCTTAGGAGAGTTCTATCACCCTGGAGATTGCAGCTATCCGTTTCTTTCTCCCGATTTTGGATAGCTGATCCTTAAGAGCCTTGATTTCAGCCTGCATCTTTCTTTTATCTCGAGCATTCAGGCTCGAGACGACTTTCTCCTCGGGAGGAGGATCGAGGGGGTGAGTTTGACCGTCTTTAATGGCGAGCCCCGCTTCAAGAATGCGTTGAAGGGTGAAGGAATTCCAATTTGTTTCGCCCTCGGAAACGATTCGAAAGAAGGACAAGAAGTCAACGGTTGGGCGGGGGATCGTCTGGTTCCCTGAAACAAAGTATTGGGTTAAGAATTCTATCTCTTTTACATAATACAGTGGAAAGTAATAAAGGTTGGATTTTTAACCAAGTTTAGCCGACCATTTGGCGAGAAGAAGACCGGAAAGACCTTAAACGGAATGGGGATTGACTCGGAAAAAGAACTTGTATTTCCTCCAAGGCCCATCATTCGAGGGCATTCCGTCGATCAGGTTATGGTCAAGGATAGGGGATAGGGTTTATAGAAAAAATACCCTAGGTGGAGGAGGTATAAAAGAAGAACTTCCGGTACGGGAAAAAACAAACCACAACCTTTGAAATAGACTTTGTACGCACAACAGTAACCCTCTCGCACCACTTTCGGAGACTCGTTGGGTCTAGGAAGAGAGAATTCAATTTCCTGGGGGATGTTACAAAGGCGGCAAAGAGCGCCAAGGGAAGCAGAGGTCGACTGAGACCTGAAATGCGGACCAAATTTGTCTCCCCTTTGGGTGAAGACTTCATCCCCTCTGGGAACAGGGATTCCTTGACTGTCATCATCGTTTTCCGAAACATAGACGGCTGGGGAAGACATCTTTTACTAAGAGGTTTCTCTTTTTCTGGTTTGGTAAAAGCTTTTAGAGGTAAATGTACGCTGCTGTAAAAGCCGTCGTTCCATTTAACCTTATTTAGCAGAAAACCACCTCGAGAATATTGGGAAGTGGGACATTTTTCCCTGTGGTATTAATATAAAATTAGAAAATTAATGATGACGGTTGTTGGTGTCGGATCCCGCACCAGAAGTCTGAGACCAACCAAAGATTGCCACGTAGTCAAGATAATGGCCCATAAAGGATAAAGCCCATTGGACCCATGAGCCGAAGGAACGATCGAAGTGGTTGTCACCACTTCGAGAATCCGAAGTGGCTGCACTTTGACATGAGTTCGGTGTAGAAGACACGGGTAAGTCGGTTCAAGGACACTTGGGCCAAAAGGCGAGGCCCATGAAGATCAGAGTCAACTCAAATTCAAACGTTGAGCATTGAAGTCAAAGAATCAAAACGGACACATTTAAGAAGGAATAATTATACTTAATTACTCATTTTAATGTCGTTTCTCTATGTATAAATATAAAGGCCAATGGCCATGTAAGGGGGATCTCTCTCTCGAGCAAGAAATACTATAGCAATTTTTGTAACAATCCATAAGCCTTTTGCATTCTTATTTTTTGTCCCTCAAGAATAATCTTTCCTACTTAATAAAAATACTTGAGTGTGTGAATCCGACATCCACATTTTGGCGCCGTCTGTGGGGATAGAGGATTCTTGAGTGGTCAGATTTTTCTTTACTACATTCCCGAGATAAGCAGCAATGTCCGGAGGAGACGCCGTTGAGACATCATTGGCCGAAACCCTCAAAGCTATGCAGCAAACCATGTCGGACATATCACAAAAGTTCTCGGATGTGGAAAAGGCTGTCGATACGTTGCAAACATCCCAGGTATCTCTTAGTCAAAACGTCAATACTATACAAACTCGTGTTCGCTCTTTAAGTGCAGGAAATCCTGTGGGAATCCGAAGGAGGATACTCAACTCGCCAAGTTGCGTTGCGCGAAATGAAACCAGCGGACAAACAACTCCTGGTACTACTACTAATGTAGTTCAGCCATAGGATGGAGAGGCACAGCTCGAAGATGAAGCTCAACTTGCAAATCAATACGAGCAGGAAAACCTCAACCAGTTCGAGACTATGAGGAAGGTTAGCCAAGAACTAAAAGAAATGAAGTCAAAGTTCCATCAGGCTACAAGTTCGGAGCCGGATATCAATCGAGTCATTGAAGAAGCTAGGAGAACACCTTTCATCTCGCGAATTGCGAGTTTGAGAATCAAAGATTCCCGGAAGCTCAAGTTGGACCCTTACAGCGGATTGGAGGATCCAAAGAGCTATCTCGCAGCTTTTCTGATCGCTGCTGGAAGAGTCAAATTGGATGAAGCTGATGAGGATGCAGGTTACTGCAAGCTTTTTTCGGAAAATCTATGCGGCCAAGCTTTAATGTGGTTCACCCAATTAGAGCCGGGTTCGATCAGCAATTTCGACGAGCTATCAGCTGTATTCTTAAAGCAATATTCCATCCTTATGGATAAAAGCGTTTCGGATGCCGATCTTTGGAACTTATCACAAGTATCAAATGAATCACTTCGAGTTTTCATCACCAAATTCAAAGGAGTGCTGTCAAAGCTCCCAAGAATCTCACAACAATCAGCTTTATCTGCCTTACGAAAAGGATTGCGACATGATTCAAGATTTAAAGAAGATTTAATACTTCATAAACCAGACACAATTCAGGATGCACTCTTCCGCGCAAACAACTGGATGGAGGTAGAGGACGAAAAAGAAAATTTTGCCAAAAGAAATAAGCAAGAGAAGCCGGCAATCACCGTCCCTACCAAGAAGTTCGAACCCAGGGAAAACAAAGGACCAAAGAACTTTGGGTCGCAACCCTTCAACAGTACCGTCGGAAAGCAATTCCAAGGGAAAGGAAGATCAAACACTTGGGTCTGTGATGAAAGTTTATATTGCGACATTCATAAAGTAACCGGAAATTTAACCAAGGATTGTAGCGTTCTTAAAAGGCACCTCGCAGAGCTTTGGGCCAGTGGAGATCTTTCCAAATTCGATATAAAAGATTTTGTAAAGGAATACCACGAAGCAAAGGAAAGTTCCAAAGATCAAAATTCCAAAAGACCAAGGTTAACCAACGAGGAAGAACCAAGGAATTCTAAGGGTAAGATCAATGTTATTCTAGGAGGTTCCAAATTTTGCGGAGATTCGATTAGTTCCATCAAGAAACATAGACGAAATGTCCTACTCAAAGCAAGCTTAAGCGAAGAAGTCGATTTTCAAGGTGCATCAATATCATTTAATGAAGAAGAAACGCGGTACCTCGAAAGACCTCATGATGATGCTCTAGTCATTACCCTTGACGTTGCCAACTTGGAAGTATCAAGGATCCTTGTAGATACAGGCAGTTCGGTCGATTTGATCTTTTTAAGTACTTTAGAAAGAATGGGAATTAGTCGGGCGGACATAGTGGGGCCTCCGTCTCCATTAGTTGCATTCACAAGTGAGTCAGCCATGTCTCTCGGGACAATCAAGCTACCGGTCCTTGCCAAAAAGGTATCGAAAATCATGGACTTCGTTGTCTTCGATAAGCCCGCAGCTTACAACATCATCCTCGGGACTCCCTGGATTTATCAAATGAAAGCAGTCCCCTCTACATATCATCAATGTATCAAATTTCCAACATCAAGAGGAGTGGAAACAATTCGGGGAGATCAAGAAGCTTCACGGACGTGTTATCTAGCTAGCCACCGTATGAAGATTCAATAGCAATTAACGAAGCCCGCAAAAGAGGGACTAAGAACAAAATTTCCTAGCGGGCAGAAGAAAGACGATGTAGTAATCGAAGTGGTGTTGGAAGAAGACAAGCCGGACCGGAAAATTCGAATTGGGGCGACTTTGACTGGCCAAATAAAAGAAGCTTTGATCGAACTCTTAAGGAAAAACAAAACATTGTTTGCGTGGTCAGCAGCGGACATGCCTGGCATAAATCCAAGTATAATTTGTCATGAACTAAACGTGGATCCAAGCTTCAAACCGGTGAAACAAAAAAGAAGAAAGCTTGGAGTAGAGCGAGCAAAAATAGTAAATGACGAAGTGGATAAACTCTTGAAGATAGGGTCCATAAGAGAAGTGCAATATCCGGAATGGGTAGCAAACACTGTCGTTGTCAAGAAGAAGAATGGGAAAGATAGGGTTTGCATCGACTTCACAGACCTCAATAAAGCATGTCCCAAAGACAGTTTCCCGCTCCCACATATAGATCGACTTGTAGAGTCCACCGCTGGGAACGAGCTGTTAACATTCATGGTCGCCTTCTCGGGTTATAATCAAATAATGATGAACCCCGAAGACCAAGAAAAAACGTCATTTATCACTGATAGAGGTATCTACTGCTACAAGGTAATGCCTTTTGGTTTGAAAAATGCAGGAGCAACTTATCAACGGTTGGTTAACAAAATGTTCCATAATCATCTCGGGAAAACAATGGAAGTCTACATAGATGATATGTTGGTTAAATCGTTAAAGAAAGAGGATCACGTTAAGCATTTAGAGGAATGTTTTGATATTCTCAATAAATATCAAATGAAGCTGAACCTGGCGAAGTGCACATTTGGAGTCCCATCCGGAGAATTTCTTGGCTATATTGTGACAGAAAGAGGGATTGAAGCCATTCCAAATCAAATTAACGCCTTTCTAAACATGCCATCTCCAAGAAACTTCAAAGAAGTACAACGGTTTACTGGGCGGATTGCGGCTTTGAATCGTTTTATCTCGAGATCAACAGATAAGTCGTTACCTTTCTAGCAAATTCTAAAAGGGAACAAAGGATTCCTTTGGGATGAGAAGTGTGAAGAAGCTTTTGGGCAGCTTAAGGCATACTTAACCACTCCACCTGTACTATCCAAACCAGAAGTGGATGAAAAACTTTATTTGTACGTGTCGGTTTCAAACCACGCGGTTAGTGGAGTCTTGGTTCGGGAAGACCGCGGGGAGCAGAAACCAATTTACTACGTAAGCAAGTCAATGACGGATCCGGAAACCAGATACACAATGATGGAAAAACTTGCACTCGCGGTGGTGACTTCGGCTCGGAAGCTGCGCCCATATTTTCAATCCCATCCGGTTGAAGTATTAACCAACCAACCACTCCGAACAATACTTCATAGTCCAAGTCAGTCCGGACGTTTGGCGAAATGGGCGGTGGAATTAAGCGAGTACCTCTTGTTTTAGCTTCTAGGAATTGTTCAAGAGTGAAAGAATTCCAAAGGGTTTCCCCTTCGAGAATTATCTTGAAGAATTCGATGAACCCTTCAGATGGGAGAGTGGAAGCGATGAAAGCTGCGAAATGAAACAACAGTTTTAGTCAATAAAGATAATAAAACAACCGGAAAAGATATATGCGACCTAATCTCTACCAGGCTTCGCAGACCACTTTGATGGGAGTAAATCTGCAAGATTTCCAATCGAGGCGGGAGTTTTCTTAATCAGAAACCAAGGATGGTGCCAATTTTCATCCTTGTTCGGAAGGTGCGAGATGATGTTTCTATTAGCGTTCGGATACGCTGAGAAGTACCCCGTCTTCTTCGATGAACTTCTTACGCTTAGAAGCTCATTTAGTTCAGTGACTCCGATAACATATCCGGCCTCCGCCGCGATTGTTATAATTCCAAGGATAGTACGAAGAAGATTAGGGGTTAATTGAGGAAGAGCAATTTCAAGAGCCGCTAGGTATCGAACTAGGGCTTTGGGAAGGGGAAAGGTCAGCCCGCAACCTTTAAAATAGATCTCGTATACACAGATGTAGCCGTCGTGGTGGCTTTCTGGGGACTCCGTAGGATCAGCTATCTGCGCCTCCGCCATAATTCCCGGTGGGATTCGGCAGAGCTCCCTCAATCGTTCGAGGGATTGAAGGGTGCAGGTGGATCTATAGTGCGGACCGGCAATATCATTAGGGCGGGTGCACTCATCATTGCTAGAACGCCTCTCATCGAAAGACGGAGACTCGGGTCTATCGGAATCGGAAGTCATTGGGAAGAATGAAAAATTCAAGTTTCGGGAAAAAGAAAATTTGGAGAGAGAAGTAGAAGGAGTTTTAACCACAAAGATTAAGAGTAAAAGTAAGAATGAAAAAGAAGGTTACCTCACGCAAGCTAGGTGATAATGATGGAACCGTCTTGGGAATCGTGGAAGAAGTGGGAAGGTTTTTCCCGCTTTAATAGTAAATAATCGATATACGGTCATAATGGCGACAGATGTCACGCGACTAAATATGGGTAGCGCCGAAATTAAAGGACTGATGGGATCTTGGCGGGAAAAAAATCAGAAGATTCCTCGGAACGCAATCTTTGGTCATTAAAGCATTTAAAGTCCTCCGAATTGGAATAGCACTTCGAAGAACTTGGGTGGCTAATTGTTGGTGTCGGATCCCTCACCAGAAGTCCGAGACCAACCAAAGATTGCCACGTAGTCAAGATAATGGCCCATAAAGGATAAAGCCCATTGGACCCATGAGCCGAAGGAACGATCGAAGTGGTTGTCACCACTTCGAGAATCCGAAGTGGCTGCACTTTGACATGAGTTCGGTGTAGAAGACACGGGTAAGTCGGTTCAAGGACACTTGGGCCAAAAGGCGAGGCCCATGAAGATCAGAGTCAACTCAAATTCAAACGTTGAGCATTGAAGTCAAAGAATCAAAACGGACACATTTAAGAAGGAATAATTATACTTAATTACTCATTTTAATGTCGTTTCTCTATGTATAAATATAAAGGCCAATGGCCATGTAAGGGGGATCTCTCTCTCGAGCAAGAAATACTATAGCAACTTTTGTAACAATCCATAAGCCTTTTGCATTCTTATTTTTTGTCCCTCAAGAATAATCTTTCCTACTTAATAAAAATACTTGAGTGTGTGAATCCGACATCCACAACGGTTGTCAGGGATATCAAATCATTTGATTATCCGAGATCGGCGTAATAGTGTAAAACATGGAATAATTCCGGAATGTTAAAGATCTTGAGTCATTAATTACTGTTTACTTAAGTCTTCCAAGCCGAGCACTCAGCTCGCAAGACATGGGGGGCTAAATGTTGGGGTCGGATCCCACACATCTTCGGTAGGATCCACTTGGATCTGTCCACGTCATTATTACATAATAATCCTCTTGGATTTCTAGATGTTTCATTGCGAGAATCGAGCTCGACCTGTCGGAAGGTCGATTCAGTTTATTAAAGAGCTCGATCTCTGCCAGTACGGAGTTCGCTCTTATTCAACATATAGTTCGCATAAAAGAAGGCCGAAGCGAGGAGAATATTGTTCGAGGTTCGCGGCAGCTTCAAGATGCAGGAGTTCGGAGTCAACAAGAAAGAGTTCGGAAGATCCACGCGAAGCCCAAGATAGTTCAAATTCAAGCCGTTTCGGTCAAATTGTAACCTACATGATTAATGCGGGTCAATGCGATTATGAGCAGTAAATGACCGCATTGGTCATGTTTTCTCTATAAAAACAACCTCAAACGCCTGTGTTTGAGGGAGAGAACAACCTTTTACCTCTTACGATCAAGCAATACAACATACTCTTTCTTTTGCAATTTCGCAAGGCTTTTTTACTATTTTATTCTTGCCAAATTCTTTCGCTTTATTTAGTTTCTTGGTTACTTTCCTTTTCAAACGGGTTTGACTTCAGTGAAGGGGTTGAAATGAGGCTCCCGACTCCGAACGAGCGAGCAGATAACCCCCCCCCCCCCCCGAGGGATTCTTCACCCTCTATGAGGGATTCTTCTATCATTGTTACCCGTGGCTTCCAATTCCGAGGCCGATTTTGGCATTTCTATGGTCGTATAAGATTGCCATATCCCAGATCATGACCCGAGGCCTGCGGCATCTTATAGGGATTCTGGTCCAAGGCATCGAGACGGATAATAACATTGACCTCGGCCATCTAAGAAATCTCTTGGAGATCCGGCGTATCCCGGGACCCGTAGAGAGGTTTTACATATCTCTGAGGCCAAACAAGAGGGTTATTGGCGGGTTCCCAAGCATGGATGAGAACTACACCGACCACTTCTTCTATGTTGCACTAGATGAGTATAGCGTCCATGAGGACTACTTAAAGATGGTCGTTAGGTAATGGAGAAAAATCGGTATTCACCCGAAGTCATATGTGTTACTCTGTTCCAGCTTAACCTTTTTACTGATCATTTTTATTTATTTTTTTTTTTTGCAGATCGTGATCCGTCATTTCTTGAGAACGTTCCTGAGGGCCTTCTTCTCACAGAGGGTAAGTTTTACTCCCTCCATTTCTATGAGGTGATCTAAGCGATAATCGTATGACTCTGAAGATGAACGACAAGGGGCTCCGTGCAACAACCGTAAGGCTCTCTCGATTCTGTCTCGGGAGAAGTGTTTCGTTATCAAGAAATGACGGATTAAGATCAGCAAAAAAAAAAAAAAATGATCAGTAAAAAGGTTAAGCTGGAACAGAGTAACACATATGACTTCGGGTGAATACCTATTTTTCTCCATTTCCTAACGACCATCTTTAAGTAGTCCTCATGTACGCTATACTCACCCAGAGCAACCTAGAAGAAGTGGTCTGTGTACTTATCATCCTTGCTCGGGAACCCGCCAATAACCCTCTTATTTGGCCTCGGAGATATGTAAAACCTCTCTACGGGTCCCGGGATATGCCGGATCTCCAAGAGATTCCTTAGATGGCCGAGGTCAATGTTATTATCCATCTCGATGGCTCGGACCAGAATCCCTATAAGATGCAGCAGGCCTCGGGTCATGATCTGGGATATGGCAATCTTATATGCCATAGAAATGCCAAAATCGGCCTCGGAATTGGAAGCCACAGGTAACAATGATAGAAGAATCCCTCGGGGGGGTTAACCGAGGCGGTTAGATGAGGTCTTTGTCCGTGGGCGTGGCCATCGCCCGAACAAACTATGAACTTTATAGGTCGACGACCGTGATAAGTTCTCGAGGTGAGTTTCGGGGTAAAGACCGAGGTGGATTTGATCAGATAAAAAGCCAAAGTGTAAAATTAGAAATAAATCCGATAAAAATTAAGTGGGAGTATGGATATACGGACCCTACTCCACCCCTTTTTTAATTAGGGGGTAGCTAAACTCGTCCAACGACGAGCTGCCTACGTACCCTTTTCAGGGATCAAGCCACCCCGTAGTTCAAGTTTGTGCGTACCTTAGGTTTTAGCGGTAGTACTTCCTTAGATGCATAGCATTCCAGGATCTTGGTATCGCTTTGCCATTCATGTTAGTGAGTTCATAGACGCCGGGGAGGATGACCTTTGAAATTGCGTATGGTCCCTCCCAATTTGCACCGAGCTTTCCTGCATTCAGCTCGGCGGTGTTTTGAAAAACTTTGCGTAGTACAAGATCTCCTTCGTGGAAACATCGGTGTTTGACATGAGAGTTGTAGTACCGAGCTGTTGCATTTTGGTAGTTCTACATGAGGAGTAACGCTAAATCTCTTCTTTCGTCGATCAAATCCAGCTCATCCAGCATCATCTGAGTGTTGATATTTTCCTGCTCGGGGAGTAAGCGTCGTCTTATTCCTGGGATCTCGGCTTCAGAGGGAATTATGCACTCCGTGCCGTAGACAAGAGCGAAAGGTATCTCTCTCGTGGCTCGACGCGGTGTGGTTCTGTGCGACCATAGAGCTCCTTCTAATTCATCGGCCCATCGGCCCTTCTTAGCGTTGAGGCGTTTCTTTAGTCCATCGAGAATCATCTTGTTTGCTGCTTCCGCCTGACCGTTTCTATGAGGATACCGAGGCGTGGATTTGTTGAGGCGAATACCCCATTTGTCACAAAATCCCTCGAACCGAGCCGAGATGAACTGCGACCCATTATCGGTGACGATTTCGTAAGGTATCCCATGGCGACATATGATGTTCTTCCAGACAAAATTTTCGACTTTTGCGTCTTTGATACTGGCATAGGAGTCCACCTCAATCCATTTGGAGAAGTAATCTGTGAGTACGAGGACGAGCTTCTTCAGCTTTGAGTTGTGCAAAGGGCCGATAATGTCCATGGACCACCGCATGAAAGGATAAGGCAAGGTGATGGAGGATAGGAGCTCGGCGGGTTAATGAATCGTTGGTGCGTGTCTCTGGCATTTGTTGCATCGTTGGAAAAACTTCTCGCAGTCCTTGATCATTGTGGGCCAAAAGTACCCGTGGCGTTTGATTTTGATAGCTAGGGCTCTCCCGCCATAGTGTTTCCCGTAAGATCCGCCGTGTACTTCTTCCATGACTCTTCGAGCTTCGGTTCCTTTGACGTAAATTAACAAAGGTATGGAAAGCGCCACTTAAAGAGTTCTCCGTCGAGTAGAGTATATCGAGCTGCTTTTGCCTTAAGCTTCTGAGCTGCCTACTTTTCGGTCGGGACCTCTCCATCAGCTATATAACTTCGGATAGCTCCGATCCATTTGGCGTCGCTTCCATATTCGGGCTCGGTTGCATCCTCAGTTTGCTGGTCTGATGGTTCGGTATCCATTTCTTCTGGGTCTTCTGTCTCCCGAGCTGTGAATACTCGTTCCTCGCTGCTGTCTTCAATACTTGGCTTTTCAATGAACTCAACTGGTATGATTCTCCTCAGGTTCGGATCGGAGGTCGAAGCTAGAGCTGCTTAGGCGTCGGCTGATGTGTTTTCGCCTCACGGAATTCTGGTTAACTCGAACTCGGCGAACTATTCTGCTAGGTCTTGTGTGAGAGTTAGGTATGCTTCCATTCGTTCATCTCGAGCCGTGTACTCTCCGTTGAACTGGTTGGCTACGTGCTGGGAGTCGCAGAAGGCTTGTAGCTTGTTGATCTTAAGTCCCCGAGCCAGCTTCAGTCCGGATATAAGCTCTTCGTACTCTGCCATGCTGTTGGTTGCGTCGAAGTTTAGCCGGAAAGATTGTTCAAGAATTTCTCCTTCTGGAGATGCTAAGCGAATCCCGACGCCAGAGCCTTGCTTTGAGGACGAGCCGTCGACGTGGAGGATCCAGACGGTATCGGGCGAATCTTCTCGGGTATTTTCTGGCGGCATCTCGATGATAAAATCTGCCAAGACTTGGGATTTTGCGCACGTTTTGTTTTTGTACTCAATATCGTATTTGCTAAGTTCTAATGCCCATTTGTCTACACGTCCTGAGTGGCTCGGACTATGCAAGATGGCTCGGAGCGGTACAGGCGCCATGACAACAATCAAGTGAGACTGGAAATACGGTCATAGTTTCCGAGCTGACATAACAACGTCGAGGGTGAGCTTTTCCGTTTGTGGGTAGCGTGTTTCTACATCGGTGAAGGTTTGTGAGACGTAGAAAATCAGTTTTTGTTCTCTCCTATCTTCTCTGACTATGACTCCACTGACCGCTGTGTCTGAGATGGTGATGTACAGAAATAGCGGTTCGCCCGGGACCAGTTTCGCCAGGACCAGTGGATTAGCCAGATACTTCTTTAGTTCCTGGAAAGCTTCTTCGCAACGATCGGTCCATTCGAATTTCTTGTTTCCGCGCAGAGTATCGTAGAAGGCTAGACATTTATCTGTAGACCGGGAGATGAATCGGTTTAGGGCTGCACTCTTCCGGTTAGACGTTGAACTTCGCGTTTGTTCTGCGGCGAGGGCATGTTCAGTAGAGCATCAATTTGTTTAGGATTTACCTCGATGCCTCGGTGAGTTACCAGATATCCCAGAAATTCGCCTGACTTTACCGCAAAACGGTATTTCACCGGGTTGAGCTTCATGTTGTGTTGGTTAAGCTGGCAGAAACAGTCTCGTAGATGGGCTACATGGTCGTTTTCTTCCAGGGATTTGACCAGCATGTCATCGATGTAAACCTCCATTGTTTTGATCTCAGAGATGAGAATGGCTGACTGAAAAAAGGTGAATATGGGAAGGCTAGATAGAGTGATGTTCCTAACATTGACAAGAAGAAGTGAGTATATGATACATCTTATCTCTATCTCTTTTGTTGGTTTTAGTACTTTACTGTGGTTGTGATTGTTTTGTGGATAAATTATAAATGTTCTTTATCAGAGCTAATTTGTTTTGCTGTCTCAAGTGAGTGCAGCCCAAGATATTGCAGTCTCAAGTGCAGTCTCAAGTCAAGTCCCAAGTGAGTGCAACCCAAAATCTAAACAGATTAGAAATTAGGCTCAACTTAGATGAGAACAAGTTTGTTAATTTTGGCACTTGGAATCTTAGTTTAATCCTTGGATTGAGACATTTTACTTGTATGGTGTGGATGATTTATGAAATGTAAATATTTTATATAAATTTCAAAAGAGGTTTTCGCAAATGTGAAATAATATGCACATAAAACGCAAGTATTATTGCATAAAATAAGAGTCATAACAAAATATATCATAGCGTTTAAAATGAGCATCTAACATAGCATGAAAAATGACTTATCACATAACTATAACAAATAGAAAGACGATATAACAAAGCGTTTTACTAATGCTATGATAGAGTACTCTATCATAGCAGACGGAAAAAATGTTATCGTATATGAGGAGTCTACCATAACAGGGGCATAAGACAACGTTTATAAAAACGCTATTGATGACATATAACAGCTCTTCTCTCTTGCTAATAATATAGATATTGTAGTGCATGACTTTTAAATTATAGTAAAATTTAACTAGTATTCATCAATATGGGTCTTTTTATTTTGGTTTCTATGCTTAGAAAAACAAATCACAATCCAAACTCTCACTAAATTATGATATGATAATATATGGGATCATGTCTCTATCGAATAACCCAAACAGTTCCACAAATTTTTGTGCAATCAAACTAAATATATACCAGACTTGTCAAAATGTTAATAAAAATGTTGCATATATAGCTACACAGGTACTATGTATTTTTAATATAATTTTCTTGAGAAAAAATAACGACTTACTATCGTTGAATTTTTTCTTGCAAAATTTGCTTGGAATTTAACATGTCGTAAGAAAGTTGCAAATTAGTAACGAAAATTTACAACAAAATTTTTTGTAGGAATATTGCAATGTATTTGTTGCGAAATTTCTTGTAGTGTGTAGAGTTGGGTTAGAGAATAAGAATCTCTTGAAGAAATTAATTAGGAAGAAGTAATCAATTTTGAAAAACCCCAAATTTTTAAAAGAGGTGAGTTTATGGATCTTTCTCTCAAAAGCTTTGGGAGAGAAGAAGAATAGGGTTTTCGATCCAAAAAGCTCTCTTTTTTCTTTTAAAAAGATGTTTCTAATTAAAGAGTGGGTTTTAAAAGGAAGGGAGGTAAAAAGGAAACTTACATATTGTGGGGCCCACAGTTTTGGGTTTTCTGAAAATAGAAACTTACAGAGAATCTCTTATCGGGAACGTGTTGGTTTGTACGAATTGGTGAGTTGCATCCAGTGTCGGGACATCGGCTCATAGTCGTGCAACGGACAGATGAAAGCAGAAGACGGATCGGGTACAGGGACTTGCGATCGGTCCGGCCTTCAAGGGACGCCCCGGTCATGATGGGTCGTGACTGGTCTGGCCTTCACTGACCGCCCCGGTCATGAGGGGTCGTGACTCATCTGAGCTTTCTCGATGGCACTGGCCACGGGTCTTAATGACCGGTCCGGGCCATGCTTCTCGTTCCTATTTCGGAAGTTTTGGTACTCTAGCTGTAACTTTCAAACTATTCAGCAAGCGGACATAATTTTCTCAACCAAAAACTTTAAAATGTACATATTACCTATGGAATCGAGTACGGTGAAGTTTCTTGACTTTGAAATCACGTTTTCCGAGCACAGCAAGGTGAAGAGTTGCTTCGTACATCTTCCAATCTATCGTGGAAACTGTTGTTTTCTCTCGGTCATTGTCTCCGAAATGGGCACATTACTTATGGAAATTTGATCCAAAGTAGTTTCTGAGACATTTAAACTTCAATTAGTTAGTAAAAAGTATTTGACGTACCTTTATGTCATATCTTCCAATCCACGCCGAATCATGACTTGTCTTTCTCGACCATTCTCTTCAGAACAGCTAGTTTCCGGATGAATTTCTCTTCTCAAGTCAATTCACGAAGTTGGGATCGTTGGTACGGTGACGGCTCTTTTTGTGTTGCAATTGTCATATCTCCCAATCTAATCCAATTTTGAGCACTTTTTTCTCGAGCATATGCTCTGGAATAAGCATATTGCTGATGAATTTTGAATCTCGGGAGATTCTGATCATTTCAACTTTCGTCGTTCGGTACGGCTCGTATGGGCTGGATAGTGATATCTCGCAAATGGCTCGTTCTTTCAAGATTCTGTCTTGATCATTACTCATGAAATATCCAATTTATCGGTAGATTTTCAATCCTAGATCATTTGGTCGGACAGAATTAAAGAACGGACGTGGAGGTGCAATACGGTACGATCGTGAGTTGGTCGCAGACGGTGCGGTACGGTCGGGTCGTTCCACGGGACAGTCCGCAAGTTGGATGGGTCAGTCCACGGGACGTCCGGTACGGTACCACGGGTGGTTGGAACTGTATGCGGTATGGTCGGCGGACGGTGCGGGTTGACCCGGACGGTGTGGATCAGTGCGCGGTACGATCGCGGGTCGGATACGGACGACGGGGGTCGATCCATGGTCGATCAACGATACATACGGTACGATGGGATGGGGCAATGACAGGCGACACGGCGGTACGGTCGGTATATTCTGGCTCGGCATCAGGGACGACACCGGTCACAAGGGGTCGTGACCAGTCCGTGGGCTCACGGTCACACCGGTCACATGGAGTCGTGACCGGTCCGGCGTGGTAGGGTGCTGATAACAAGGGATTTTCGCCCATATTTGTTATTGTTTTCTTATGTTTTAGTGAGCATTTGGAGTGATTTCAGAGCTAAGAGGGAGTTATTCAAGTATCTATGGAGCCAAGAAGGTTTTAAGAGTTTTCGAGATTTAAAGACCAAAAAGCGATCAAAACCCGTTTCAAGACAGTTTCTGTACGTCAGAAGTATGGCATCCGTTCGAGGTCTTCCCGGTTACTAAATCAAGAGATCTCGGTAGCTGTGGAAAGCTAGAAGAGTCCAAATACGCCTCGAAGTGGAATCAGAGCTTTGACCAGAAGAGTGAAGACATGTCCAGACCGGCCAGAAGCTATGCGACCGTTCCGGAGCTTCTAGACCGCACCGGTACAAGGGCCGAACCCGGGCTGCCACCTACTCTCCACCCCGGTCACTAATGCCTCTACCCTGTCCAGAGACGCGAGTTACACTTAACCTAATCTATGGGAAAAGACACTTTTACCCCTAGACCTAACACTTGGTTCCCGAAACCTATAAATACATGTTGAAAGCCTAAACCTAGTGTGCCTTCACCGAGCTTCAACCGTGCCTCTCCAGCCCTCTCTGCCCTCGCCGTGAGCTGCAGCTGTCGTCCATTGAAGCTTTGAAGTTCCACCAAATCTCTCTCTCTTTTCTCTTGTTTTCTCTAAGATCTATTAAGGTGAAGTCTTACCTTTGTATTCTACATTCAAAGAAGTAATCTCTAAACCCTATTCAGTTCTTATTCTTATTTTTCTTATGATTTTAGCAAACCTTACTTAGATGATCTCTTTAGCCATGCTAGAGTAGTTTTCTAGTTGGGTTTAAAGGGTTAATCAAAGGGGGGAATATGACCGATCGTTTAAGTGGCCATACTTAGGGTTTTGTTTGATCGTTTACACTGTCTTCTTTCTAGGTAAGTTGTTTCTTAATGCATGTAGTTAGATTCATGTCCTAACTCGTGATCCCAAGTGTTTAAATTGCTCACAAGGTTGTTTAATACGCTAGACCTAGCTTACGAATGTGTATTGTGTTATAACAAGCACACACCACTTAGTTATAGGGATTTATGGACAAGAATCGAACTTGATCTTATTGCTTTGATATATGCGTCGTTGCCTGCGTTAGTTGAGTAACGGAGTATAAGGATTT
Source organism: Arabidopsis lyrata subsp. lyrata (assembly GCF_000004255.2). Lineage (NCBI taxonomy): Eukaryota > Viridiplantae > Streptophyta > Magnoliopsida > Brassicales > Brassicaceae > Arabidopsis > Arabidopsis lyrata. Next base: position 6,590,908 of record NW_003302551.1, read on the forward strand.
TAGCCGACTAATTCTATAACATAGGGTTAGCCGAATCTTAGTGTTTCGTATGTCCTAGACTTGGAAGTAAACAAACCTCATTCTAGTATTTCTTAGATAGCGATCATTGAACCCCCTGCGATACCCTTGAGGCCCAACGTTTGTCTCTCATAGTTTTCCTGTGTTTATTTTCCTGCGTTTATTTACTTTTACTTGCAATCGTGACACCACAACCAACTCTCTTTATTGTTTTGTTCTAGCTTTACTTGTCTTAATAGATTTGTCCAAATTAACTACTTCTCTCCCTGTGGATTCGATACCCTAAGTACTACAACTGATTCGCTGTGCACTTGCAGCTTATTTGTTGTGCTCTTAAGGATTTTAAAACCTGATACACTCACTCGAGCACGCACATCAAGTTTTTGGCGCCGTTGCCGGGGAGAGATTGTTAGTTCCACAAGTTTAAGGACTAGGTAAACTCTAAGACTTTGGCTTTTTAATTTTTAGTTTTTATTGTCATTGTTTCAGGAAACCTTAAGGATGATTCCAAGAGCTTTTCCCGAAGAATATCAAAACCTCACGCTTTCGGAGTTCATAGCGTTACAAGATTACATGGATCCTGGAGGATCACCGTACCAATCACCGAGGATCGGAGACTTTGAGCCGATTGGACCTTCCCGTAGAAGCCACCGCTGGACCGGCCATGAAGCCCGTGACTGAGGTGACCCCTTCTGTCCGGACCGGTCACGGCCCTCACCAATTGGTCTGGCCCCTGCCCGACCACTTCACGTTTTCCATCATGCTGTTCGATCCTCTGGAGATCAAACCATTGGGAGACACCATTCACCACATCATGGAGCTGCAAACCATGATAGAGAGTACTGCTATCTGCAAGAAGTAATGAGTGTAGACGTTCACCCGAACAACTACCCATTATGCAACCATGAGTCATTCGTTCCGAGGAGAGAAGCCATGGAGGAAAAACTTATGGAGATCATGCAGCAGTTACTTGAAAGCCAAGAGAAGGGCATGAAGGAGATTGATTCGAGATTCACGGAGATGAAAGTCGAATTCGATTCAAAGATTGATGCACTTACCGTTGACATCAAACGTGTAGAAGAACATGTTGGTGATGTCAAGAATTTACTCATGAACCACTTTGAGGACATTCAAGACCACCACACCAAGATCATCAACATGGGATACTCTATTGATGCCGTGGAGAGCCATCAAATGTGGAGGATTGAGGAGATACAAGAAGGATTAACCAATCCTAATAAGTTTCTCGAGTGGAAAAGTGACCAATCTTACCATGAAGAAGTGAAAGAAGCCACAGCCCTTGATGAGAATTATATCACCGATTAGAAATCTAAGGAGAAAGACTACCCCGCCGATGAAGAAGAAGCTTATTTCGATGAGAAGATCAATGAAAGCCGTTTTGAAGACTATTCAAGAAGGAATGACGATTTTACCAAATCATCTAGTGAAGAATATGAAGGAGATGAGCAGGAAGAACTCAAAGACGTCTACTCTTGTATGACAATTCGGATTCCTAATGAAGAAGTTCCCGAAAACACCGATTTCGGACAACTTTGGAATCAAGGAGAAGCTACCTTCCAAGGTAATCTTAGACCACCGCCATTGAAGTTTTCTCATTGTCCTAGTGAAGATTGGGAATCCAGCCCAAGAAGCCGTGAAGGACGTTTTCATTCACCTTACCCAAGGAGATCCGAGAACGACCAAAAGAGGTTCACACCGAACCGTTTCTCTCTTCACCAACCTAACCCGCCTACTCAAGATCATTCTCGTGTACCATGGAGGCAGAAAAGTCATGAGGAGAGACTTGAGAGCTTAATGAGCCAATATTTGGATCAACAAGCTTTAGACACGAGAACACTACACGTTAAAATCGATAAGATCGATAGTGTTCTTTCGGGAAAGATTGATGAACTTTCTTTTAACCTTAAAAGAATGGAGAATCATGGTGCTAAAGATGCGGCCACTAAGGAGAGGAGATTCCAGAGACTTGAGGAGGAGCAAGAAAGACATCTCAAAAGTTCCCAAGACAACGCCATCAACACTAGGGACTTGTTGTCACAAATCACCGACTCGGACAAAAACTTTGAGTCCAAAATCAGTGCTCTTTTCGACAAGAATGTCAACCTAAGAAGCCCAATAGATAAGCTTGAAACCCGAGCATATGAAGGAGAAATCAAGCTTGGCGGCCTTGGCCACCAACTTAAGCGGTTTTAAGAGGTTTTATCCGAGGAGTTCACTCTAGCCACAGAGACCCATAAGCTTCTTAAAGGCGTTAGAGCCGAAGTTAAGGAGAAGCACCCTAACCTCTCGTGCCAAATCTCTAACTGGGAGGAACATGATGAAGTTAAAAGGATTCATAGGAGAATCGATGCACTAAACAAAACCATGTGGACCGTCTTCAACCGGATTTCAAACTTGGAAGGTAAAAGAGTTGAATCTACGCCCAATGTGCCTTGTAAAGCCGTCACTACCTATAGGGAAGTACAAGAGCTCGAGGAAGGTGAAATTGACAAAAGAGAAGAGAGCCATCCCGAGAGAACAAGGCTTCGCCGTGGGCTTAGTCTTTTGGAGAACCGTTGGTATCCCCACATGATAAGCCTAGAGCGACTCGGAGACTTCAACCGAGCCGTTGGAAAGCTTCCTCGAGGTACATCTTTCTCAAATGCTTGTTCCTATTATGACAAAAAACCATTTCTTTCTTGAGAGTTGTGAATCAAGGAAACAAATGAAGGAACTCTATGAGCAAGCCCTACACTACCAAAAGCCGTTCCGCACTCTACGGAAGGTAGAAAGCCCGCTACGATTCCTCGTTACTTGTTCCATAAGAGGAGTCAAATTCAAAGACGCCCTCTGCGATTCCGGCTCCTGCATCAACATAATGACTAAGGAAATTTCGGATAGGCTTGGAATAAGTAACATTCAGCCCTCGGATATCCGTATCGGACTTGCCGATTCATCCTTTACGATTCCCGAAGGAATTGTCCGTCATGTCTATCTTAGGATTGGAAAATGCAACGTTCCTACGGACTTTCACATCATCAATGTGAGGGGAGGAAGCCCTCGTAACTCATCCTGGGAGGGGCGTTCTTAGCTACCGCCGGAGCAGTCATTGATTGGCCCAATCAAACGATGTATTTCGCAAACATCGATGACGATGTGTTCTACGAAATAGTACCCTTCATTCTGACTTCAAGGAGAAGGAGGGAGAAGAGGAGCGATCACATGGAGGAACCACCCGACGAGTTCCGATCCAAGAGAGTTTGTCTAGGGACAAACAATCCTTCTCACTACTCTTAGTGAGCTACCAAACGTCGAGCCAACGACGTTAAACAAGTGCGCTGAGTGGGAGACAACCCACTAGGTAAATACTTTTCCTAAGGATTTAATTGCATTTATTATTGATAATTTTAGTTTTTGTTTCAGGAATTTCATAAAAAAACAAAAAAGAAAATAGAAAAGAAGAAACCAGAAAAGCCAAAAAGAAGAAGGAGGAAGAAGGTCCCTGGACCGGCCACACCAGCTCATGACCGGTGCCAGCAGGAGGCTCCGGACTGGTCACACCTACCCGTGACCGGTGCTGGCCGAGGCCTCGGGACCGGCCATACCTACTCGTGACCGGTCCAACCCACGCTATACCCGATGTTATTCCCGCGATCTTCCGAAGCAAGGTGGCAAGATGAAACACAAGACCGGCCATCCTCTAAGATGTCTGAAGCATGCCGAAGGCGATGGATTGATCGAGCTGCCAATGATCAATGCCAAGAGTCCCCACCATGACGACCCGGATCGCACCAACACCAACCCACCGTACCGCGGACCAACCATCCTTACCACGAACCGACACATCCGTACCACGGCACGACCATTCACCGTACCGCAAAATGACCCGCGTACCGCCGACCGTACCGCAGACCGTACTGCGTAACGACCGACCGTACCGCAATGCACCTCCATGTCCGTTTTGAAGTTTCGCCCGTACCAATGAGCTGAGATTTGGAATTCACTATCAATATGGAGATTTGATGAGGAATGATCGAGACAGAATCTTCAAAAGAGGCGCCCTTTGCGATACGACACATTCAAGCCCAACCGAGCCGTACCGCACGATGAAAGTCGACATAGTCAGAATCTGCTGGGATTCAAAACTTGCTAATTTTATGACCATTCCAGGACATATGATCGAGAAAAAACAGCTAGGGTTCGGACTAGATTGTGAGATATGACGAGAAGCCATCAAAAGAAGCCTTCACCGTACCACCGAACTAAACTCCGAGAAATGACTTGGGATCTGAAATTCATCCAGAAACTAGATATTCTAGATAGAATGGATGAGAAGAACAGGTCCTGGAACGGGTTAGTTTTGGAGATATCGACTTCAGGTACGAGATTTCGTTGATAACCTTGCGATATGCTGTTGCACTCGATGAAATTGCTTGGGATTAAAAATCCATAAGCAATATGCCTATTCTAGAGGCATTCATCAAGAGAAACACGGATGTTATCGGTTTAGTTTCGAAGATCCACGATACCACCCTCCGCTAAGCCATCCTCAAAGCATTCCGTCGTTTCAAAGTCCGTAATTTGACATGAGATTCAAAAGTCATCGGCGACATGCATATTTTAAAGGGAATGATCGAGAAATATTGGCCCTGGAACGGGCTAGATTGTAAGAACGACGAGAGAGCTGGAGAGTGCACATACCGGACCATACGGATCACCGGCCGGCCGCACGACCCGCGACTAGATCCGCCCCAAGCAACCAGCCCGGCCATACTACCTCGTGACCGGTGCAGGCCAAGCACCAAAGATCGGTCACACAAAGTTCTATAGACGATCTTTACCATCCATTCCACCCGTCCGATCCGGCGCCGCAATCGTCAAGCCGACCGTCTTCTCCGTCCGTCACCGCGATTTTGATCTTAATCGTGGACAATTTGACTTCAAGATCAAATCTATCTTAGGTATGTTTTTATTTATTTTGTTTTGTCAAAGTTTATTGATGGTTTTAGGTTTTTGTCTCAAGGAAGATGCGAATAGAGATTTATATCATGGAAATTCGTTTAACTTAGCCGAGTTAAATTGATGTCAAGCACTAGAAAGATCATATGGTTAGTCACCATCTACATCCACCGACCACCACCCCTACGTTGTTCAGGTGACATTGTTCTTAACCTATCTTTCTTTCGGATTCATCTCTTTATCTATTTTCCCACCGAGGACGGTGTGATTTAAGTCTGGGGGGTTAATGAATCCGTCGTTACTAATGCTACTCTTTATTTTGTTGACTTGAGACCTTTTTCTAATTTTTACATCAATAGGTTTTCGCAAAGCAAAAAGTTTTTATGGAGTCGTTATATTTAGTCAAAACAGTTGGGAACTAGGACCTTGTTATATGATGATTTTTGACTATTTTGTGTTGAGAATTTTTCTTAAGGAACACTTACAGGTTCACAAAAACGAACAAATTTGAACACTACATCCGGACCGTCCCCCTGAGTTTTCAACCCGTGGAGATTTTTGTTGGATCGAAAGTCAACTCTACCTTATATTGGACGATTAACTTGATCTTAATTCTTTCTCATGAAGATGTCTCAGATCAGGGAAATGAGCATATACATTCAGGACTTCTTATCCCTTTTTATCACTCTCTGCTGATCCTAAATGGCCACTCACTTTTAGTGGTTTCCTACCCTTAAACCCTATCCTCTTTTCAGACCTAACACATTCTCTTTTCCTTTTCTCACTTTAGCAGCTATGTGCAAAAACGTCGGAGAGAAAGGAACGACACAGTTTCCCGCCACGAAGACGGAGATTCGGAACTTACCAAGAGGATGACGTTTTGGTCTTGAGCTTATGCTTCCTTGGGATTCGATTTTCAAAAGTATATATATTTCATGCTTATGAGACTTTTAATTCTTAAAAGTTTTGTTTCCCCTTTCATGAAAAATAAAAATAAAAAAAATAAAAAAAATAAATAAATAAAGGAAAGGAAACATTACGGAAAAAAGTTTCATAGCATAGGGAAGTCCCAAGGAAACGCATAGCTCGTGGAGAGGAGATGGAGACATTCACAGAGATCCCCGCAGAAAAATCTAAGTCTGGGGGAATCTAAAAGAGAAGAAGTAAAGGAGAAAGATGGTGTTACAAGAAGAAGTGGTTGGAAACTGTGGACATCAAACCGATCCGTTCTGTCTTGCGGTTTTGCAACATATCCTGCATTCTCAAGAATTTACGGTAACCCTAAACACTTTAACTCCACCACCAAACACCAAAAAGCCCCTTTCATACCAAGCGACGTGTACCCTGAATGATCCCTCCTAATGAGAAAGCTCACGCCAAACACTTAATGAATTTAAAGAGTTGATTGACGTGAATTTAAATAATTGGTGTAGGACGATTATGCGGATGTTCTAACGTGAATCTTGTTTTCAAGTGGTCTGTAGATTATTCGAGATACGGTCACTGATAATAGGAGAGTTCCCGCGATTTTCAAACCTCTTCACCGGATTTAGTCTTTTGTTTGCTTGAGGACAAGCAAAGTCTAAGTCTGGGGGAGTTGATAACATGGGATTTTCGCCCATATTTTTTATTGTTTTCTCATGTTTTAGGGAGCATTTGGAGTGATTTCAGAGCTAAGAAGAAGTTATTCAAGTATTTATGGAGCCAAGAAGGTTTTAAGAGTTTTCGAGCTTTAAAGACCAAAAGGCGATCAAAACCCGTTTCAAGATAGTTTCTGTACGTCATAAGTATGGCATCCGTTCGAGGTCGTCCCGGTTACTAACTCAAGATCTCTCGTAGGTGTGGAAAGCTAGAAGAGTCAAGATTCGTCTCGAAGTGGAATCAGAGCTTTTCATTGACCCGTTCAGAAGTTATGACCAGAAGAGTGAAGATATGTCCAGCCCGGCCAGAAGCTATGCGACCGTTCCAGAGTTTCTAGACCGCACCGGTCACAAGGGCCGAGCCCGGGCTGCTTCCTACTCTCCACCCCGGTCACTAATGCCTCTACCCTGTCCAGAGACGCGAGTTACACTTGACCTAATCTATGGAAAAAGACGCTTTTACTCCTAAACCTAACCCTTGGTTCCCGAAACCTATAAATACATGGTGAAAGCCATAAACCTAGTGTGCCTTTGACGAGCTTCAACCGTGCCTCTCAAGCCCTCTCTGCCCTCGCCGTGAGCTGCAGCTTTCATCCATTGAAGCTTTGAAGTTCCACCAAATCTCTCTCTCTTTTCTCTTGTTTTCTCTAAGATCTATTAAGGTGAAGTCTTACCTCTTGTATTCTACATTCAAAGAAGTAATCTCTAAACCCTATTCAGTTCTTATTCCTCTTTTTCTTATGAGTTTATCAAACCTTACTTTGATGATCTCTTTAACCATGCTAGAGTAGTTTTCTAGTTGGGTTTAAAGGGTTAATCAAAGGGGGGAATATGACCGATCGTTTAAGTGGCCATACTTAGGGTTTTGTTTGATCGTTTACACTGTATTCTTTCTAAGTAAGTTGTTTCTTAATGCATGTAGTTAGATTCATGTCCTAACTCGTGATCCCAAGTGTTTAAATTTCTCACAAGGTTGTTTAATACGCTAGACCTAGCTTACGAATGTGTATCGTGTTATAACAAGCACACACCACTTAGTTATAGGGCTTTATGGACTAGAATCGAACTTGATCTTATTGCTTTGATATATGCGTTGTTGCCTGCGTTAGTTGAGTAACGGAGTATAAGGATTTTAGCCAACAAATTATATAACATAGGGTTAGCCGAATCTTAGTGTTTCGTTGTCCGAGACTTGGAAGTAAACAAACCTAATTCTAGTATTTCTTAGATAGCGATCATTGAACCCCCTGCGATACCCTTGATGCCCAACGTTTGTTTCTCATAGTTTTCCTACGTTTATTTTCCTGCGTTTATTTACTTGCTTTCTTATTTACTTTTACTTGCAATCGTGACACCACAACCAAGTCCCTTTATTGTTTTGTTCTAGCTTTACTTGTCTTAATAGATTTGTCTGAACTACTTCTCTCCCTGTGGATTCGATACCCTAAGTACTACAACTGATTCGCTGTGCACTTGCAGCTTATTTGTTGTGCTCTTAAGGATTTTAAATCATGATACACTCACTCGAGCACGCACATCAGGTGGCATCGTGACCGGTCAGGGTTGACAGACCTCCTTCTTCTTTTTTGATTTTCTGATTTTCTTCTTTTTTATTTTGTTTTTATGGTTTTTGTAAAAGACCTGAAATTGCAAATACGAAAAACTCCAAAGTAAAGTAAAATAAAATTAAAACGAAATTTAAAAACTTACAAGTGGGTTGCCTCCCTCTAAGCGTGCTTGTTTAACGTCGTTGGTTCGATGTTTGGGAAGCCGGTTTAGGCTTGGTGGTACGTATCTTCTGGAATCGCCTTTCCTTTAGCATCCTCGATATGTTGGTAGTCGGCTCCGGCTTCTATAACAAGTTGTCCTTTAGCCGAAGTTTCAAAAACATTAACTTGGAAGAGAACTTCTTTAGTGTGTTGTATCATGTCTTATATTTGATCTTTGCTTTCTTTGCTAAGCTTCGGAGGAACAATTATCTTTATTTCTGAAATTTGAGGCGGCTCGGGCGGTCTGGATTGCATCTTTAGAGTTCTATTACGAACTTCGCGGTTGCTTGTCTCCGCTTTATCGATTTCGGGACTAATAGGATCATCAAGTAGACGACTTACTTGAGTAGGGATCGTCTTAGAGATCGTTGGATAAGAGATATTCTTGTTGATTTTTACGAAAATCGTCTTCTTGCGGTTGTGGGAAATCACAGACCAACGGTTGCAAGAAAAAGTCTCCCCAAAATAAGAGGTCTCTCGGTCTTCTTATCCATCTCCAAGATGTGAAAATCGGTAGGGACTATGCAATCTCCTACGACTAGTTGTAAGTCGCGAACTAATCCATCGGGAGTCTTTTGGGAAGAGTCTCCAAAGACTAAGCTAAGATTGGATGAAGATAAATCTCGCAATCCAAGCTTCTCTACAACACATCTTGACATCACATTAACATTAGCATTAGAATCAAAAATAGAGTTAGAGAATTCGATGCTTGTATTGGTGCAAGAGCAGACAAAACGTCCCAGATCTTCGACTTTGGTAAGTCTCCGTAACGGGTAGCGTTTGGGCTTGTCCTCGACAATGACTCGTGTCATACAAATCATGTCTTCATGAGAATCAAAGAGCGGCACCAACGGCCCAGCTTCACCGGTATGGTAAGCTGGTACGACGGAGATAGCATTGCAATATCCCTTAGGATTTTCTTTGGCTCTTCCGGGAAGTACACCGGCTTGTCGCTTGACGGCTTTGGAGGTTTGAGCGACTTGAGTTTCAAGTTTCTTCACATGTGTGGAAAGACTTTCAAACTTTCCATTCAATTCACCATATATGTTCTCAATCTTCACGTTGATTTCTTGGGAAATCTTATGATGAGATGCTAGAAGTTCTTGCATCATCAACTCGAGTTTACTTCCTTGAAAAGATGCATCTTGGATTGGTCTGGCTTGGAAAGGAACCTTGTTGTTGTTGTTATTGTTGAAAGGAGCTCTCGGCTGGAAGTTGCTACCATCGTAGTTGGCGTTTTGAAAGTGGTTTTGAAACGGCTTCAGTTGCAGATAGCTTTAATCCTGAGGATTCTCCACATTCGGATTCATGTAAGAAAGTTAGAAGTATTTTGAAAGTTGTTGAAGTTGTTGTTGTACCCTCGGTTTTGGTAGTATCCTTGGGTACCAACATAGTTTACTTCCTCTTCTTGGTTGAATGTATCATCGAACTCCTGGAAAGCCTCAGTGTTTCCATTACCAATCGTCTCACATGCGTTCACGGTACGGTTTTGGTTCCTTAGAAGTTGATTCATCATTCCCTTCAGCTTAGCAATTTGCTTTGTGTCGGAGTCATTAGAACGGGTTGTTCTATCAAAATTGGTGCAAGCATTATTGTTGCTGGCGGCAAGATTCTCTATCAGGTCACGTCCTTCTTTAATGGTTTTGGTAGTGAAATCTCCATTGCTCGCCGTATCTAGTAAAAGTTGAAACTTGAAGTGTAATCCTCTATAGAAAGTACTTAAGAGGTTACCTTTCGGGAAGCCATGGTGAGGAAAATCGTGTTCGTAGTCCTTGAATCGTTCCCATACTTCGTAGAATGATTCAACAAGTCCTTGTTGGAATCCTTGCAGCTTGTTTCTTAGAGAATTGGACCGTGAGTTCGTGTAGAAGTGATTGAGAAAGGTTGACTTACATCCTTCCCAATTGTTAATCGATCCAAGAGGTAAAGACTTTAACCATCTATGAGCCTTTTTGGCTAACGAGAAAGGAAAATGCTTACACTTCAAATAATCTTTGGATACTCCACGGGATTGTGTTGTACTGCAGATTTCTTCGAAAAGATCGATGTGATCCATCGGGTGCTCCGTGTTTAACCATGGAATTGGTTTTGCTTCACAAGACCAATAGTACCATCATCTTCACCGCTGGTGGAACCTGATAGACTTGGTGGAGATTGGCCAGATCCGCCTCTCTAGTCTTTAAAATCGGATGTTCTCCGACTAACTCGCGTCTGCGTAACTGCGTCCGGGTAGCCGCCTCGGAAGAAGACGCCAGATTTCCCGCCGTGTCCAGGACTTTGATTACATCAGAGTCGCCCACCATGTCACCCTCGTCGCCGTAGCTATGTCGACTCAGGTTCTGTGAATCTTCGAGATCACTCATGATCGGAGATGAAGAGAGCAGAGAGAGGAGGGTGAAGAACAGAGGGTTTAACTTGAAAAAGAACGAAAAAATAAAGAGCAGATGTGCAGGGAAAGAAAATGATAAATTTGTTTTAGAATAATTTTGCGCTATGATGAGTGGATGGAAGTGGGAGACGTGGGCAGCTATTTAAGAACCGATCATTACTGTGGTTTCTAAGATCTGCAAAAAGATCTCCGAATATCTTCATCTCCACCGTTCAGATGCGAATCTCAACAGGCGTGCCATCGTAACTGTCCATGTCACCATCTATTAAATGACCTATCTACTCTGCTTATATGAGCAAATATGTCGAGATAAAATCTTCGAATCTGTGTTGTTCATATGCAGATCTATACAACAGTCGGAATCTCCGAAGGATAACCTGGGATCTGAACTGTTGAAGAGAATATTTTGCGAATCATACCTGACTTAAATTATCGCACACCAAGTTCATATGCTCACTTGATGGGCTCGGGGGCAACTGTTGGACCTGAATTTTGCACCTCGAAATCCACCAGCAAAATATTAATGGGCTTTATGTCAACAAGCCCAGCCTGATGGCCTAGAAGAGAGACGCTGCGACCTGATAAGGACGATTGACCTGGTCAGCTATATTCTCAGAACAAACCAGATTTTTAGGAGATATCGGCGCGGATCTCGGAGGTAGCTGACCTGACTTGAAGACCTATATAAGAACAAGAAGGACGACTTGAGGAGGATATCGCCTACCTACCTCTAAACCTAATACTCACAAATACTTGTATTCTCATACTGTTCATTGTAATTGATCCTCATCAATAAAATCTTTTCTTTCTTTAGTAATTCAACTCTCAAAGCGTCATTGAAAATCTAGCCCTCTTTGTCGATAAAATCTAAGAAAAAATTTTGAGTGTGGATTTTAGCACCGTCAACGACATCTGTAACGCTCCGACCGTTCCTACTAGTGGGCCCTAGCTCCTCTCTCGGGCCCATGGGCCCACCCCTGTCCGACGGCCGGTCCGTTTCGTCCGGGAGGCTTTAATGACTTTTTTACCAACCCTACAAATCACCAAATGATCTTTTCATGTGTTTTGTCCTCACTCACACAATTTCGACAATCACTTCCTGGAAGGTCACCCATCCTGAAACTACTCTAGCCCAAGCACGCTTAACTGTAGAGTTCTCTCAGGACAATTGATCAAAAAGATAAGTGCACTTTGGTGACATAGGTGGCAAAATCAATTATTTTAAACCTCTCTACATGCACCACCATATTCATGAAACCGGGGTATTACAATTCACCCCCACTAATAGATCGCAATGTCCTCGTTGCGCACCAAGACTGTCACCCCTACAGTGTGAGCCCTCTCGACTCCACATTCGTCTAGGTTCGGCTTTGATACTACCTGTAACGCACCGACCGTCCCTACCAGTGGGCCCCACGTCCTCTCTCAGGCCCATGGGCCCACCCCTGTCCGACGGCCGGTCTACTACGTCCTGGAGGCTTTAAAGACCTGTTTACCAACCCTACAAATCACACCACATGATCTTTTCATGTATTTTGTCCTCACTAACACAATTCTGACAATCACTTCCTGGAAAGTCACTCATCTTGAAACTACTGCAGCCCAAGCACGCTTAACTGTAGGATTCTCTCAGGACAGTTGATCGAAATGATAAGTGCACTTTGGTGACATAGGTAGCCAAATCAATTCTTTTAAACCTCTCCGCATGCACCACCATATTCCTGAACCCGGGGTGTTGCAACATCTATTTAATGCTCGATGCCTCTGATGGGTGGTAAGCCTTTAGGATTCTCCTCTGGAAACACATCTATATAATCCTTCAATAAACACTTAATTTTGGTAGGAATAGCCTGCTCAGGATTAGTTAGACTCACAAGAGTCTCTTTAAAAACAAAGAGTAATTTAGATGAATGTAAACCACTTCCCTTTTGCTTACTCTCGGTGATCATGATGTTAGATGATATTTCTTCCTGTTTCTTCCTCATTTTCATGCTCAACTGATCAATATATATATACTTCATGCGGAGTCATTGGAGCCAGTATGGTTTTTCTACCCTTGAACTCAAAGATTTGACGATTGGTGAAACAATCATGTGTTACTTGATAACATGGGATTTTCGCCCATATTTGCTATTGTTTCTTATGTTTTAGGGAGAATTTGGAGTGATTTCAGAGCCAAGTAGGTGATATTCAGGTATTTTAGGAGTCAAAAAGGTTTTAAGAGGTTTTGAGCATTAAAGACTAAAAGACGATCAAACCTGTTTCAAGACAGTCTCTTTACACCAGAAGTATGGCATTCGTTCTAGGTCTTCCTGATTACAAAATCCAGAGATCACGGTGGATATGGAAACCTAGAAGAGTCAAGATTCGCTTTGAAGTAGAATCGTAGCAAACCATCATTCAGAAGTTATGACCAGAAGAGTGAAGACATATCCAGATCGGTCAGAAGCTATGCAACCGTTCCGGAGCTTCAAGACCACACCCGCCATCAAGCCCATGCCCGGGCTCCCTTCTACTCTCACCAGCGGTCACTAGTACCTCCAACCGGTCCAGAGAGTTACACTTAACCTAATTGACGGAAAAAGATGCTTTTACCCCTAAACCGACTCTTTGGTCTCCAAGACATATAAATACTCTATGAAAACCCTAAACTTAGGTGTGCACTAGCCACAGAAGAACCCAAGAGACGCAGCCGTCGTTCAAAGCTTTGAAGTCAACCAAATCTCTCTCTCTTCTCTTGTTTACTCTAAGATCTATTAAGGTGAAGTCTTAACTCTTGTATTCTACATTCAAAGAAGTAATCTCTAAACTCTATTTAGTTCTTATTCATCTTTTTATTATGAGTTTATCAAACCATACTTTGATGATCTCTTTAACCATGCTAGAGTAGTTTCTAGTTGGGTTTAAAGTGTTAATCAAAGGAGGGACATGATCGATCGTCTAGGTGGCGATACTTAGGGTTTTGTTTGATCGTTTACACTGTATTCTATCTAAGTAAGTTTTTTTTAATGCATGTAGTTAGATTCATGTCCTAACTCGTGATCCCAAGTGTTTAAGTCTCTCACAAGGTTGCTTAATATGCTCGAACATAGCTTACGAATGTGCAGGGGCGGACCCACTAAGAAGAGAGGAAGGTCAACTGACCTGGTAAAATAATCATATAAATATTTTTCTGTAAAGGATTCCATAAAGAAACTGCAGCTGAGTTGGCAAATATGTCATTAAATGACCCCCCCCCCAAACACTAGTTCGATTCCCAGTTGGACATCTTTTGTTAAATTTTTTACCTTTCTTTCTTATTATGACCTGGGTTAAAAAAAAATCTGGGTCCGCCCCTGCGAACGTGTATTGTGTTATAACAAGCACACACCACTTAGTTACAGGGCTTTAAAGACTAGAATCGAACATGATCTTATTGCTTTCATATTTTTGTTTCTTAAAACTTTACTTTTGTAGTGCATATTTGGTAAAAAAAAAAAAGGATTTATGAAACAATGGTTATAGAATATATGATATATCACATTCTAAAACATTAAAAAAAATGTTATAGAATATGGAATATGGAAACATGTAAAAGATTAAAATGAATATTTTTACGTGGACACAAATCCAACCTCTAAGAATGCAAAAAAGTGCATATACTTTCTGTCTTCTTGTTCTTAACTATTAAAATCAAACAATTATTCCATAACTCTTTCAGATAAAATCAAACAATGTTTAAAAAATGTGATAAAAATAAGGGGCAAGCGGATGACCAATCTGTTTGGACCAATCTGTTTGGACCAATTAATATGCTTCCATAACTCTTTCAGATAAGTTATAATGAAAGGTTGGATAATGGATATGGAAAGGTTGGATTTGAAGGTGACTGTTCGGAGCCTCCATTACATCTTAAAAGGAAAGTAAACTAATATAGAAATTGAACCAATTTGCTCTGATATATAAGGGTTTGGCTTAGAAGATTTGAAGCCGTCGATTTCGGTGGGTTCTACTTCTAAGATATAAGAGTGCAGTTATTGTCACTGATCGACTAGTTCGGATGGGTGCCATTGAAACAATATATGATTTTGATTCTTTGTTTATACTAGTGTGGTTAAATGAGTTTGTACATCATAACTTTTTTTACTTTCATCTAACTACCATAAACAAATTCGAGATAAAAAAAATGTTATAACAAAAGCACTATTACATATTTTTAGAACCGATTTGCCTTTAACCAGAAATATAGCATACATCGACTCGAAAAGTCTCCGGTAAGGGTAGTCATGTTTTGGACTAGTTGTACATGAAACATTATCATTAGTATTCAACTAGGTGGACCTGTCGCTTACAAAAGATTGTAATATTCTTCCAGCATTGATTGCGACTAGCCGCCGAAGATGAACTGTTCTACAAATATTTTTGATTAAGGTAACATTGATTAAAAAACAAAGATGAAGAAACAAAGTTTTCAGAGTCTCAAAAGTAACCGCTAAATCTAACCATTAACCCAAGGTTGTCTTCTTTGCAACAAATGAATAGATCTTGTTAGCATCAGATATTGTAGGTTAGATCTAGTTTTTTTCTGGTGTACCACCCGTTTATCAGATCTTCTTTGAGGTTGTTTTTTTCGTTTTGGCCCGCCATTTTGTTAACCGTATATTCAGACAGGACCAATGGCCAAAAATCCTAGTTGGGTTGAATAAAATGTATAAAATATCTAAAATTACAAGTAATTACGACAAATAGCACTTTCTCTCTTTCTTTAGAATTGTTAACTTTTTATTTTCCGACTAAAGTTAGACTACTTAATCAATTTGTGTTAGGGTTTACTTTTAATAAACGATAACTAAAGAAAAAAGATGTAAGAAAAAAAAAAACCAATACCTAAAGAGCAATTCGTATGTGTCATAGTTGTGTTATATCGAACAGATAAATTTCAGTAACATAAATTTTTGTGTACATTTTATTTTAGTTCTCTAAATTCCTAGCGACGAAGATTTGTTTTTGTTATTAGGCTACATTTTGTTATTTTTTTTTTTGGATTCAATAATTTTAAGTTTTAAACATTAAAACCAAAACTCGAGAGATACAACTAGGTGGGCTATATACCCATCGGATATAACCGGAAAGGATGTAACCAGTCGTGAGGAGCAAAGTGCTTTACTCACTCAAGAGCATTTACGTCAACTTGCCCAAAAGACAATTACTTTCTAATAACACTAACAACAAAATTCTGATAAGAAAAGTCTTTGTTTGTTTTCTTTTTTTTTTTGTATAAACACAGAGTAATCGGACGTTTTACACGCGGCTAATTTTTCTAGAGCAAATGTAACCCGTCGAGTAGTTGAATCGTCAGATTTTCTAATGGGTCTAAAACATAATACAATTTTGACTAGCAAAATAGAAATGGTTAGATAATAACACGTTTGAAAAAATTGATCAATGGCCTAGAAATGAGTTTGTCATATAGTTTTCCACAAATAATTGGGATACTACTCATTTTAAATGGCAAGAAACGTAAAGGAACCGAATCAAAATAAACAAATGAAAGATACTTAGAGCTACGCATTAAGCATCCCATTTTGCGACAGGATTTGACGCATTATGCTTAACTCCATTTTAAAATTTGAAAACTCTTGTCAAATCTTTATTTATATTATACATGATATGTCTAAATATATCACGAAGAAACAAAGTATAGATGCTTCTCATTGTCTGATCAGATCTCTACTTTTTATTGAGAATCTTGTATAAAATATGGTTCTTTTTGAGCCAAACACGCCAACTTTCAATAATCTTCACTTTGCTGACTACTAACCCAACTTGAAATGTTGATTAACATATATACTTATTCCAAATTACTGCTCTAAAGAAAATGAAACTATAATCCAATCAAATTAAAAACGTGCGTGTTGGTAGTATATATACTTCTTACGCATTGCCTGATGACAACTATATTGCATGGTTAATTAGGTAAATGGCCATGGAGAAGATTAGGAGTAAAGTAAATGACAAGTGTTGTGAACTGTGTCTTTCATTAATATTATAAGGGATATATATACAAGGACAATAGCAGGATACAGAGAATAAGGTAAAACCCTAATGGGCCATGGGCTGGTTATGGAGTCCATCCATATGGTTTATAACACTCCCCCTTGGAAGACATAACCGTGCCCGATACTAAACCGGGATTTCTATAATGCGCTGGGGAATGTTGCCTCATTAAAACCTTACCAGGAAAACCCAGTGGGACAAAACCATGGTGAAGGAAAAAGAGTACAACACGCATTACTCCCCCTGATTTGAGCATCACTGTAGATCCTTAAGTCCGCGCATCCCGATCTCATGAATGAGCTTCCGGAACGTTGAAGTCGACAATGATTTGGTGAATAGGTCGGCTGAATTCTCACTTGACCGGATCTGTTGAACTTTGACCTGACCGTCCTTCTGTAAATTCATGAGTGAATAAGAGCTTTGGCAAAATGTGCTTCGTCCGGTCTCTCTTAGTGTAGTCATCCTTGAGTTGAGCAATACAGGCTGCGTTGTCTTCAAATATGATGATCTTTGATGTAGTAGTAGATGCGCCTTAAGGAAGGCTGCCTACGTACCCTTGGAAGGGATCAAGCCACACATAGTTCCTATTCATTGACCATACCATAATCTGATCTTATGAATATCCTGCATTAGTAAATGAAACTAAACCAAAGCAAACTGGTCCTTCTTTGGTTAGATCAGTATAGAATAAACCCAAGTAAACAACGCAGGAAGAATAGACTTTAAAACTTAATCAAACCTTCCTTTAAACCTTTCCAGTGCCTTTGGGTTGATCATGAACTAAATTTAGACAGGAGACTCACGGCAAAACAAATGTTTGGTCTAGTGTGTCTAGCCAAATTCATTAGAACTCCTATGGCACTGAGGTATGGCATTTCCGGACTGAATGGATCACTATCCAATCTGAGGCTTCTCACCACCATTGGGCCTGGTCAATGGGCGGGCCTGGTCCTTATTAAATCTCCTTGAGTACTCTTTCAGTGTATGCCATTTGATGCACAAGGATTCCATTATTCACGTACTCAGGTTGTAATCCCAAACAGAACTTAATTATTGCCTAGGTCTTTCATTTCAGATTCTTTCTTTAGATATACTCAACTGTTTGCTCGATTACCCAGAGGTTTAAATCATTCATATACACTGCTATGTTACAAATCCTTTGTTTGCAAACTTCTTGATAAAAATACATAGACTGATCGGATCGTTTTTATAGCCTTCTCTGATGAGATATTCGCTTAACCGGTTATACCACATACGTCCGCTTTGTTTCAGTCCATATAAGGATTTGTCCAGCCTTATGCAGTACTGTTCTCGAGAATCTTTCTTATCTTTGAGCTCAATACCCTCTGGTAATCTCATTTATTATCCAGTGGACTTATATAAATATGCAGGCATTACATCCATTAGCCGTAAATCTTTCTCTTTTATATAGCCAGACTTAGCAAAAATTTAAATGTCTTAGCATCCACCACAGGGGAGTATATCTCCTCTATTTCTGGTCTTTGTGTGAATCCTTGTGCGACAAGCCGTGTTTGATATATTACGCTTTCACTATGTTTATTTCACACAATCACAGAGACTCATTTGTCCCACTGGCTTTACATTGAATGGTGTCCTTTGTATTGGACCAAACACATTCTTCTTCTTAATGATTCTTAGCTCCACGTTTTATGGTCTTGTACCATTTTAATCAATCAGGTCTTTGAGTGCACTCTAGTATAGACGTGGGCTCCTGATCCTCATTCATTTCAGTTGCTACCTTATGCGCAAATATATTATCATTGATGTCGACATCTTTTCGGTTCTATTGTATTCTAGACATGATATAGTTTATAGAGATCTCTTTACACCTTCAGGACCTTGAGGTTTGGCGTCCCAAACCTCATTGATTGGTACCTTAGGTTTATGTCTATTAGCCGGCCATGTCTATGGTTTCTTGAACCTTCTCGGTTTCCCTTGCACCTTTCTTTGATTTCCGAGGGTTCTTGTCTTTGGAACCTTTTGGGTCTACCACGTTTCTTACGTGTTGTAGCCTCTGTAGCAACTTGATTGTGTTCCTTGTGAACATCAATACGTACTAGTGCATTACAAGCTGGTATGTACGATTTTGTTACTCTCTTTGGGTCATTATAGGAATCTTGGCAACTGTTTTAGCTAGCTTTTGCAGATATATAGTCTTTTGGATCTCTGATGGAGTCCGAGGATCTTGCCATGTGAAGGATGTTTGATTCCATGTAAGTTCTTTGACCAGCTTGTTAGTCTCTCCACCCAGTGTTGGGAAAACGGATTCATTGAGATGACAATCCTTGAATCTGGCCTTTGGCTCGAGATACTTAATGATGGTGGGAGAATCATTGTTAACGTATATTCCCATCCCCTTTTGAGGTCCCATCATTTGCTCTCTGTGGTGGTGCAATGGGTACATAGAGTGAACACCCAAATGTCTTAAGATGGGAAACGTCTGGCTCATGACCCGTTAGCAATTGGGATGGGGAATATCTATGCTCACTAGAATGGCCTGATGCGTATAAGCTCTTGTTGCATGTAATATTGTGTGTCCCCAAGCAGCTACTGTCAGTTCAAGTATGGACATGTGCCATGGGGTATACTACTCTCCCCCTCATGGACATACTGTAGCCATAAAACGCTTGAGACATAATTTACCAGCATTATCTAGACATATAGTCTTAAGTATGTGGGCTCACAGACTTATGGTCTGGGCCAGCAATCTAGCAAACACCAAGTTTCTAGTTGCTTTGACTGGTGATGACCTTAGTATGGGTTTCCCTTGTGTACATGCTGCACACGTGAGGTCCTTAAGGAGTGTGCCCTTTTGATTTTAATATCAGCTTTACGCATCATGTTAGAACCAGGCTGGCCAAGCCGGTCATGCCATTAGTGAATTTCTCAGTAAACCCTTTTGTTTACTGTATTAGCCTCTATCATATTGACCTTGGCATAGTAAAGGTCTATGACGCGGGTATAGTCTCTAAGACCTTCTCATGGTCTTGGGTGCTCTTAGTAATATATGGGAATCCTTTGTTCCCTTCACCCTTAGTTTCAATGTGGAAACCATTCAAACACTTTTCTTTGAAACTCAACAAGCCCCTTTGGGCTGGGTGAATATGAAGCATCTGAGGATGTGTGCCCTTGGGAATATGGGCCTGCCATGGGCCTGCCCTTAGCCTTCACTAAATTTAGCTATACCCGCAATTTGGCTAATGAACCATGTCTTTAGATATTTTTCGTTTATTAAATTCTCATAGTCATCTATCTCATGGTCGAAATCTTCTTCACCATCGTGATGAACTAAATGAGCTTCTAGATTCTTTTCAAACTCTCTTGATAGAGATCAACGAGATGCTTAGGTGTCCTGCACGTCTTAGTCCAATGGTTTCCCCATTCCTCATCAGTGGCAAACAAGTTTATTTGAGTGTTGTGGTTTGGGTATACCACGGCCTCTAACTCGATTACGACCAAAGTCGGGTCGGCGGCCTTAACCATATGAATGGTTTCCTTGATCATATAAATTATAATTGCCATGATACTTATCTCTTTGGACGTGGTTAGACTCTTTAGTCTCTTTAGGCTCTTTAGGCTCTTCAGCCCAATGGGCTTCTGATAATGGGGTAGGACTAGGAGGTCTCATTTCACTATTTATAACTCATTGTTTTGCTCAGCAAGTAGCATATCAGAATCAATGTTCTCATCACGGTTTCTCCAAAGCCTCACTCCTTAGCACTCTCTACAGAGGAGTCCTCCCCAAAAACAAGAGTTTAGACTTGCATATGTGGTAAAAACCTTTTTCACGATATTGTTGCTGAGGCAATATATTGTTTGTGTGAAAGGTCGAGAATGCTTTCTCTAGCAAGTCATTCTCAGTAACTTCCTCACCACGGAATCTCAGTATTGACACTATTTTAAATAGTGCTGAGTTATACTCATTCATGGATTTGAATTCCTGGAATCTGAGATTCTTCCGATCGAATCGGGCTTTTGGGTAATAGCACCGTTCTTTGGTGGTTATATTGATTTTTTTTTTTTTTTTTTTTTTTTTTTTTTTTTTTTTTTTAACTCTGTCCTGAGGTCCAGAGGATTCTTAATAGTGAGGTACTGATTTTGAGACTCTCATTGAGGTGATGGCGTATGTAAGTAATCGCCTTATATCTTTCTCTTCTGGTGACATTGTTTCCTTCCATAATAGATTCACCAAGCCCTTTTTCCTTTAGGACAATCTTAGTGTCCAAAGCCCATTTTAAATAATTGTCACCAGAGGCATTGAGTGCCGTGTATTCATAATAGTTGATTTCTGATATCTATAATATATAGAGTTAAATGAGAACTCATGTAATCGGTTAGACCAAGTCATGCGGTATTTGAGACCGAGCCATGCTTGTCTTCAGCAAGTGTTTTCTAAACAATCATGTTATATATATATATATATGGATGAAATCAACCCTAGAAGATTGATCTAGTATGCAACAACCAAACAATCGGATCATACTAGATTAGGATATTAGGATTTCGCGGTTAAGTTTTAGGGTTTTAGCATCCGCGATTTATAGTACTAGGGTTTTTGCTAGGATTTCGGTTTTATGTATGGAACTTTCTATTTATGGAAACTTTCCTTATATGGAACTTTCCTTTTATGGAAAATTTCTATTTCTCATCTAGAAAGAAATCCTAAACAATTATGTACTTTAGGGTTTTGGAATATTTCCTTATGAGGGGGTTTCCTATTTTGGTAACTTTCCATTTTGGGAAACTTGCTATTTTAGGAAACCTTTTATTTTGGGAAACTTGCTATTTTACGAAACTTTCTATTTCTGTAAACTTTCTTTATATGGAACTTTCTATTTCTGGAAACTTTCTATTTATAGGAAGCTTGATCTTAAACCGTGACTTAGGGTTTATTAAACCGGTTTAACCTAGGATTTAGGGTTTCGGTTTACTTTCGGTTTAACCTAGGGTTTATATTAAAACATTCAATCTATCATGCCATTAAACATCTTTCCATTCACTAACTTCTCAATTAATTCTCCAATCATAAATCAAATCACATGTGCCAATTTTCATGCAAATTTTATCTTATCAAACTTTAATTGGATCATGTATATAAAGCATAATAAATAAATAGCACTTATCTTAATTGGAGAACTGAAGCAGAGACCCGAGATCTGATACGGAGATTGGAAACAGTTATGTCTCTTAGCTGGTTGGGACCTCCTACAAAATCTCAATATATATAATCCTGATTCCTGAGAAACTCAAAATTTTGCTCATAGAAACATGGCTATTACATTAGTAAAAAGAAAAAAAAATAGGGTTTCTGTAATATACTGCATAAAACAGTTCAGAATCAATAACATATAATCCGTGCATAAATCGTACAAAAATATAGACAGGATTGATAATAAATAATCCGTGCAAAATTTGTTCAAATCTACAGACAGAATTGACAACAGATAATCTGTGCAAAATTCGTGCAGAAATACAGATAAAATTGATAACATATAATCCGTGCAAAATTCGTGCAAAACTACAGACAGAATTGACAATAGTTAATATGTGCAAAATTCGTGCAGAAATACAGACAAAATTGATAACATATAATCCGTGCAAAATTCGTGCAAAACTACAGACAGAATAGATAACAGATCATATGTGCAAAGTTCGTGCAGAAATACAGACAGGATTGATAACAGATAATCCGTGCAAAATTCGTGCAGAAACAAATATGAACAGAAAACTTATCTCGATAGAGTTTAAAATTTTGTTTGCAGAGACAGCTAGGGTTTTGGTTTTGGTTTTTGTGAGAGAGATTTAGGGTTTCGGGATTTTTTTTTAATTTTTAGGGTAAGAGGCTATCGTGCTGATAACGTGTTGTGAACTGTGTCTTTCATTAATAGTATAAGTGATATATATACAAGGACAATAGCAGGATACAGAGAATAAGGTAAAACCCTAATGGGCCATGGGCTGGTTATGAAGTCCATCCATATGGTTTATAACAACAAGGACATTTTTTAGATTATTTCACGATTTTCACGGTAGGTGTAATTTAACATGCTATTTAATTGAATGAATATACTAATATTTTACACGCCCAAGTAATATTTACTTTGTCCTATTTTATAAGATTGTCGGGCTAAAAACACAAAGATTAAAAAATAAGAAATACTTTATCATTGATAAAAATTCAACGAATAAAAAAAAACTGCTGAATTCAAATTGTTATAAATATTAAATTAATATACATTATGCATGAATAATACTTATATAAATAAAGGGTTTCAATTTAGCTCATCAATTCATAATGTATATTACATGTTGCTTAAATCTTTCAACTCATTTGGAATTTAGCTCATCAATTTGAGATTTTTTTATTCATTTAAAATTTAAACTAAAATCCAAATATTTTCTCTAAAACCATTATTACATGTTTAATGACTTTAATCCGATATTAGTGTGCTACAGTTTGATAATGAGCACAAAATAAAATATTTTGATAATGGTTACTCTAAAAAGTAAATAACTTTTCTTATTTGTTATTATTAATAAATAATTACGTATTTAATTTAATATTTTAAATTTATATTATTTTAAAATAATTTATTTAAATAATACTTATATAAATAAAGGGTTTCAATTTGAAAAGAGTAGTTTTCACTTTTCAACTTACAATTTAACTAGATCATCACCCGTATTACAGTACGGTTTGAATTTTATTTATCACAAAATTAATAAATTTTATGTTTTAGAATAAAGTTGTGATATATTATAATAGTAAGTGAAAAAATAATATTTTTTATACATTATGCATGAATAATGTATGTACATTATGAATTATGAAAGATTTAAATTTTTTATACATTATGCATGAATAATATACATTATACATTAAATAATACTTATATAAATAAAGGGTTTCAATTTGAAAAGAGTAGTTTTCACTTTTCAACTTACAATTTAACTAGATCATCACCCGTATTACAGTACGGTTTGAATTTTATTTATCACAAAATTAATAAATTTTATGTTTTAGAATAAAGTTGTGATATATTATAATAGTAAGTGAAAAAATAATATTTTTTTGTCAGTCCCTATATATAATATTAGAATGAATATATTTTCTTTTTTCAATAGTATTCAATTATGGATATATTTTTTTAAGATATGAAAACGGAAAATAAGATTATTTGTTTAAAAAATTAATATTTTTTGAACAAAGAGTTAATTTATGTTAACAACCACAAAATGAGAGTGAATATAATTTAGTTAGATCAAAAATCAAAATATCATAAATGAATCGCATCTAAAACGTAGAAGTGTCAAACCTTATTTAACTCATCTCATCATAAAATCTTAAAATGTCATCTATTATAAGGATCATAACTTTCAACCATATAATACACTACATTTAACTCGCCGCCTACTATAAATATTTTAAACATATCTTTTTAGAAATTCAAATTAATGTATTTATAATTTTTTTTATCTTTTTAATCTATTAAATATTTATGATATTCTTTAATATATTAAATTAAACTTTTTTAAAATGTTCCAAATTAAAATCTTTAAAAATTTTTATTGTAGTATGTAAAATTATGAATTTGAAAAAAATGATATGAAATTAAATATAAATATTCAAATAGTTATAAGGATCATAACTCATTTCATCAGATAATATATTATATTCAACCTGCAGCCTATTATAAATATTTGTTTCAAAAAAAAAATTAGAGTGTTTATACTTCATAAAATTTTGATCTATTAAGTATTGATGATATTAAAAAAAAGGAATATATTACTCAATATAAATTTTTGACCCGTTAAATTTGTTCTTTCATACATTGAATAATCAATATTCGTTTTTAAAAATTCAAATCTTGGTATATGCGAAAAATTTACTTTTTTTTATTATATAGATGATATAATGATTTGTTTATTTATAGAAATAGAATCATATAAAGATGAGGGTCAAGTATAATGATTAATAACAAATTAACATGGTAAGTTAGATATCAAATCTTATATGCTCATTTTGATTGGTCATTCTTTTTAAATAAATTAATAATAGATTTTTGTTTTTATAATTAAATTAAATTAATTAAATTGCATAAAATAGTATTTGACTTGTTTATCCTTAATGAATTGAATTAATTTACTCTATAAAATTTTATTTCTAATGGCATTGCTAAGTAAATTCTTATAAAGGAGAAGGTTAATTAAGGGTAATTGTAAATTGTACTCCTCAAATAATAGTATAGGATGATTGGTTTATTTATAGAAATAGAATCATATAAAGATGAGGGTCAAGTATAATGATTAATAACAAATTAATATGGTAAGTTAGATATCAAATCTTATATGCTCATTTTGATTGGTCATTCTTTTTAAATAAATTAATAATAGATTTTCGTTTTTATAATTAAATTGCATAAAATAGTATTTGACTTGTTTATCCTTAATGAATTGAATTAATTTACTCTATAAAATTTTATTTCTAATGGCTTTGCTAAGTAAATTCATATAAAGGGGAAGGTTAATTAAGGGTAATTGTAAATTGTACTCCCCAAATAATAGTATAGGATTAATTGTAGTTTTTGAATTGCTTATAAAATTTAGTGTATTTATAAAAATCTACCAAAACATTATTTGAACTCGTTGGTATTTTCTTAATTTCCCTTGAATTTCATTGCAATACCCTGCAACTAATTTCATTGATATTTCTTTTCTTTTTTTTTGTGAAATCATTGATATTTCCTATACAAACATTTTTCATTATAT
Source organism: Arabidopsis lyrata subsp. lyrata (assembly GCF_000004255.2). Lineage (NCBI taxonomy): Eukaryota > Viridiplantae > Streptophyta > Magnoliopsida > Brassicales > Brassicaceae > Arabidopsis > Arabidopsis lyrata. The sequence continues at coordinate 6,616,509 of NW_003302551.1, forward strand.
GCTAAACACACCACTCTAAATAATATAAAAAGTATGTCTTTCACTTTTTTGACGAGTATCCCAATATGGGTACATATTAAGAGAGCGAAAAAAAGAAAACAGATCACGCTTATTAGTTTTAAAAGTTAATTATTATATTGACTGACCAATCTAATCGTTCATGTAGCTCTAAAGTTATTAATTTGAATAAATGTATGTAGTTTTAGATTGATCTGATTAATGTCTGTGTATGATGTCACTTTGTGATGATGGAAGTCACGAGTGCTTCCATTACCTAACGCTCTCTCTCTCTATCTTTACGGTCATATATAGTGTAATCAACAATAACAAGAAAAGCCAAGTTCAAAGCACAATACGATTACTTAAAGATAAATGCTATAATGATACGATTCTGAGCATTACTTGAGTCACAATATATAGTCACACCCTCATCAAATTCTTTATATCTTACCAACTTCTGAAAAAACAAAAAGACAAGTATATGCATATATAAATATACACTCTCACACACACATATATTGATATACTTATAATTATAAATCATGGTACAGTTTGATACAAAACTATGGAAGGCTGTGCTTATGATGTCCATGATCAACATTGGTTTAAGCGTTGTAAACGTTATGTTCAAGAAGATGATTGATGAAGGACTTAACCGTATGGTCGCGACCACTTACCGACTTGCTGCAGGAACTCTGTTCTTGATACCATTCGCGATTTTCTTGGAACGGTTTGTGTTTGTATATGTATATCTAGTTACTTGTCGATCTTCTTCGTTTTGAAAGTCTAAGTTATCGTATCTTTTCTTGATTTTGTTGATTAGTTATATAATCTTTGAATTGCTGGTTTAAATATACTCTTTAAATGATTAGTGGATGTCTTGTTTTTTTCGAGTTTCTAGTTGAATGTTGTTTTCAAACTCTTTTCTCTTGCGAATAAGTCATTATATATTCGTATTCCATATGAAAGATTTTGTAAGGGAAATAATTTGTTCTTTTTTTTTTTTTGGTATCTTTTTGTAGACATAACAGGCCAAAACTCACGGGTAGGATCTTGTGTTCACTCTTCTTTAGTGCTCTTCTGGGGTATGTTCATTTTAATAGACTGTTTATAATAAATGTTCAAAAATAAGTTTTGAGATGTTTATCTTGATCTTGATCGTTCATATATTTTGCAGGACAAGTTTGGTGCAATACTTCTTTCTTATTGGGCTAGAGTATACATCTTCTACTTTTTCCTTAGCGTTTAGCAACATGGTTCCTTCGGTCACTTTTGCCTTGGCTCTCGTTTTTAGGTAATGAAAAATCAATCAAACACATTTGGATTCTTCATATGCTCTATTCTTATCACAACAATTTTCAAACTATATGATTAGACAAGAGACGCTGAACATCAAGAGCAACGTAGGAAGAGCCAAAGTGTTAGGCACAATGATATGTATTTGTGGAGCTTTAGTGCTTACTCTTTATAAAGGAACCGCTTTAAGTCGAGAGCACAGTACTCATATGCAAACACATACAAGAACTGATTCAACCGGTGCAATGACGCAAAAGTGGGCAATGGGTTCGATCATGCTGGTTATATCGATCATAATATGGTCATCTTGGTTCATTGTTCAAGCTAAAATAAGCCGAGTTTATCGGTGCCAATACACGAGTACCACGATCCTCTCTTTCTTTGGTGTGATCCAATCTGCTTTGTTGAGTTTGATCTCGGAGAGGAGCATGTCTATGTGGGTCGTTAAAGACAAGTTCCAAGTTTTAGCTTTACTTTATTCGGTGAGTAATCCAATTACTATTTAATCAACCTAAAATCTATATGTTAACATATAAAAAAGTTTATTTTTTGGTGAAAGTAATCATGTTTTTACAAGTTGTAAACGAAAAATGAAAATACTCTTTCTGTTTCTATTTGACATTTGTTTTTTTTGTTTTTCTCCCCCAATAACTTGAGTTCAACTTTTTTCATGTCCATATCTTTTTTCCATCTTTTGTTCTCCGATAAAATTATTTTCTAAATCCACCACCGGTATAGGGTATCGTTGGATCGGGATTGTGCTACGTGGGAATGTCGTGGTGTCTCCGGCAAAGAGGTGCGGTTTTCACGTCCAGTTTCATACCTTTGATTCAAGTCTTTGCTGCCATTTTCAGCTTCTCTTTCCTTCATGAGCAAATTTACTGTGGAAGGTAACCTAATGTTTCTTTCTACTTATTTATACCATTTTTTTTTTTTATTTTACTTATTTATATCATTTTATATATGTTTAAAATATCTAAAAACTTCAACTAAAAGAAATAAAAAAAAACAATTGATGAACAACGTACGTTACAAACAAACAATTTTAAATTAGATCAAACGTCTCATAATATACAATAATATTGCAAAATACATATTTAAATATCTATTGACTAGTTTTAGCTAGAGAATATGCCTATATTAAAGACCCTTTCATCTGCATTTAAATGTGTAATTGGAATTTTAACGCTTAATACTAAATTGATGCATGCATTGCAATAGACAAATTTTAAAAGTGTTAGTTAGCTTTATAGAATATCATTGAGACCCATAAAGGACCTTTAATCTGTGTTTGATCCATGTAGATATCGAATTAAACAAGATTAAATATAAGTCTAGAAATGATTAGATAAGAGAAAGCTAATTATATGGGTTTCTTTTCCTAATGGTTGATAATGGTTCTTTTTGACTTTGATTGCTAATAATTTCTAACAAATGAACTACATATGTGGCATGACAAAAAGTGTGATAGGATCAATGGTCATCATCGTGGGACTTTACATACTTTTATGGGGAAAAAGCAAGGATAAGTCTGCATCAGTAACCAAACAAGAACCATTAAATCTTGATCTTGAAGGTTGTGGGACAGCTCCAAAGGAACTCAATAGTACTGCCCATCCAGTCTCTGAAAAATAATAACTTCCAAGATATATTTAACTGTTTCGTATATCGTCAATGATTTCTAACTTGAACTTAGTAAAAGTCATACTAAAGCAAATGTTACACTAAAAATGTTATTCATAAATAAAATAATGAAGTTCAGATTTGTAGTTCCTGAAAAGGAAAACATAATTAACGTTAATAAGAAACGACCTAAGGTTTAACAACTTGCCCGTCTAGCTCAGTTGGTAGAGCCCCACGGTGGGCGCTTGTATACTTTTGGTTTAAGTTGGTTTTCCTTCAAAAACAAGTATTATTCGAGCTTTCTTACAAACTATGCATTTTAACAGCCTAAAAGTATTTGTATCCTTAGATTTTCTATTCTTCCAATTCTTTTCTTGCATTGACTTGAATGATCAATTAGTGGAAATCCTAACTCCCTTTGTGTGTATTTCCTCTCTCTTTTAAAATCATGTATATTGAGACTATAAGAACTTCGGTATCGAAAAGCCTAAAGTACGAAAATAACTTCAAAACATGGTCACGACTAAGGATATTACAAACCCAAGAAACCAAAAAGAGCTCTCATCAATACTAGCTAGAAACTACTATTACTCTATTACATAACACAAGAATATACATAGCAACAAAAATAGGACCAACATAATTCATTACATAACTACCAAAATTTATCATCATCATACTTTTATCCGTAACTCAAAATCTTGTTTGACCGATCCACGATAATTTAAAACTTGTCTGGAGCTCGATTATTGATCGGTGGCTTGCGTCGAGGCTTACTATAGATCGGGTAATCATCACGTAACAACCGAGCCAGTTTCTTCATATCATTGGTTGGAGTAGATGGTTCAAGTTTCGGTAGGCTATTATCGTTGGTAAGATCATTGACGAT
>NW_003302551.1:6620416-6627549 GCF_000004255.2 Arabidopsis lyrata subsp. lyrata
AGGCGATGGCCTAGTTCTGAGGGTACCCCCGGTATCAGTGTCATGATCTGCGCAATATATTGGTCTGCTTTTGCTCTCCTGCAGTAAAGCCAAAACATCATATCTAGAATGAAGACATGTTCACTACTTTTACCAAACATTATAGAATAAAAATTAAAGTTCTTTTTTATAAAGGAGAAAGAAAGTGTTCTACTTTTTACAAACAACTAAAATGATTACCGAAGCTTAAGCATAAAACTAATCAAACAAAGTAAACATAATATGCTACAAATATTATTACAAATTATATATTGTTGTTGTCGTGATTATAAATTATGTCTAGGAGGATGACGTGCTGGTCCACGATAATCATCATAGAAAGCTACAAATGGACCAGATGATTTTTTCTTCTTGGGTTTCCATTTAAATGAAGAACTCTTACTTCTTTTATGAAACCCTAATTTACGTTCCACTGTCAAATGCTCTGATGCACCTGAAATCTTGAAGCCCCAATTATCATTGTTCATCGCGGTCACTTGCTCCTTCTCGGCTCTTGTTGTTCTCCCGGACCTTAGTTTCCTCGGTGCATCGTAAAATTCCTGTTATGGTGTATAAATCCATATCAGTAAAAACATATATAAAAGTTGTTAGAGAAAGATTCTTTGAAAATAAATGTATTACTTTAGGATGCAGTGTCAATGAATCTTGATCTCCAAGGTAGTCAAGACTCTTGTGACCAGCTTCTCCGCCTATGAATTCAAATCGAGAGATTTAATGTAAACAAAATTTGTTAGTAAGCTAATCGTCAAAAATCAAATAAAAAAATATGCAAGAAAAAGTAAGGTATGGAAGAAAAGGAAAAATTAGGGATCTTCATGTAAAAGGCACCTTCATGAGCATAGACTAGGACATGTTCCTCCTCTAGGGACTGAATAATCAAAAGGAAAGCTATTACTATGATTGTGAATCGCATCATGATTATCAAAGACAGATTCTACCAAGTTTTCTCTCTCTCTCTCTTTTAATTTTTGAAGAAGAGTTACATACATATGAGGGTAAAGAAGCTCAATAAAATATGTTCGTTACAATTTTATATATCTTTATGTGGTCTCATCGAGAGGTAAAGAGTAAAGACCCGAGTCAAAAGGGTACGGTTTCTGTCGTCTAGCAATAACAAAAAGAATATTAGTACTTCTAGGTGCATCTTTATTATCAATGCATGTATATATTTATTGGCCCCTCGATTATATAAAGGAAAAAAATAATTGCCTCCAGACACAACAAAGCAATTATTAGATACATATTTTCCTGCTTAACCAAGCCAAAAGGCGAGAAAATCCCATCTTTCACATGTTTTCTTCAGGGTTTTTTAGATAGATAAAAAGAAATGTAGTTGGAAAAATAATTAGTTGGAGGAGCATAACAGATAGACATTTTTACCTTCGACGTAAGCAAAAAGAGAATACAAGGTGAGACTCATTACCTCATAAGTGATTTGTTAAAACAATATTTTATTGTGAGAGTCGTTTATTCAAACTAGTGGATTATCCCGGGCTACGCCCGGGTATGTTATTTGTGGATTTATTATTTTGATATAAAAATAGTATTATGAAATTGTTTGTGATTTTTGTAGGGAAAAATGCAATTACATATGTTCATTAAATTTTAAAATAGATAAATAATAAACTGTTCATTTTGACTTAATAGTTTGGTTTAAGTTGTATCACCATTTATTTTAACTAATTTGAATATAATTGTTTGCATATGTCTCTGCATATGATTTTGTCCTGTAAAACTCTTTGATTCATCAATATATTATTTTGTTAAATCGTTTATTGAATTCAATGTTTATGTTGTGGAGTACTTGTATCTCAGCAGTTGTGTAGTTTCTTTGTAAACTCCTTTGATCGTTATATTAAGTTAGAGGTTTTTTTTAGGAAAACTTTGATTCATCGACTTCTTTGCCTAAAATCGAGGTAAAAGTTATGTGGTACAAATGATAAAAGCAAAAATACATTGGTTGTTACATGTTGCCTTTGTCTCTTGAAGTCCAACAATATCTCTGGTAAATTCTCTTTTACTCTGTGTGATTCTCCTATCCATTTTAACAAAGCTATTTGAGTATCTGAAATTATACTGGTTTTTTGGTTAATGCTGGATTTATACTGTTGTTGCTGCTTTCCCACAAATCTTTTAGTTTGCACAAGAGAATCTAATAGAAATTGATGGAACCAATATTAGTAACGATATATCTTCCAAATCTTATATAATTGTAGAGTAATCTCCTTATAAAATTATCGCTTTCTCTCCGACCAGGCCAATATATATGAAAATATGAAAGTATTACCTTTTTCTCTTTAAAAATTAATTAGGCTTGTGGCTGGGGTTTGTGACACGGTTATGACACAAACTTAGAAGAATGTACACCCAACATAAATCGTGCAATATGTAGACTTTTGTTTTTTATATTGTAAAAGACATGTAGATAATTAAGCAAGGTCTTACTCTGGTACCAAAAGAAGCAAACAAAGAAAGTTGTCACACCACCTGTCCAAGAGCTCTTCGGCTAATCTCAAGCTTAAAATGCAATTCAATTGCAGTTTACCTTAAATGAAAAAGAAGAAAAACAGCGATAGAAAAGAGTACATATCTTTTATATTTATATTAATGTAAAAATATATTTGTAAACAACTAACGTTAAAGGATAAATGTGAAAACTTTATCGGATTAGATGTATGCAATCTTTCTCTTAACTTCTATCTTCTATTTTGCTAGTGGTTAAGATGATATAAATGATCCATAGAGTTTGATCGACAAAAAAGAAGGTTGGATAGATTTATATATACATATAATCCTTAACGTGACAATGACTTAATCTTACTTCTCAGAACCATAATGTGTAAATCACATTTCTTCCTCTCTGGTTTTCGCTCTAATTCCTTTGTAGTGTGTACTTGGGAGATCTCCTAAACAGTCAGCAACAGATCTCCACTTGCTCTGTTTTTTTTGTTCTCTTTTTGATTTAACGTTTAGTAGAGAAGAACATGTGGTTGCAAGTGTCCTCTCTAGCACATAGAAAGTACATCACTCTAGCTACCAATCCACCTACAGATCGTACATAAAATAGGTGATAAATGTGGAATAGTGTATGTGCCTCCAAACTCAAAAGTATTTCAATACTGTTACCTTGGGTTTGTCATCGTACATGATCCACCAATCCACATATATAATTCAACTGAAATGGAAGTAAGGCGTCAGTTGGATAAAGAAAACTAAGAGAAGATCTCAATTAATGAGTTAAAGGGGTTTGTTTGACTGAAAATTCTTTATCCCCAATGAATACATGAAGGACCATGTTTCTGTATCAACTAAAAAAACATGTCACTTATTAAACAACCCTGAATGTTAAACTCATAGAAACATGTGGAATATGATTGAGAGTCTCTTCTCTCGTTTCTGTTTCTCCCTTACTTGTGGATTCACTAACCCTTTCCGATTCATGTGTTCACATGATCACCTCAGCAGCCATCAGAATGAATTATTAGAAAATGATATTGTCACGGTTCATTCAGATCAGAGTAACCTCCAATCACCCTTGCTTACCAAAGAGATCAATATTTGTGTCGACAATTGCAGAAAATTCTTCGAAATTACGGAATCTGAAACCTTCTGCTCGTCAATTTGATGATCTCCCAAAGTCACGTTTACCATTGACGTCTTCTCGGTGAAGCAGATTCCATGTTTGTGGTCTGAGACTTTGTAGATTTTTTTGAGCTTGTAAATGGAGTTCCGCTTGAGATGCTCTTCTTAGTGGAATAGCCGGTTTGCAGATATGAATCCTTGCACTGCATTTGACTGTGGGCTGAATGATTAGTTTGGAACCGTGTTGGATTTGTAAATCAATTGAGAATATTAAAGACATACCTACCTGGGAGTCTATGATAAGTAGTTCTAGACCCATGAATATAACACTTCTTCGTCACAGAAATCTCCATCAATGTCATCGAAAATCTGAAAGGTGAACGGTTGGGGAGACTGTTTTGCCTTTTTTGGTGGCATGTTTTTATTGGAGTGACTGTTTGTTTTTCTTTGCTTTCTCTGTGTAATCGAAGAGTTGAGGTTTTATAGGGAGATTCTCGGAAGAGGCCATGACTGTGAAGATAGTGGCCATAAATTTCGATTGTTATAAATAAATGGGAAGAGTGAAGATGAGATAGTGGCGTTTTGATTACGGTGGGAAACTGGCGCTGGGAAGCTGATTCGATATAGATTGAAAGAATGGAGGTGATGGCTGGATGGTGACTGGTGAGGGTGAGGAGGAAGAAGGGTTCGTGGTTTTTTTTTTTTTCCTTCTAAACTTTGGGCTAATAGGCTATTTAGTTTTTGAAAGGGGTAAATTCATATTGGGTTTTTGGGCTATTAATGTGTTTTTGTGTGGGCTTTGGCGTGGGGGTTTTTTAAAAAACGTTTGAAAAGTTTATGAGTACATGATGACGTGGCAGCATAAGGTACAAACTTGAAAATGATGATGTAGATGCCCTGAGAAGTCTCAAAGTATTCCTTTTATTAGTAAGAAATTATTAAAGCTTTAAAGATTTCTAAACTAGGTTTGGACTTGACATATATAGAATGCAGTTATTTACAGATTATTGGTGCAAAACAAATTAGACGTTTCAGAATGTTTCGTGCAGAACTGTCCATCCTGGTTTCAATTATCAAAGGTAAGATTGTCCATCATTAATTAGCACGGCGCAAGTAAAAATCGTCAATAGGAGATCCAAGTGTTATAGGGAGAACTGCATATCATAGAATTTGTTCGTAAAATCGTTCATCATAATCGCATGTATTGCATATAGATATATCTAATAGATTATTGATTATCGTGTATAATAGGCTTAGATAAAAATATCCCAAATATCCATGATGATACATATGTAAATGTGTCTTTGCATGGATTTACTAAAAAAGTTACGGAGACTTTACCCAAAACTAAACAAATCAAATTTTTAATTAACTAAAAAAGCTTAGGATTCCTAAATATATTTATTGTTGGAAACTTGAACTTACGGCGTGTTGCCCGAGCTGGTCCCTCTTTACCTATTACTAATACATTTCTTTTAACCGAGTCACCAGAACCAATCCATAAAATCTTTGATGACACATATTAGATAGAACATGAGAGAGTTTTTTTATCAAGAATAATACTGATATCGATAAAGTTTTAAACTTTGGTATATGCTCGTGTACTTGAGTATTAGTTGGATATGGGCTGATGTCAATGATTAATCCCGGCCCAAATTGGAATTTTGTTTAGCAAAACGAAAAAGGGTCCAGCCCATCTGCTCGGCTTGGGACCAATTAGATTTCCAACTGAAGAAGGGTAAAAAAATAATCTGCACAGAGATCTGGATTATTATTGACACACATATAGAGTACAACTCGTCGAGCATCTTAGTCGACTGCTTCAGCTCGTCATAATTTTGCTCAGCCTCTTTAGTTCAGCTCAAACGTTTCGGTTCATCACTTACATCTTGTTTAAACACTCCCTTCATCGTTGTAAATATCTTTTTGTAATTGCCTAATGCCTAACTACAGCCAAATTCTTCGTTCTTCCCACGGCCGGTCCGGTAAAATCCGGGGCCGAATACGAAAAAAAAATTTGGGATTTTTTTAAAACTAAAACTACTAATTTTTTTTTGTTGCTAATTATAGGAATTTTTTGCTAATTATGAGGCATTTTTGCTAACTATGGGATATTGTTGTTAATTTTGAGGCCTATTTCACAAATTTTGAGGCCTGTTTTACTAATTATGGGGACTCACAATAAAAAAAAAAAATCCTCACCTGACCTCGAAAATTTGAGGCCCAATATAAATGTTTTATTAAAATGTGTCAAGGGCCGGGCCTTTCTTATGTTTTATAAGTTTATTAACATGTTTTATTTCGATCCACGATTTCTATGATATGGCAAATTGAAAAATTGATGTATTAGTAATAGGTAGAGTGGGATTGGTTCAATATCAACAATATTGTGGATGTCGGATTTACACACTCAAGTATTTTTGTTAAGTGGGAAAGATTATTCTTGAGGGACAAAAATGAATATATAAAAACTTGTAAATTGATACGAAAATTGCTATATTATTTCTCTCTTGAGAGGAAGATCCCCTTTACATGGCCATCGGCCTCTATATTTATACACCGATAAACGACATTAAAATGAGTAATTAAGCATAATTATTTCTTCTTAGATGTGTCCGTTTTGATTCTTCGGCTTTAATGCTCAACGTTTGAATTTGAGTTGACTCTGATCTTCATGGGCCTCGCCTCTTTCGGCCCAAGTGTCCGTGAACCGACTTACCCGTGTCTTCTACACCGAACTCGTGTCACAGTGTAGTCACTTCGGATTCTCGAAATGGTGACAACCACTTCGACCGTCCCTTCGGCTCACGGGTCCAATGGGCTTCATCCTTTATGGGACATTATCTTGATCACGTGGCAATCTTTGGTTGGTCTCGTACTTCTGGTGCGGGATCCGACACCAACAATTAGCCCCCCAAGTTCTTCGAAGTGCTATTCCAGTTCGGAGGACTTTAAATGCTCAAGTGGCCAAAGATTGCGCTCGAGAATCTTTCTGATTTCCCGCCGAAAATCTCATCACTCCTTTAATTTTGGCACTATCCATTTTTAACCGAGTGACATCTGTCATCATTATGACCGTATATTGATTAATTACTATTAAAACGGGAAAAACCTTCCCACTTCCCACACGACTTCCGAGGCGGTTTCATCATTAGCTTGAGGTAACTTCTTTTCACCATTACTCTCTTCTTTTACTTTTGTACTTTAATCAAAACCTCTCTCTTCGTTCCTTCACCAAAACCCTTCTTCGCCGGATCTTGAATTTTTCTTTCTTCCCAATGACTTTCTGATTCCGATAGACCCGAGTCTCCGTCTTTTGACGAGAGGCGTTCTAGTAACGACGAGTGCACCCGCCCTGGTGACATTGCCGGTCCGCACTACAGGTCCACTTGTACTCTTCAATCCCTCGAGCGATTGAGAGAGCTTTGCCGGATTCCGCCAGAAATTATGGCGGAAGCACAAATAGCTTCTCCCACAGAATCTCCAGAGAACCATCGCGATGGTTACTTCTG
>NW_003302551.1:6636153-6663491 GCF_000004255.2 Arabidopsis lyrata subsp. lyrata
ACTTCGGTAATAATGTAAGGTCCTTCCCAATTAATACCGAGTTTACCGGCACCTTCTTCTTTTTTGTTGTCAAAGACGCGCCTTAATACATAATCTCCCACGAAGAACGGCCTACTTTTAACTTTAGAATTGTAATATCGGGCTGCTGCTTGTTGGTAATTCTGGATCCGAATTAGAGCTTGATCACGCCTTTCATTTATGGTATCTAGTGAATCTTTAAGCATTGCTGAATTTTCCTCCTCATTTAACGGTGCTTCTGTTCGGCGAAGTCCGGGCACATTGAGTTCGGCTGGTACTACCGCTTCCATGCCGTAAACCAAAGAGAATGGAGTTTCTCCTGTAGGTCGCCTAGGGGTTGTACGATAGGCCCACAGGACGGGCTGGAGTTCTTCATACCATCCTCCCTTTAGATGACTTAAGCGTTTCTTGAGATTGCTTAATATTGTCTTGTTCGCGGCTTCAGCTTCATTTGATATTTATTGAGAATATCAAAACATTCTTCCAAATGTTTAACATGATCTTCTTTCTTCAACGATTTAACCAACATATCATCTATGTAGACTTCCATAGTCTTCCCGAGTTGATTGTGAAACATTTTGTTCACCAACCGTTGGTAAGTCGCTCCTGCATTTTTCAAACCAAAAGGCATTACCTTGTAACAGTAGATACCTCTATCTGTGATAAATGACGTCTTTTCTTGATCGTCGGGGTCCATCATTATCTGATTATAACCCGAGAAGGCGTCCATAAATGTTAACAGCTCATTTCCAGCGGTGGACTCTACAAGTCGATCTATATGCGGGAGCGGGAAACTATCTTTGGGACATGCTTTATTTAGGTCTGTAAAGTCGATGCAAACCCTATCTTTCCCATTCTTTTTCTTGACAACGACAGTGTTTGCTACCCACTCCGGATATTGCACTTCTCTTATGGACCCTATCTTTAAAAGTTTATCCACTTCGTCGTTTACTATTTTTGCCCGCTCCACACCAAGCTTCCTTCTTTTTTGTTTTACCGGTTTGAAGCTTGGATCTACGTTCAGTTTATGACAGATTATACTCGGATTTATGCCCGGCATGTCCACTGCTGACCATGCAAATGATGCTTTGTTTTTCCTTAAGAGTTCGATCAAAGCTTCTTTTATTTGGCCAGTCAAAGTTGCTCCAATTCTAATTTTCCGGTCCGGCTTGTCTTCTTCCAGTTCCACTTCGACTACTACATCTTCTTTCTTCTGCCCACTAGGAAATTTTGTTTTTAGTCCTTCTTTCGCGGGCTTCGTTAATTGCTATTGAATCTTCATACGGTGGCTAGCTAAGTAGCATGTTCGCGAAGCTTCTTGATCTCCCCGAATTGTTTCCACCCCATTTGATGTTGGAAATTTGATACATTGATGGTATGTAGAGGGAACTGCTTTCATTAGATAAATCCAGGGAGTCCCAAGGATGATGTTGTAAGCTGCGGGCTTATCGAAGACGACGAAGTCCACAATTTTCGATACTTTTTTGGCAAGGACCGGTAGCTTGATTGTCCCGAGAGACATGGCTGACTCGCTAGTGAATGCAACTAATGGAGACGGAGGTCCTACTATGTCTCCTCGGCTGATTCCCATTTTTTCTAGAGTACTTAAAAAGATCAAGTCGACCGAACTGCCTGTATCTATAAGGATCCTTGATACTTCGAAGTTTGCGACATCAAGAGTAATGACTAGAGCATCGTCATGCGGTCTTTCGAGATGCCGCGTTTCTTCTTCGTTAAATGATATTGAAGCACCTTGAAAATCAACTTCTTCGCTCAAGCTTGCTTTGAGTAAGACATTTCGTCTATGTTTTTTGATGGAACTTATTGAATTTCCGCAAAATCTGGAACCTCCTAGAATCACATTGATCTTCCCCTTCGAACTCCTTGGTTCTTCCTCGTTGGATAACCTTGGTCTTTTGGAATCTTGATCTTTGGAGTTTTCCTTTGCTTCGTGGTATTCCTTCACAAAATCTGTTATATCGAATTTAGAAAGATTGCCACTAGCCCAAAGCTCCGCGAGGTGCTTTTTAAGAACGCTGCAATCCTTGGTTAAATGTCCGGTTACTTTATGAATGTCGCAATATAGACTTTCATCACGGACCCAAGTGTTTGATCTTCCTTTCCCTTGGAATTGCTTCCCGACGGAATTGTTGAAGGGTTGCGACCCAAACTTCCTTGGTCCTTTGCTCTCTTTAGGCTCGAACTTCTTGGTAGGGACGGTGATTGCCGGCTTTTCTTGTTTATTCCGTTTGGCAAAACTTTCTTTTTCGTCTTCTACCTCCATCCAATTGTTTGCGCGGAAGAGTGCATCCTGAATTGTGTCTGGTTTATGAAGTATTAAGTCTTCTTTAAACCTTGAATCATGTCGCAATCCTTTTCGTAGGGCGGATAAAGCCGATTGCTGGGAGATTCTTGGGAGTTTTGACAGCACTCCTTTGAATTTGGTGATGAAAACTCGAAGTGACTCATTAGATCCTTGCGTTAAGTTCCAAAGATCGGCATCCGAGACGCTTTTATCCATAAGGATAGAGTATTGCTTTAAGAATACGGCTGATAGTTCGTCGAAATTGCTGATCGAACCCGGCTCTAATTGGGTGAACCACATTAGAGCTTGGCCACATAGATTTTCCGAAAACAGCTTGCAATAGCCTGCGTCCTCATCAGCTTCATCCAACTCGACTCTTCCTGCAGCGATCAGAAAGGCTGCAAGATAGCTTTTTGGATCCTCCAATCCGCTGTAAGGGTCCAACTTGAGCTTCCGGGAATCTTTGATCCTCAAACTTGCAATTCGCGGGATAAAAGGGGTTTGCCTAGCTTCTTCAATGACTCGATTGATGTCTGGCTCCGAACTTGTAGCCTGATGAAATTTTGATTTCATTTCTTTTAATTCCTGGCTAACTTTCCTCATGGTCTCGAACTGGTCGAGGTTCTCCTGCTCGTACTGAGCTGCGAGTTGTTCTTCATCCCCGAGCTGCGTCTCTTCTTCCGACGTATGAGCTACATTATTAGTAGCACCGGGAGTTGTTTGTCCGCTGGTTTCATTTCGTGCAGCGGAACTTGGCGAGTTGAATATCCCTCTTCGGGTTCCCACCGGGTTTCCTGCACTTAAAGAGCGAACACGAGTTTGTATATTATTGACATTTTGATTAAGAGATACCTGGGATGTTTGCAACGTATCGACGGCCTTCTCCACATCCGAGAACTTTTGTGATATGTCCGACATGGTTTGCTGCATAGCTTTGAGGGTTTCGGCCAATGATGTCTCAACGGCGTCTCCTCCGGACATTGTCGCTTATCTCGGAAATGTAGAAAAGAAGAAATCTGACCACTCAAGAATCCTGATGTCCCCACAGACGGCGCCAAAATGTGGATGTCGGATTTACACACTCAAGTATTTTTGTTAAGTGGGAAAGATTATTCTTGAGGGACAAAAATGAATATATAAAAACTTGTAAATTGATACGAAAATTGCTATATTATTTCTCTCTTGAGAGGAAGATCCCCTTTACATGGCCATCGGCCTCTATATTTATACACCGATAAACGACATTAAAATGAGTAATTAAGCACAATTATTTCTTCTTAGATGTGTCCGTTTTGATTCTTTGGCTTTAATGCTCAACGTTTGAATTTGAGTTGACTCTGATCTTCATGGGCCTCGCCTCTTTCGGCCCAAGTGTCCGTGAACCGACTTACCCGTGTCTTCTACACCGAACTCGTGTCACAGTGTAGTCACTTCGGATTCTCGAAATGGTGACAACCACTTCGACCGTCCCTTCGGCTCACGGGTCCAATGGGCTTCATCCTTTATGGGCCATTATCTTGATCACGTGGCAATCTTTGGTTGGTCTCGTACTTCTGGTGCGGGATCCGACACCAACAAATATCTAATATCAACTCTTAAGTGTAGAACCACAATTTCTATGATATGGCAAACTGAAAAATTGTTGTAAATAATGATAAGAAACAAAATCAAAAACTACAAACTCGATACTGAACTCTAACAAACGAAGAACGATTTGTGTGGATTCGAGATATTTTTTCATTAATTCTTTAATTGCCCGTAGTGTGACGGTGTTACGCAATTAGAATCTAGGATACAACCACACCATCAACTGTTTCGCAACACCCGAAAACTGAAGGTAACAAACCAAAATTCTGTGTTTCACTCTCAGACACAAAAGACAAGAGAAGACAAGAGAGGAGAGGGATTTTTATGTTGATTAACAATCAATTTGCTGAGCAAAGGAGAAGACAAAAGACCATGACTTATCACATTCATTAATGCTGAAACCATTTGACATCATGACATTGTCAAATTTTTCATTCCATTGCTTTGGACCATACAATGACTTCACAAGTCTACACACTTTGTGTTCTTGTCCAGCAACAACAAACCCTTCAGGTTGTTTCATTTAGAAAGACAGTTTTCACATCCATTTGATGAATTTTTAGGTCTCTCAATGCTGCAATTCCTATCAGCATTCTGATCGAAGTTATTCTCGTTACTGGAAAATAGGTGTCAAAGAAATCCAACCCTTCTTTTTGCCGGAAACCTTGCACCACAACCCTAGCCTTGTACTAATCAGTTGAGGCATCGATTTACAACTTTGTCTTGAAAATCCATTTACACCCAGAGCCTTAAACATTTGTGGTAAATCGGTTATCTCCCACATATGATTTTGTATAATGGAGTCGATTTCACTACTGACAGCTTCTTTCCAAGAAGTCTTTCTAAGAAGGTGTGTTTGGTGTAGTCATGGCTTCCGGGAAGGTTCTCGGTTCATTCTCTAAAAGAAAGACTGATATAGCTCGATTTTTACCGGTTTTAACTATGTTTTAGGTATAGGTTTTAGAGTCCTTTTGTTATTTCTAGAGTCGTTTCTAGTCTTTTTCAGGTCTTTACATGTTTAGGATTCATTTGGAGATAACGGAGCATTCTGGAGGAAAACAGAGAATTTATGCTGCAGAAGAAATCCGGAGACTAAAAATCGCGTAGGTGTACATCGACACCACCCCTGGTGTCGAGCGACACCAATACCTGACGGCAATTCAAAAACGCAACTTATTGAAGTTATAAAGATTTGCAGATTTGGCCCTCTTATTTTTAAAGAAGGCCCAACACGTTTTTTATGACTTATATATATAGTTTTAAGGTCATTGTTTAGACCTAAGCTTGGAGAGGTTATTCTCCTTTTCTCTTTTGTAATTGGGAGCAAAACCCTGTGGAGACTCCCTTTAGAGAAGATCTTTATAACTCTTTCTCTTGATATATTCATTATTGATTATTTATTCAGATTATGATTTGTGTTCCTTTGATCATGTCCGAGTAATCATCTTGTTAGGTTTAGGAATTCTCATTAGGGATTTAGATGAACTAGTAAATCGATTACCTATTAGGATTAATCTATAGATTTCTTCACCTTAGGTTGTTCTTAATGCTAATTCTAGCTTGATCACCTAGAATTTGATCTTAGGATAATAGGTATTTGATCCGAGAGGACACCTGTTACTGGAACTACCTTAGATGAGCAAATATTTCTAGATGCATCGAGAGTTGGTCTAGGAGAATTTGTGAACATATCAAACTTGTGTTTAATGCTAGTCTAGATCTAGGAATTTGCATCGAGAGGTGGAATTACTGATATTAGATTAGTTAGTTAGTGCATCGAGAGGTGGTTAGCTATTCATTAGTGATTTGAGTTCTGAAACGGTTCAATAATAATCCTAATTAATTTGCTAGATTTACTATTAGTTTATTTCCTGAGAAATTCCTAAGCTTGACGTTTTCCCCATCTGAATTTACAACCAATTTTAATTTGCTTTCTTTATTTTTAATATTCTTATTTTTTGTTTAGCTTAATTCAAAACCTGTTAGTCTATTGTGTGAACACGAGAGCTTTGTGGAATTCGACCCTAACGTGCTACACACGATCTCTTATTTGAGAGAGTAGTCTTAGGTCTTAATTTGACTCACATCAAAGACCATCAAGAATTCTTTACCAAAAGATTTTTCTTTAGGAGCTCTTTTGCTACGTCTAGGTTCATCTTCAACCTCTTCAGCTTCATTAAATGAAGTACCAGAAGTACTCGCCTCATTTAATGAGATGTTTACATCTCTTTCTTCACGTGTTTGCTTTGGATAATTTCTATCATTGCACGGAAACACGTGTTCAAAGAAAGATTCATTCTTTGACTCCATTATTGTATTTACATGGATATCCGGTACATCTGATTTATGAACCAGAAACCGATTAGCACTACTATTATGTGCATATCCATTAAAAATACAATCAACGGTTTTAGGTCCAATTGTGACCTTTTTAGGAGGTGGTACATCCACTTTTGCTAGACACCCCCACACTTTAAGGTATTTGTACAAAGGTACATTATCTTTCCAAAGTTCATGGCGTCGTGCCAGTCACGTTATGCGGTATTTTGTGGAGGTTATATTTTGTGGTAAGCAAAGCTTCCCCCCAAATGTTCTGAGGTAACCCATATTCTTGCAACATCACATTCATCATCTCTTTCAGAGTTTGGTTTTCTCGTTCCGCAAATCTGTTAGACTCAGGTGAATAGGGAGTGGTCGTTTGATGGATAATGCCATTTTCTTTACAAAATGCATCAAAAGGTCTATCATATTCACCTCCTCTATCACTCCGGACTATCTTAATAGTCTTCTCAAGTTGATTTTCAACTTCGAGTCTATACTCTTTGAACTTTTCCAAGGCCTCATCTTTGCTAAGTAGTAAATATACATATCAATATTTTGTACAATCATCAATGAAAGTCACAAAATATTTTTTACCACCTCTAGTTTGAACAAATTTTAAATTACACAAATCTGTGTGAATTAAACCAAAAGGTTCCATTGTTCTTTCAACACGAGGTGATGGTGTTTTAGTTAGTTTTGCCTGTACGCATACTTCACATTTGTTTTTGCTCGATTTGCATTTGGGAATTAGGTTTAAATTAATCAATCTTTGAATAGATTTATAATTTAAATGTCCTAAACGTTCATACCAAATGTCAAAAGACTCAACCAAATGAGCAACATGGGTTTTTTCATTTATTGAAACACCAGTTACAACAAATTTTGGGAAGGACTGTCATTACATTCATCTTGACCAGCCTACCCAGAACATAACCCATGCCTACAAACACCCCATACTTCTTAAGAACAAGCTTGCCAGACTCGAAAAAGATGGAAAATCCAGCCTTGCTCATTAGCGTACCAGAAATCAAAATTTTCCTCATGTCTGGCACATGTTTCACATTTTCAAGAGAAATCTCATACTCCGAGGTTATCTTTAGCACAACTTTGCCACGACCTTCAATCTTAGACGAGTCGGTGTTACCCATGAATAACTGCTCCTCACTCTTGCATTTTTGATAAGAACAAAACATGTCCTTATCAACGCATATGTGAGTGGTACCACCGTTCCTTTGGATTATTTTCAACCGCATTAACTTCCATAACCATAGCGCACAACTCATGCTGAGTCAAATTGGCTTGGGGCGGGTTCTGATGTGGTAGACCAATCCCAAAAAAAAATTTGGGTGTCCACTTATGTGACCGATTACCATCAACAAACGAAGCATCATCGATCATCGTTTTGTTGTTACCGTTGTTAGACATAATCAATGTCGAATCTGTTCACAAATACACAAATCGAATTAGTATACTAACAATAACCAGAAAACACAACCGGGCCTTGTGGCCTAGTGGTAAAGGGGTCACAGCTGTGACTTCCGCCACCAGGGTTCGAGGCACGGCAACTGGCAGGTTTACATAGGGGAATTGCCAGCCTCGTGGGATTAGTCCTTGGGCCTAGGAAGCCTTTGGGAGACCCGCAGTTATTCAAAAAAAAAATAACCAGAAAACACAATAGAATATAATATGCAATAATTAATCAATTCAATTGCATAGACCAATTAAATATTAATTTGCTAGAATTAACAAATCTAGAAAATTCACAATTTAGTTCAAATTCAAAACCAGCACTAAACAAGCTGGAATGCAACTCAAAAAGAGACCGTGACTTGCTATAATAACGTAAACCACAACCAAATCGGAACCTCCAAACCGGTACAGCAAGATTAATTTTAATCAAGCGTTTGAGTAGATTAGATTAGTTCGACGAACAAACAAAGATAACAGATTAAGCAGTGCACAACGAACTGACAAAGTACACGATCGGATTTGAGAAAACTACTTTCTGAGATACTAAAAAAATATTCTGTAAATCCACAACAGATATGCAAAATAAATTGCATAAAAACAGAAACAATCTAGGCAGATAAATCAGCAATCTAATCAATTATAAATTACAGAAAATAAAATAATCAACCCGGATATGCAGCAATTTAAGCGGTATAAACATATTAAATTACAGAAATTAATTAAATCAACCTCTTGGGTTATTCCTTTTGCCCTCAGGCACTCCCTTACTGCAGTATGCAGGCTCTATTCCGGTTTTGATCCGGCTCACGTCCCTAACAGGTTTGATTCTGGATTTTTAAGCTCTGTCCCTACAATCTATTTGATTTGTTGGTTAGATAATGGAATCGTCAGCCTCATTCGATGGATTTGTGTTCCTGTTTTGGTCACACTTGCCTTTATGAATGCGATGGTAGTATACAAGGCTTCCATGGTTAGTTTGCCTTGGTTGTGGTTTGACATTCTTTGTCATGTTTACTCCTTTATGGAGGTTTATGTTCTCTCAAATGCCCCTGTTGGTGGAAAGAGATTTATTGTAGGGAAGAAGATCTTCTTCGGTGAAGCTAGGCTCACTTTCTCATCTCTTTGTGATATGGGTCGGTGGTTCTAGATCGTCATTGAAGTTCCCATTTTCGATGGATTTATCCGTCGTAATGTCACATTCGCGTTGCTAGCGGAAGTTTGTGGCTTGAAGGCCTCCTTGGAAGCAAAGGATGGTGCTGAAATCGGTTGTCTTGGTTTGGTTGCTTCTTGTGTTGAGCTTGTTAGCTCCCCTCTATCCTTATGTCTCTCTTTGAGTTATTGCTTTTGTTTAAGCTTTTTCAATTGCTCGACTAACATATTAGTCGTTAGCTTGATTTGTTTGGCACTTAGTAGTCTTTTGTATCCTCTTCTCATAGGCAAAACTCTTCTAAGTTTGAATGAAATCTCAGTTTGTCCAAAAAAAAAAAAAAAAAAAACATATTAAATTACAGAAATTAATTAAATCAACAAGTTAAATGAAAAAAAACAGAATAAATTGCAGAAAAAATTAATTAAAATTTTTGATCAGAACTCCACGTCTCCAAAGCTGGTAAGAGTTCATGTTCTTAACAAAACTTCAACAATTAATCAGTTTTCGTTAGTACAATAACGAAAATTAAAGAATTAAGACTGTACAACCACGATTTCTACGATATGGCAAACTGAAAAATTGTTGTAAATAATGATAAAATACAGAATCAAAAACTATAAATTCGATACCGAACAAAGAACGATTTGTGTGGAGGCGAGACACTTTTTCTTTAATTCTTTAATTGTCCGGTATGATGGTCTTACGCAATCAGAATCTCAGGATACAATCACACCATCAACTGTTTCGCAACACCCGAAAACAGAAGCTAATGAACCAAAATTTTGTGTTGCACTCTCCAACACAAAAAACAAGAGAAGAGAAGAGAGAGATTTTTATGTTGATTCACTATCAATCTGCTGAGCAAAGGAGAAGAAAACAGACTATGACTATATATCGAAGCTTGTCAACGTGTACATGGAGGAGAATTTTACGACTTTAATGTCGTCCATTGATCATGAGCATTGGTTTTGTTGTTACTCAAATCAATCAATTGAAAAAGATATTTGATGAATTAGTCAACAATATAACTTTAATAAATTTGGACAAATATGAATAACTATTTGGGCTATAGGCCCATTACACAAATCCCAAAACTCAATTCTCAAATCCTGTATGATTCGGTACGGTATGACATGACACCACATGATATGGTACGCATATCCGGTTTGAGTTTTTCCTTTAACTTCCAAAGTGCAACATTTAACCTTTAGTCAAATTTCAAGCTTTTCAAACAAACTCCGTTTTTGACGTTCCAATACACTACCATGTAGTGCACGCAGCAACGATTTCATCATGCCTAAGAACCAGTCATTCTGATAAACGTCTTCATCGGAAAATCCACCGAAAAAGTAGTCACAACCACTTTGTCATTACAAGTTCCAACATTAAGAAATAAAGATTAACGCACTAACAATTCGTGAAACTACTTAGCCTAACTAAATCAAGTTGTTTTCGGGTTTTGTTTTCCTTTTTCAAAAAGAAAGAAGCAAAATTAAGTAATAACTAGATCCGGACCCGCACGTACGTGCGGGGTTTATATTTTACGATATGTGTTTTATAAAATATGTTTTTCATAAATAATATTTAACAAATTATTTTCTATTTTTGTAGTGTATTAGATAATTGTATATAATTCATATAATTATAAATTTGTAGTGTATTATAAGATTATTTTGTGTTTTTAATAAATTTTGGTACACAAATTGGTTTATTGTTTGATAGAATATAAATTTTGAATAGAAAAGTAAGTATAATTGTTTTATAGAATTAGTATATTGGTTTGGGTGATCGATAAATAATTTGGACACTTGCAGAATATTGGTGTATAATAGTATAAATGTATAATCTAGTATTTGTGATGGTAAATGCTTAAATCAATTTTTTTACATATTATTTTATGACATATATTATGTACTTATGTTTGGTTTGTGAATATTATAATAGGATACAATATATTTAGTGAGATTCGGAAAACCAAAAACTGTTTTAGTTTACAAAAGGGAATTTGTACATTTTGAGAAGTATAATGTGTAGTAGGGAAAATAAAAGTTCAATTTTGTAAGAAACTTACAATTTAATAATTGTATAATTAACATTATGTTGAATTAACATTATAGTTTAGTTAATCTTATTATTAATTTATGAAAGCCTCGAAGACTGTTATGTTAATTATCAGGCCCAACTTCTTCTTACAATTAACATTCGAATGGGCTGTATGACATATTCATAGAGGCCCAGTCTTAACAGATTTTGAAGCCATTTAGTAATTTGTGTTTGCTGTTTTTGGTATTTATCGAAATATAAATATTAATGTTATTTTTGGACAGATATTTGTTGTTTGGAAATGTACGTGTCTTATTTCCAAAAATAATAAAATAAATTCACCGAACAAAATAGATATTGAAGAACAAACACCTCTCGATTTCCAGAATCACTTGCGCGATTCTCATAGAAAAATCATTACTGCGTCTCCTATTATACTTATACTTGATCAATTCGTGAATCCATGAAGAGGTAAGCTTCATATTGAATCAGACCTATACTTTTTCATTTTTTGTATATGTCGATTAAATTTGCAATCTTTGAAATTTTCAGTTTTAATAGTACAAATTCGCCATAGATTTTCAAGAAGGCGGATCTTATATGTGTAATTATTCTCAATTGAATATAAAAATTAGGCTTTTTCTTAATTTTTATATGAATAGAATTTGATTTATAGTAGTTTTAAAAATTTATATAGAGTAGGAAGTTGAACAGTTAATCTTGAAATTACAGAGCAATATGTAGTTTGAAATATACGTAATTTAGTATATTTTGCATTAACTGTGATTTGAGAAGTGTTTTTTGTATGTTTAGTATATCATTTGCGAGTAAAATAAGCCGATGCCAAAAGCAATGTTTTTTTGTCATTGTAGCTATTTCTGAAATATATATATATATATATATATATATATGTTAAAGGTTAGTTATATCTCATTTTCAAAGTTTTGTTTTATAGCTTTGCAGATTTAGTTTATGTTAGAATGAAAACTTTGTTGTATATTTATTCAGATGAAGGAGGTTTTTGGAGTAACATGAGATTTTGGATGAGCAGCAGAGATTTTGTCATCGTAGCTATTTAGAAATATATATTTAAAAGGTTAGTGAGATCTCAATTTTAACAGTTAAGAATGGAATTTCAATGTCATGAGCTTGTGTTTCCTCTTGTATGTCATCTTATATTATCAAATTTCATATAATGGAATTTCAATATAACTCAACAATTAAGATATTAAATAAATGGTGCTGATGATAGAAAGTTCTAATTGTACAGGTTCAACATAATTTTCAAGTTCAATTCTTTTGAAAGAGACAATTCTGATTTCGTTTTGCAGTTGTACCAAAATCCCGAAGCAACAATAAGATTAGTGAGTTGTTGAACATTCAACTTTTGTTTAGTCCATAATACTATTTAGCTATTGTTACTCTTTCTGAATTAGTAGCAGTCTTTTTAAAAACATTGTTTTGTATTTGTATATTATTTTATTTAACTAATTTTTCCTATTTGATTGTTCAATGTATACAAGATAAGGATCAATTCGCAGTTTATTTATGATGGATGAGTCAGATTTGTTGTTACCTTTGTAGCAATTCAGAAATATGGAAGCTTTGGTAAAGGTTAGTGAGATGATAAGTCTAAGATCTCTCTTTACTCTATAGAATATTTTGAATCTGTTATATATTTCTTAATATATAGTATATTTATATAACATAGTTTTTTTGTCATTATATGTTGAAATCTTTATAATTTATTAGAGATTAGCAATACTTTAACTTCTTCTATTGTTTGTTCTGATTTAAACGTAATACTGCTTTTATATATGAATTAGTTAACTTCTGTTCAAGTAATCTTAATATCCGAAAAAATGGATTCTACAAATTCATCCTTGAATTAGTAGAATCGAAATAGTTAACTTCATATTGCTTAATATGGTGTTTAAGTAACAGATAACTTTTGGAAAACAAAGTTAATCTCTTATAGGTAAAAGATGTCTGCAAGTTTTTGAAAAAAAAAAAGAACTTGTTCATAACAGAATAAGTATGGTACAGATAAGCTCTTCAATGAAGACTGATATCACTAACTCCATTACTTGCCACCTGACCATTTCCATACTCGCTTGTACCTGTTCCCAGAGTAAAATAGAATAGTTTTTAATTGTGTAACAGGTCATTACTATGATCAGTTGTTATTGGTTGTTACCTCTTAAACCAAATGTCTCTTGCAATGTTTAGCCTTATAGGTTCTGAAAGACTTTCTTGAACACCACATTCAACGTTTCCTTCTGCGGCTTTCCTTCTTTGGTGAATGCTTGCTCATCTGCCATTTTTTAGAGGATTCGTGAAGTGGTAATGGTAAAGCTTTAAAAGGTGAGTTCTTTAGAAGAAAGCTACCTATATTTATAGTAATCGTATGGAGTCTTTAATTTTATTAGGGTTTAGAGAATTTCGACCCTTTAAGATAATTTCGAATTAGAATCTTTAAAGTATATGCTTGATTTTGGGCGATTTTTTGCATAACATTTATGATTTTATTGTTTTGCATATAATTTATGATTTTTTTAATATAGTCTCAAACTAAATATGGATTTGAAAAGATTGTGTGATTTTAAATAAAAACTAATAAAGGAAATCTATAAGGTTAGAATTCTATATCTTTCAATATCATTGATTTTTCCGTGACCTGTTTTTTAAAAATTCGCATTCAAAGTTTTAGTTGATATGGAAAGATTTTTACGAGAATTGCATCTAATTATTTGTCAAAATTAATTGCTAATGTTGTGAACTGTGTCTTTCAGTAATAGTATAAGGGATATATATACAAGGATAATAGCAGGATACAGAGAATAAGGTAAAACCCTAATGGGCCATGGGCCGGTTATGGAGTCCATCCATATGGTTTATAACACTCCCCCTTGGAAGACATAACCGTGCCCGATACTAAACCGGGATCTCTATAATGCGCTGGGGAATGTTGCCTCATTAAAACCTTACCAGAAAAACCCAGTGGGACAAAACCATGGTGAAGGAAAAAGAGTACAACACGCATTACTCCCCCTGATTTGAGCATCACTGTAGATCCTTAAGTCCGCACATTCCGATATGATGAATGAGCTTCCAGAACGTTGAAGTCGGCAATGATTTGGTGAATAGGTCGGCTGAATTCTCACTTGACTGGATCTGTTGAACTTTGACATGACCGTCCTTCTGTAATTCATGAGTGAAGAAGAACTTTGGCAAAATGTGCTTCGTCCGGTCTCTCTTAATGTAGCCATCCTTGAGTTGAGCAATACAGGCTGTGTTGTCTTCAAATATGATGGTCTTTGATGTAGTAGTAGTAGTAGTAGTAGTAGTAGTAGTAGTAGATGCGCCTTAAGGAAGGCTGCCTACGTACCCTTGGAAGGGATCAAGCCACACATAGTTCCTATTCATTGACCATGCCATAATCTGATCTTATGAATAACCTGCATCAGCAAATCAAACTAAACCAAAGCAAACTGGACCTTCTTTGGTTAGATCAGTATAGAATAAACCCAAGTAAACAACGCAGGAAGAATAGACTTTAAAGCTTAATCAAACCTTCCTTTAAACCTTTCCAGTGCCTTTGGGTTGATCATGAACTAAATTTAGACAGGAGACTCACGGCAAAACAAATGTTTGGTCTAGTGTGTCTAGCCAAATTCATTAGAACTCCTATGGCACTGAGGTATGGCATTTCCGGACTGAATGGATCACTATCCAATCTGAGGCTTCTCACCACCATTGGGCCTGGTCAATGGGCGGGCCTGGTCCTTATTAAATCTCCTTGAGTACTCTTTCAGTGTATGCCATTTGATGCACAAGGATTCCATTATTCACGTACTCAGGTTGTAATCCCAAACAGAACTTAATTATTGCCTAGGTCTTTCATTTGAGATTCTTTCTTTAGATATACTCAACTGTTTGGGCGATTACCCAGAGGTTTAAATCATTCATATACACTGCTATGAATACAAATCCTTTGTTTGCAAACTTCTTGATAAAAATACATGGACTGATCGGATCGTTTTTATAGCCTTCTCTGATGAGATATTCGCTTAACCGGTTATACCACATACGTCCGCTTTGTTTCAGTCCATATAAGGATTTGTCCAGCCTTATGCAGTGCTGTTCTCGAGAATCTTTCTTATCTTTGAGCTCAATACCCTCTGGTAATCTCATATATTATCCAGTGGACTTATATAAATATGCAGGCATTACATCCATTAACCGCAAATCTTTCTCTTTTATATAGCCAGACTTAGCAAAGATTTAAATATCTTAGCATCCACCACAGGGGAGTATATCTCCTCTATTTCTGGTCTTTGTGTGAATCCTTGTGCGACAAGCCGTATCTGATATATCACGCTTTCACTATGTTTATTTCACACAATCACAAAGACTCATTTGTCCCACTGGCTTTACATTGAATGGTATCCTTTGTATTGGACCAAACACATTCTTCTTCTTAATGATTCTTAGCTCCACATTTTATGGTCTTGTACCATTTTAATCAATCAGGTCTTTGAGTGCACTCTAGTATAGACGTGGGCTCCTGATCCTCATTCATTTCAGTTGCTACCTTGTGCGCAAATATATTATCATTGATGTCGACATCTTTTCGATTCCATTGCATTCTAGACATGATATAGTTTATAGAGATCTCTTTGCACTTTCAGGACCTTGAGGTTTGGCGTCCCAAACCTCATTGATTGGTACCTTAGGGTTATGTCTATTAGCCGGCCATGTCTATGGTTTCTTGAACCTTCTCGGTTTCCTTTGCACCTTTCTTTGATTTCCGAGGGTTCTTGTCTTTGGAACCTTTTGGGTCTACCACGTTTCTTACGTGTTGTAGCCTCTGTAGCAACTTGATTATGTTCCTTGTGAACATCAATACGTACTGGTGCATTACAAGTTGGTATGTACGATTTTGTTACTCTCTTTGGGTCATTATAGGAATCTTGGCAACTGTTTTAGCTAGCTTTTGCAGATATATAGTCTTTTGGATCTCTGATGGAGTCCGAGGATCTTGCCATGTGAAGGATGTTTGATTCTATGTAAGTTCTTTGACCAGCTTGTTAGTCTCTCCACCCAGTGTTGGGAAAACGGATTCATCGAGATGACAATCCTTGTATCTGGCCTTTGGCTCGAGATACTTAATGATGGTGGGAGAATCATTTTTAACGTATATTCCCATCCCCTTTTGAGGTCCCATCATTTGCTCTCTGTGGTGGTGCAATGGGTACATAGACTGAACACCCAAATGTCTTAAGATGGGAAACGTCTGGCTCATGACCCGTTAGCAATTGGGATGGGGAATATCTATGCTCACTAGAATGGCCTGATGCGTATAAGCTCTTGTTGCATGTAATATTGCGTGTCCCCAAGCAGCTACTGTGAGTTCAAGTATGGACATGTGCCACGGGGTATACTACTCTCCCCCTCATGGACATACTGTAGCCATAATTTACCAGCATTATCTAGACATATAGTCTTAAGTATGTGGGCTCACAGACTTATGGTCTGGGCCAGCAATCTAGCAAACACCAAGTTTCTAGTTGCTTTGACTGGTGATGACCTTAGTATGGGTTTCCCTTGTGTATATGCTACACACGTGAGGTCCTTAAGGAGTGTGCCTTTTTGATTTTAATATCAGCTTTACGCATCATGTTAGAACCAGGCTGGCCAAGCCGGTCATGCCATTAGTGAATTTCTCAGTAAACCCTTTTGTTTACTGTATTAGCCTCTATCATATTGACTTTGGCATAGTAAAGATATATGACGCGGGTATAGTCTCTAAGACCTTCTCATGGTCTTGGGTGCTCTTAGTAATATATGGGAATCCTTTGTTCCCTTCACCCTTAGTTTCAATGTGGAAACCATTCAAACACATTTCTTTGAAACTCAACAAGCCCCTTTGAGCTGGGTGAATATGAAGCATCTGAGGATGCGTGCCCTTGGGAATATGGGCCTGCCATGGGCCTACCCTTAGCCTTCACTAAATTTAGCTATACCCGCAATTTGGCTAATGAACCATGTCTTTGGATATTTCGTTTATTGAATTCTCATAATCATCTATCTCATGGTCGAAATCTTCTTCACCATCGTGATGAACTAAATGAGCTTCTTGATTCTTTTCAAACTCTCTTGATAGAGATCAACGAGATGCTTAGGTGTCCTGCACGTCTTAGTCCAATGGTTTCCCCATTACTCATCAGTGGCAAACAAGTTTATTTGAGTGTTGTGGTTTGGGTATACCGCGGCCTCTACCTCGATTACGACCAAAGTCGGGTCGGTGGCCTTAACCATATGAATGGTTTCCTTGATCATATAAATTATAATTGCCACTTCTACCACGTTCATTCCATTTACCATGACTGTGGCCATGATACTTATCTCTTTGGACGTGGTTAGACTCTTTAGTCTCTTTAGGCTTTTTAGGCTCTTCAGCCCAATGGGCTTCTGATAATGGGGTAGGACCAGGAGGTCTCATTTCACTATTTATAACTCATTGTTTTGCTCAGCAAGTAGCAAAACAAGAGTTTAGACTTGCATATGTAGTAAAAACCTTTTTCACGATATTGTTGCTGAGGCAATATATTGTTTGTGTGAAAGGTCGAGAATGCTTTCTCTAGCAAGTCATTCTCAGTAACTTCCTCACCACGGAATCTCAGTATTGACACTATTTTAAATAGTGCTGAGTTATACTCATTCATGGATTTGAATTCCTGGAATCTGAGATTCTTTCGATCGAATCGGGCTTTTGGGTAATAGCACCGTCCTGAGGTCCAGAGGATTCTTAATAGTGAGGTACTGATTTTGAGACTCTCATTGAGGTGATGGCGTATGTCAGTAATCGCCTTATATCTTTCTCTTCTGGTGACATTGTTTCCTTCCATAATAGATTCACCAAGCCTTTTTTCCTTTAGGACAATCTCAGTATCCAAAGCCCATTTTAAATAATTGTCACCAGAGGCATTGAGTGCCGTGTATTCATAATGTTGATTTCTGACATCTTTTAATATATAGAGTTGAATGAGAACTCATGTAATCGGTTAGACCATGTCATGCGGTATTTAAGACCGAGCCATGCTTGTCTTCAACAAGTGTTTTCTAAACAATCATGTTATATATATATGGATGAAATCAACCCTAGAAGATTGATCTAGTATGCAACAACCAAACAATCGGATCATACTAGATTAGGATATTATGATTTCGCGGTTAAGTTTTAGGGTTTTAGCATCCGCGATTTATAGTACTAGGGTTTTTTTCTAGGGTTTCGGTTTTATGTATGGAACTTTCTATTTATGGAATCTTTCCTTATATGGAACTTTTCTTTTATGAAAAATTTCTATTTCTCATCTAGAAAGAAATCCTAAACAATTATGTATTTTAGGGTTTTGGAATATTTCCTTATGAAGGGGTTTCCTATTTTGGTAACTTTCCATTTTGGGAAACTTGCTACTTTAGGGAACCTTTTATTTTGGGAAACTTGCTATTTTACGAAACTTTCTATTTCTGGAAACTTTCCTTATGTGGAAACTTTCTATTTATGGAAACTTTCCTTATATGGGAAACTTGATCTTAAACCGTGACTTAGGGTTTATTAAACCGGTTTAACCTAGGATTTAGGGTTTCGGTTTACTTTCGGTTTAACCTAGGGTTTATAATAAAACATTCAATCTATCATGTCATTAAACATCTTTCCATTCACTAACTTCTCAATTAATTCTCCAATCATAAATCAAATCACATGTGCCAATTTTCATGCAAATTTTATCTTATCAAACTTTAATTGGATCATGTATATAAAGCATAATAAATAAATAGCACTTATCTTAATTGGAGAACTGAAACAGAGACCCGAGATTTGATACGGAGATTGGAAACAGTTATCTCTTTTAGCTGGTTGGGACCTCCTACAAAATCTCAATATATATAATCCTGATTCCTGAGAAACTCAGAATTTTGCTCATGGAAACATGGCTAAAGCAATAATCAATGATAAAACATTAAAAGATCAGAGATCAAACAATTGTCGAAACAATAAACAAACAGGTTTCGGTAAGATCTTAAAGCAATAATCAATGATAAACCAATATATGAACATGAGTAAAATCTATGATTCAATCATGATGAAGCATCAAAGTAAATTTAAATTTCAGGACTCAAATCATCGATTAACTAAAGTAACGATTAAATATTTACTAATGTTGCTTGAAGCCCAGATTCCAAAAAATAAACATAATAATTCAAATTGATCAAAAGAACAATGACCATATATACGCATGTATGATTTGATAATATAATAAACAATAAAATAATAATTATGTCTTTGAGAATTAACATTCTAATGTAACGAACGTGTGTTTAAGAACATACCATTCTAATGCCTTATTATATCAAACCATAAAGCAATAGAATTTGAAGCAATAAGATTAAGAAAATAAAGCCCATGTAACGAACATGTGTTCTCTATCATATGTGTCGATCGCTAGTTACTATAGATGAAGCAAAAAGATTTCCATTTAAATAAGATTAAGTAATGCATGTGTAGATCTATATAAAGTTCCGTCAACAACAATTATGTACTATGTAATATATTAAACATGAATCAATCGAATCTAAGTAATATGGTGGACAATGGCTTAGCTCGATGATTATGGTTTCGGAGAATAAAGAAGGAGACGACATCGGAAACGCAAACTCGACGGAGACGGTGTTGGAAAGATCGGAGAACTTTTAGTTCTAAGTGATTAGGATTTTCTTAGCTCAGACGGTTTTGGCTTTTGGTTTTTGTGAGAGAGATTTAGGGTTTCAGGATTTTTAGCTTTTAGGGTGAGAGGCTATCGTGCTGATAACGTGTTGTAAACTGTGTCTTTCATTAATAGTATAAGGGATATATATACAAGGATAATAGCAGGATACAGAGAATAAGGTAAAACCCTAATGGGCCATGGGCCGGTTATGGAGTCCATCCATATGGTTTATAACAGCTAACATATTCTCGATTAAGGAATAAGTAAGGAATATGCTTGATTTGTTATTATATCAAATATAAATCAATTAGTTTTCCTTTAATAAGTGTAATATATGAGATTGGTTTGTTAAGGAAATATAAGAGTAGTGATATTCTAATCCGAATAAATAGATTTGCTGGTTATGGTAATGTATTATTAATGTTTATTTTCTTTTTAATTACTTGCAGATCCCATAAACGCATATGCTTCTGTCTGGACCTAAAAATCTCGTAAGCCCAATAAGAAGATTTATCATTCGAATCGGGTCTGCATTTTTTTAAGAAACAGGATCCGAATAGATGATCCAAGATCCGCGTCCCAGTTATAGTCAATTGTCAATTTTACCCCTCTTCGAAATTTTTTATTTTGTCGTTTAAATCTTAAATTGTAATGACATTCTCTTGTAATTTTTTACACTTTCTAAGGTTAGTTTTTAGAAAATGCTTCCCAATTAATAGTATAGATAATAAAACAAACTCAATCAATGCATAAAACACAAGATGCAAAAACATTCGGATTAAGACAAAGCAGGAGAGCGAGATATAAACGAAACTTCAAGCAATATTAAACAAACGAGTCTTCGGGTTTAGGTTATTGATTTGAGTGATTACTAATCAATACAAAATCCTCTTATTAATGTAATACTAAATTATTTATAGTGTTTTGAAAACAATCATATCATACTAATTATTTCACCACATATATAAACTGTTATACAGAAAATGAATCCTCTACGGGCCATGTCAGCAAGCTTAGGCCCATTATGGTTAAGCTTTCCATTATGGCTAAGTTTCTAGTCTAATTGAAGTGTATTGGACGTAACCTTAATGACAGTTTCAAGCACCTATTTTTGAACAAAATGGTTTTAATTAATTTTTCTTTTTTAATAAAGGGTCTCATTCATAAATTAAATTGGAAATACATTTTTTTTAACTATCTAACCAATTAAATAAACAGTTAACAAAATTCTACAAAATGATCTAAACATAACAAAAACGAACCGCCACATAATAGTTGCTTTCCACAGTACCGAAGACCACAACTCTGCTAGAAAGACTTAAGAGTGAAAATTTGCCATCACCAGGAAAAAACTAACCAAATACCAAACCAATGAGTGAGAGAAGAAACCTACTACGCCTCGCCGTCTTGATTTCACCGCCATTGTTGGATCGCCGATTTCGTTGGAGGAACGAGAATGCCCATAATTCGAAAGATTTTTGTTGGAAAATCGTGTAACAGTAGTCGAGTGAAAGAGCATAGATACCGTCTCCTTGCGTCTTTAAAGTTCTACCGATCTCGAACACCTACTCTCCACCGCAAATCCTTTAGGGCTTCTCCAACGAGACGCCATCCCACTATATTTGGTGCAAAGTGTTCTCCAACGTGACGCCATGAACGACGGGATAATTTTTTTTTGGTGTTTTATGAACAGTGTTACACCATTATTGCTCTTTCGTTTTCAATATAAGCACGACACGCTGTATCAGTTACAAAACTCAAATCTGTGAATAATATTTTATTCTCTTGTTTCATTCTTTGTACCTCGACCTTTTGTCTTTGAATTTCATTTCTTTCAGAAGTACCTTTAGCAATAGCTTTGATAAGCTTATCATTTTGCTCCATAATTTGTTTAAATTGTTCCTCAGAATGTTGTTTTCTTTTTGCTTTTTTTACTCCCATAGGTCTCTGAGATGAATTAAAACTGGCATCTTCACTATTCGTATTTAGATCGCATGAATTCATACCAGGGGATGGCGATGACTCATCTTGGAATGATGGAGATGACCTAACATTAGAACCTTCTTCTTGGAATGCATCGCCTCTATTAGTGTGGTTATTTGAAAATTTCTCAATACCTTTAAGGATTGGCCAAACATGATCGAATTTGAATCCTGCCTTGTAATTGTCATATTGTACGTGTTAATAACATCTTCGCTTGGTTTAACTGATTTAACATTGACAAGAGAAAAATGTGAATAAATTAGCAAATAAACTAAATTAATAATTATAAAGCAAGAACAAATAATGGTAGTATATATACTTACAATGTCTTGCTCAGAAGCACCGCTAGGATTTTTGTTTTCAATCTGGTTAACGCACCCCCTCAACTTGGAGACCGCAAAAAGAATTGTTGTCATTCGAGTTTGTAAAGATCTTTTGGGCCTTGGTTGACTATGAAAAATCTGAGATTTTTCATATTCAATGTAAACTCGATTCCAAAATTGATCTCCCTTTTGGTTTATCCCTATGATTGGATCTTGGGAAACATCAAGATACACATGACATAAGTGCATATCTTCTTCAATAGAATATGACTTAGAGCGACTTGTCATTTTAGAAGAAATATTAGTGGTAAGAAAATAAATGGAAGATGTGTGATCATACAAAGAGTGGTGTACATTTATATAGAGAAGTGAGGAAAATTCAAGGGTTTAATGAAGTGACTAATCGATCCAACGGTTGGATCTTGCTCAAAAAAATCAACGGGTTAGATTGATTCGCACTTTTCTGATATAAGACATGAAGTGACTAATCAATGCAACGGTTGGATCTTGGTCAAAAAAAATCAACGGCTTAGATTGATTTGTACTTTTCTCATATAAGATATGAAGTGACTAATCAATGCAACGGTTGGATCTTGGTCAAAAAAAATCAACGGCTTAGATTGATTCGTACTTTTCTGATATAAGATATGAAGTGACTAATCAATGCAACGGTTGGATCTTGGTAAAAAAAAATCAACGGGTTAGATTGATTCTTATTTTTCTGATATAAGATATGAAGTGACTAATCAATGCAACGGTTGGATCTTGGTCAAAAAAATCAACGGGTTAGATTGATTCGTATTTTTCTGATATAAGATATGAAGTGACTAATCAATGCAACGGTTGGATCTTGGTAAAAAAAAATCAACGGGTTAGATTGATTCGTATTTTTCAAATAATGTGACAATTGATATAAGACATGAATTGACTAATCAATGCAACGGTTGGATCTTGATCAAAAAAATCAACGGCTTATATTGATTCGTATTTTTCAAATAATGTGATAATTGATATAAGACATGAATTGACTAATCAATGCAACGGTTGGATCTTGATCAAAAAAATCAACGGCTTATATTGATTTGCTTACACTATAAAATGGGTACCATGGTGGGAAATTAAGATGAATATTACCATCATTTTCTATTTCTTCTCATAAAAAATGAATTTCAACTATGGTAGTTCA
Organism: Arabidopsis lyrata subsp. lyrata; assembly: GCF_000004255.2. Lineage (NCBI taxonomy): Eukaryota > Viridiplantae > Streptophyta > Magnoliopsida > Brassicales > Brassicaceae > Arabidopsis > Arabidopsis lyrata. The sequence goes on from NW_003302551.1 coordinate 6,659,315, forward strand.
TCTCATATACCATCTTCTTCTTCTTCATCTTCATCTTCAGATAATGATTATTATGATGATATAGAAAAACAGTCACTAGCTCAAATTGCCGCAAACACCAATTTTCTCATCACTCAAAACCTATTTCACTCGGAGAGTTCTCATGGTGGATCTATTCCAGGTCATATAGTTATCAACCGTGACCGAGAAAATGCTTCCCGCAATCTCTTCAACGATTATTTTTCAGACAATCCTTTGTTTCCTAAGACAATGTTCCGACGAAGATTTCGGATGGGTCGTCCTTTGTTTCTACGTATTTATGATGCTATACAAAGACATGACAATTACTTTTTCCAACGAAGAGATGGTGCTGGTAAACTTGGTTTGTCTAGTTTGCAAAAAATAACAGCTGTATTTCGAATGTTGGCGTACGGTTTACCGGCTGATTCCACTGATGAGTATATCAAAATACGGGAGTCTACAGCTATAGAAAGTTTGAAACGATTTTGCCGTGCTGTTGTCGAGGTGTTTTCCAGTCGCTATCTTCGATCTCCTGACGCAAACGATGTTGCACGATTACTCCACATTGGTGAACGCCGAGGATTTCCAGGTATGTTGGGTAGTTTAGATTGTATGCATTGGAAATGGAAAAACTGCCCAACAGCTTGGGGAGGACAATATGCTGGTCGTAGTGGATCTCCTACTATTATTCTAGAGGCTGTAGCATATTATGATCTTTGGATTTGGCATGCATATTTTGGTCTACAAGGATCTAACAATGATATTAATGTGCTAGATGCATCTCATCTTTTTGCTAGTCTTGCTGAAGGAACTGCTCCACCAGCTAACTATGTTATTAATGGGAAAAATTATCATACGGGTTATTATCTAGCTGATGGTATATATCCAAAATAGTCTACTCTTGTTCAAACCATTCACGATCCACGTGGTCCGAAAAAGAAATTATTTGCGAAGAAACAAGAAGCATGTAGAAAAGACGTGGAACGTGCATTTGGAGTATTGCAGTCAAGATTTGCAATTGTGGCTGGACCATCACGTTTTTGGAGTAAGAAAGTGTTACATGATATAATGACAACTTGTATCATAATGCATAATATGATTATAGAGGATGAACATGATCTTGGTGCAACAATTGAAGAAAGAGTCGAAGTCCCAACGGTAGAAGTTGAAATGGCGGGCGACGATGATGCTCGATTTCAAGAATTTTTAGCTCGACACAGGCAAATCAAAGACCGGGAAGCTCATATTGAACTTCGAAATGCATTAATTGAGCAATTGTGGACGGAATATACTAATTCTGAGAATTAGTACAATGTAATTTATTTTCTGTTATTTTAATTTATCGATTGTAATCTTATATTACTTAAATTAAAATAAATCAGTTATAAAAATTATTAGTATTTATCAAACTATTAAAAAATAGAGAAAATCTAAAATTTAATAATTTAATAATACTAAATTTATTTTTAGTGTGAAATTTGGTGTTAATAGTTGGAGATAAAAAAAAAAGTAGTACACCAAAACACCAAATTTGGTGTTAAAATTTGGTGTTTTGGTGTATTGTTGTTGGAGTTGCTCTTAGCTTCTATGCCATGTGGCCGAATCAAAGCCAACACACGTGCCGGGCTACTGCTAGAATGGAACCACTTTCACATCTAGATTTTTAGGTGTAGTTTGAAATTTTATTTTTAAAGTTTTTAAGTTTTTTTAATTTTATCTAATAACGAATTTTAAGAAATCTTTTTGAAGGTACGGTGTGGTAATATAACATTCAGTACTTTTCTTTTTATTTACATCACTTTTCTTCATTTTTCTTTAATCATTCTTGCATCATTATTGGTTTTGATTTTAATATTAATATTTGTTGGGACGAACCCAAAAAGACATTTAATAAAGGAAGAAATAGACATTATCTAAAGATGTGTCTTATCAGGATCTTTACTCAGATGTATAACATTTTATATGAAATTACCAGATACATACAGATCTTTTTTTTATTACTATCATATTTTGGGTATATTTTTTATATCCAGCGTGCCCCTGTTAAACGTTACAGGAAAAAACGTAATTACAAAGAATGCCACTGCCATGTCAGCAAAGCCGCGTCGCCACGTCAGCAAAGCCGCGTCGCCACTCAGCCGTAAAGCGATACAGCGGCAGTGACGGCTGAGTTACGGTTAGTAGCGGCTGATTTATGGAAAATGACTGAGTTATGAGCAAACGGCTGACTTACGAGTATAACTCAGACATTAGTTACGGCTGAGTTAATGAAGTCGGTCTGAGTTATGAGAAAATGGCTGACTTTCGAACATAACCCAGCCTAAGTTACGGCTGAGATTTCACCCGTTGGTTGATTTGTCAAAATTTTGGCTGAGTTATTGCTTCGACACGGCTGAGTTAACTTTTTCCGGTTGGCTGAGTTATCAAAGACGGCCTAGTTATGTGATGTCGTTACGGCTGATTTAGCCTCTAGTGTCATAAATCAGCCGTAATGAGCTGAGTTAATGGAAAACTCGGCCCAATTACGGCTGACTTAGTAGCGAAAGATTAATTACTATAATAGCTTGCAATTACGGCCGACTTATCAAACGATACGGCTGAGTTAAAGATTTTCGGTTGAGTTACGACATTAAACGGCTGAATTTGGCTGCATTTTTTTCGATTTTTAATTACTGTAATAGTATGCATGTTGCGACTGAGTTAAAGTTTTGTTTGATGGCTGGTTTAATTCGGTTGATTAACATTTTCGTTTGGTGGCTTACTTGCCACTTCATCAATTAAAAAAATGACGTCGGATGCAACATTCCATGTCATCATTCCATGTCAGCATCATCAAGGGAAATATGAAAGGTCTTTTCTACTACTCATCTTCTTCTTGATTGTGTCGATCTTCACCTGTGTTTTTTCACATCTCTGGAACTTAAATTTCACTCGACTCGTCATCGTCTTATTTCTTCATTTTCGTTCTTCCTTACCCCGATATGACTGATCCGGTTCCGGTAATGGTTGTTTCCGGTAATTGGGTAAAGAAACACAAATTCGTATTTAACACCGACGATAAAGGGTGTAGAGTTGTGCAGATAGATGCGGAAACAACGCACGACAAGCTTGTGAAGTTGGTGCTCGATGACTACGGATTGAATGAGTTGAGCCATCAGTTAAAGCTGAGCTACATGTTCTCGAAGAAGGCTATGAAAAATATGTCGCTTGATACTCCACCAGTTTATGTCTCCAATGATCGACAGTTGCAATGTTTTCTAAGCCTACGAAAAATCGATCAACTACGTCTCTGTGTGGAATTTACGGTGAAAGAGTATATGGAAATTAGTCGGAAGGACGGATCGAGAGGAAGGATGAAACGGCCATCCAGTTCTGGCTCAAAATTAGAATCTAGATACGAACTTCCCGATGGTGGATTTGAAGGTTTCTGTTATGATTATAGTGAAAATCAAGACGAAGAAGCAGGTGACGAAGAAGCAGGTGACCAAGAAGCAGATGACGAAGAAGAAGATGATGAATTTTCAAGCCGATTTGATGTTTTCGATGACTCCGATGGTGCCTCATCTGATGATGATAACTTTACTGTATACGGCGATCCTCAGAATAAAGACGAAGATTCACCGTCTCTGCCTCCTAAGAAGAAACCTCAGAACATTGAAATGGCCGGATCGGCTGGGAACTCGGAGGCTTTAAGGTTGGAGTTGTCTTCGCTAAACCTCGCTGTAGGTCAACGATACCGGAGCAAAGAAGATTTGGTGTATCGACTCAAACTTCTTGCGGTAAGGGATGGATTTGATTTTAATGTACTAGTATCAAATCCGACCGCAGTGAATATTGTTTGCTGGGTTGATGAATGTCGATGGAGAGTTCGTGCATCTACACAAGGGGATGAGCCACATTTTTATGTTCGTATATACGATTCGGAACACACATGTTCTGTGACGGACCGTTCTAATCGATCCCGACAAGCAACACCAGATGTTTTGGGAGTTCTTTACAGGGACTTTCTTGGTGACGTTGGTCCGGATGTTAAACCTAAATCAGTCGGAGTAATTATCAATAAGCATTTTAGAATAAAGGTAATTACTGTGTGGCGGCTGACCTATTGATTACTATACGACTGACTTTTTCTCATCTCGGCTGATTTATGAATACATTCCGGCTGACTTATAGTATC
>NW_003302551.1:6663591-6667988 GCF_000004255.2 Arabidopsis lyrata subsp. lyrata
TGATGTAGTGGTGCGTCAGAGTGATATGTTTTAGTTATTGTAGAGGGTGCATTTGTTTAACCTTAATAAATCATGTATTCGCCATTCATTAGTCAATACAACAAAACAAAATCAAGTTTTTCTAGTTAACACATCAGCATTTTAGGACAATCTCTTCTCTCTCTCTTCTTGAAGATTTTTTCTTTCTAGATCTCAATTAATGGCATCACTTAATCTCAAAACAATTGCAATATTGGATCCAAATGTCATTCCTAAATTTTCAAATGACTCATTGCACATGTGTATTTTATTTCGATGAGCTTTTTTTTTTAATAACAAAATTACTATAGAAAGTTTTATAAATAAGTAACACTACTATATTCGTACATGTTTTGATATAACTTTTCTTACCTTTATATAGTCATCTCATACTTCATCTCTAGCGGTAAATTTTTTCCGTTTCAGATTTTCACCGAAACCCGTAAATACAACGAAGAAGATCTGCCAAGCTTTGGTACATACAATTCAAGATCTTCCTCCTAGCTATTTTATATTTGTTATAGATTTTGTTAATTCCAGTCTTTTGGTTTATAACTGATAATATTTATGACTCCACCATTAACTTGTTGAATTTATTATTAGCATCACATAATACTTTATTGATTCTCTCAACAATAGGCCACAATAACTTTTTGTTTTCGGCTGTAGATCTTCAATTTTCACATCCTATGGATGAGATAACTAGTCTTTCCTCTATTGAATACAGTGCCATGATTGTGCGGAGACTCCTTTCATCCTTTAGCATCTTCATCTTGATGGGTAACCCGTGAAGTTGTCTACTTTTGGGATGGTAGGATATGCCACTAGCATAACCATACTCCAACAATATCAATACCAATGATCTTGGATCGCAAAGAAAAACAAAGGCTGCAAGTTCCATATTATACATCCCATATTTTTTCAATCTCTGCTCTAGTAAAGGGCCCTCGAATTTGGTTTTAATGCTAGTTACTCGAAAGAAATCTTGTATAAGGCAGGCGGGAGGAACAACATTCATCAAGTCTTTTATGTACTTTGCTTAAGTAGTCATGTATTTGATGTTGCTCTCGCAGATATAAACATATTCCTGAATTTCCAGTGAGAGACTTTGTAAGGAAAAAACATATTATTTGTCCTTCAATTTAATGTGCATTTGAAAAAAACGAATCATTAAATTTTTGAAATTTCAATATATGGTAACTAAATATTATAAGAAATTTAGATGTGTTTGGTTGTAGGTTTGAAGGGAATAGGATAAGAAATATTGTGTTTTAAAATAAAAATAAAAATACCGAAAAAATTATGGGATTGCCAAATCAGCATCAAAAACCCTCTTTTAATATATGAAAAATTAATTAACTCTTACTTTACTATGAATTCACGTGCACTACACTCTAACACCATAAAATAGTTCTAATTTAATTAATCCATACGATAACAAATTACAATTTAAAATATACCTTCCAGGCGCAACAAGTTATCAATCTAGACTACAATAAAATCATCATTTGTTAGATCCATATATTCTAACAAATAACAATTTAAGAAACTTAGGATCCTAACGAAGCACGAGTTATCAATCTAGTATCTTTTAACTAAACATCAGCTTATTTCCTCATTCCCATATGTGCTCATCTTTGAGTAGCCAACTAAATCATCATCTATATAAAAGGAGGCTAACTCTCTCCATGAGAGTGACACATCAGCACCTGTGAGACTGCCACGTAGATCTAAAAAAAGAACTCATTAATCGATCATTCATTATTAAAAAAACAGAATCGTAAAACAATTTATTTTATACTCAATCTGTTCTTTTATAAATGATGTTTAAGGAGAATGCATATAGATTAAGAAATCATTTAATTTTTTTATTTCTGAACTTAAACATCATTTATTATTTAATCAACCAATAGAAAAATAATCTACATAATATAAATCGTCAAAACCAATAAAAAAAAAGTAATTAATTTTGTATTGAAAATTGAAATCATCATCTATTTAAGAACAAAATTAGAAGCTTAAAACATCACTTATAAAAGAACGGAGTGAGTATATTTTATAATTTATTACATACCTTTTTAACAAATATGGAAAGTTATAATATGGGAACTTCCCATATTCTAACTATTAGGCTTTATTTTGTTGCTTGTTTGTGTTTTTTAATAAAACGAGATCGGAAAAACAGACAAAGATGAAAACCCAATTACAATAAAAACGCATTGTATCAAATACAGTAGTTTATAAAAAAATTTACAGGAGCTCAATATGCAACAACAATTCAAGGACAAGTGGAAGAGTCTCCTAACATTTTTCATTTATCCCGAATCTTCAATGTTTTTTTACATGTTTTAGAATGTTAGGAACTACGCACGGTAACCATAAGACATTTCTCATTACTCTCTCTTAATTTATCATTAATTTAGACTCTTAGACTTCCTCCATGATAATACAATCGTTTTGACTCTTTCATATTTTCTCATGAGACCTTAATATTAAATATTGTCATTTAATTGTGAAATAAGTTCTCATTTAATAGATTTTAGTGGATATTTAATACTCCCAAAAATCAAAACAATCACTATATATACATTATCATCTTCTCTTAAAATAACAAATTGATACATAGTTTAAAGTAATTTTCCTCGATCTCACTTATAACCAAAATGTCTCGCATGAATGGTTATAATCTAAATCAATGTCTCGCATGAATGTTTATAAAGTAAATCAGGGTCTCTATGTTGCCTTTTAACTATTTATGACTTGATTTTCACACTTAACATGTTGTTGGTCGAATAGTTAGAATATGGGAAGTTCACACCAAAATACACCGTAAACGACCGTGATGTTTTTCTCGAAATTTCATTCCTAATGCTTGATGATAAAGTATTATTGTACATTTACTAACATATAAATTATAAATTTTAACATCATTTTCATTTTCATACACAATGTAATTTCTCTACCAATATCTTTTTCATTCATGACTATAATTTAGTTTATAATTTCACTTACAAGAAATGTTTAGTTGATATCTTCAGTCAAGATGAATTTAACTTTATAACTATATATGATAGATTTAACTTTGCTACGTATATAAAACACAAAAGAAAATGAACATAACTAAAGGAAAATCTAATATATTCTTTCTTTAATTATTTTAAAAACAAAATCCCACGCGTAGCGTGGGTACTCACCTAGTATGACAAAAAGGTGAAGAAATAAGAGTAGTTGGGAAAGAGGAGAAAATGTGGTAACAGTCGTGTGTTGATGATGGTGGTTTAAACTTGGTGGTGGTGGCGGTAAATATCGTTTCTATGTTTACGTAACTATATAATTTTATCTTTTCTTATTGTCACAATTTTTTTTTCATCTTGTCCACATTAAAATTGTAAGGTATTACTTTCTCTTTCGATGGATGTAAATAATTTATTAAAATTTAATAATACAACGTATGAACATTTATGAACATCATAACTTATAGTAAACAAAAACTTATATAATTTTATTAATAGATCAATATTTATATTAGTTGATTTAATAATTAGTATTTTTCGTTATAGACTGATTTAATAATTAGTATAACATAACTCCAAATAGTGTTTTATTACATAATAAATTTATATTAAAAATTTAATTAAATACTGAATTTTTTAAAGTTAAACATATATTTTTGTAGAATTTTAGTTACGTTTACAACCATAAAATTTAAAAAATTAAAAAATGTAATTTTGACTCGTAAACCATACAATATATGAGTAACATGTATTTAGTAGAAGATAAGTTAATGAACAGAAAATGAAGAGTTGGAATTTCAGAAAATGAAGAGTTGGAATTTCAGAATAACAACACCCTTTTTTAATTAATTAAAGGGATCTTTACTCAGATGTATAACATTTTATATGAAATTACCAGATACATACAGATCTTTTTTTTAGTACTATCATATTTCGGGTATATTTTTTATACCCAGCGTGCCACTGCCATGTCAGCAATGCCGCGTCGCCACGTCAGAAATCGCTGACGTGTATTAATGAACTCAGCCGTAAAGCGATACAGCGGCAGTGACGGCTGAGTTACGGTTAGTAGCGGCTGATTTATGGAAAATGACTGAGTTATGAGCAAACGGCTGACTTACGAGTATAACTCAGACATTAGTTACGGCTAAGTTAATGAAGTCGGTCTGAGTTATGAGAAAATGGCTGACTTTTGAACATAACCCAGCCTAAGTTACGGCTGAGATTTTACCCGTTGGTTGATTTGTCAAAATTTTGGCTGAGTTATTGCTTCGACACGGCTGAGTTAACTTTTTCCGGTTGGCTGAGTTATCAAAGACGGCCTAGTTATGTGATGTCGTTACGGCTGATTTAGCCTCTAGTGTC
>NW_003302551.1:6668902-6679984 GCF_000004255.2 Arabidopsis lyrata subsp. lyrata
ATCTAGATACGAACTTCCCGATGGTGGATTTGAAGGTTTCTGTTATGATTATAGTGAAAATCAAGACGAAGAAGCAGGTGACGAAGAAGCAGGTGACCAAGAAGCAGATGACGAAGAAGAAGATGATGAATTTTCAAGCTGATTTGATGTTTTCGACGACTCCGATGGTGCCTCATCTGATGATGATAACTTTACTGTATATGGCGATCCTCAAAATAAAGACGAAGATTCACCGTCTCTGCCTCCTAAGAAGAAACCTCAGAACATTGAAATGGCCGGATCGGCTGGGAACTCGGAGGCTTTAAGGTTGGAGTTGTCTTCGCTAAACCTCGCTGTAGGTCAACGATACCGTAGCAAAGAAGATTTGGTGTATCGACTCAAACTTCTTGCGGTAAGGGATGGATTTGATTTTAATGTACCAGTATCAAATCCGACCGCAGTGAATATTGTTTGCTAGGTTGATGAATGTCGATGGAGAGTTCGTGCATCTACACAAGGGGATGAGCCACATTTTTATGTTCGTATATACGATTCAGAACACACATGTTCTGTGACGGACCGTTCTAATCGATCCCGACAAGCAACACCTGATGTTTTGGGAGTTCTTTACAGGGACTTTCTTGGTGACGTTGGTCCGGATGTTAAACCTAAATCAGTCGGAGTAATTATCAATAAGCATTTTAGAATAAAGGTAATTACTGTGTGGCGGTTGACCTATTGATTACTATACGACTGACTTTTTCTCATCTCGGCTGATTTATGAATACATTCCGGCTGACTTATAGTTTACGACTTATATATATTACGGCTGACTTATTTTTACATTGTGGCTGAGTTATATGTATTACGGCTGACTTATAGTTATGATATGTTGGTGTCAACAGATGGGTTATTGGAAGTCACATAGGACGCTCCTGTATGCAAGGCAGATCGATCATGGAACTCCTGAGAGTAGTTTTGAAGAACTGCCTTCTTACCTATACATGATAAGACGGGCAAATCCGGGTACAGTCACGCGTCTTCAACTTGATGAAGAAGGAAGATTCAACTATGTGTTCATTGCTTTTGGTGCCAGTATTGCTGGGTTTCCTTTCATGCGCAAAGTTGTTGTTGTCGACAGTACGTTTCTCCATGGAAGTTACAAAGGGACCCTTTTAACAGCCCTAGCTCAGGATGGTAATTTTTAGATTTATCCAATAGCTTTCGGTATTGTTGACACCGAAAATGATGATTCTTGGCGTTGGTTTTTTACGCAACTCAAAGTTGTTATCCCTGACGATAAGGATCTTGCGATAATCTCGGACAGACATAAGTCAATAGGGAAAGCAATTGGTGAAGTGTTTCCGTTGGCTTCTCGTGGAATTTGCACTTACCATTTGTATAAGAACATTTTGGTGAAATTCAAAGGAAAACATTTGTTCCCTTTGGTGAAAAAAGCGGCAAGGTGTTTTAGGCTGAGTGATTTTAATGAGACGTTCAATGAGATTGAAGCGTCTGATCAAAACCTACATGGATACCTCCAACGAGCTGGTGTCCAAAATGTGGGCGCGTGTTCATTTCCCGGGTGAAAGGTACCATTTAATGACTACTAATATTGCGGAAATCAATGAACAAAGCACTGTCAAAGGCCAGAATCCTTCCCATAGTTCGACTGTTAGAATCGATACGGACTATGATGACCAGATGGTTTGCTGAACGGAGAGAGGACGCGAATTCGCAGCAAACAACGCTCTCACGAGGTGTTGAAAAACTGTTACAGGTAACTCAGCTGTAACTGCTTACATAAGTCAGTCGTCAAACGTTCTTAAACCAGACATTATTTCCATAAATCAGACTTAACGTATTTTGTTTTTTTTTTCCCCTCTAATAGGCCCATGTCACCGCGGCAAGACTTATGGGTGTACAAACGATTGATGCTTTACGCGTGCAGGTAACTTATGGAACACAGTTGCATATTGTAAATGTGGATGCTAAAAAATGCACATGCCGTCGTTTCGACCACGAGAAATTACCATGCATACATGCAATCGCAGCTGCAGAGCATATGGGTGTGTCTCGTATATCCCTGTGCAGTCCTTACTATAAGAGAAGTTACTTGGTTAGCGCATACGCTGCTCCAATCATGCCTTCCGATACGGCAATCCCTGTTCCTCAAATTGTAGTTAACCAAGCGTGCTTGCCTCCGATTGTTGTAAACCAGCCAGGAAGGCCCAAGAAAATTAGGATTAAATCATCTTTGGAAGTTGCCATTGGAAACAAACGCCCTAGGAAGCAACATGTATGTTCTCGATGTAAACAAGTTGGGCATAATGCTAAAACTTGTCAGTCGTAGTATTGTTTGTATGAATTCTCTTTTATGTATTTGTTAATGGCGAATTAATCTGAGTAACTCAGCCGTATATCGTTATAATAATTTGGCCAAACCACGAATTCATCTGTGGTACATCAGCCGTGTTGTTGTCATAACTCGGCCAAACCACGAATTATTATGTGTTAAATTCGTGATTTGATTTAATCTGAAATTAAAGAACGTTTATAAGATGTATTTAACTTCTTCTATTCACTCATCTTTTAATGATCATAAAATTAGCTCATGTTTGTACCCTAAACCCTAAACCAACACCATCTAAACCCTAAACACACAGAGGCCATACTTAACTTCCATTCCTAGAAAGTCGATCTATATAGAATGTGAATGGGCTGGAAGTATGAAATTTTTATTGTGATTTAATGTTATAAATCTGGACATTATTAGAACCAGACATAATGTTAATATACAAATGGCCCTCTAAATAAAATGATTTTTCTCATAACTCGGCCGTAATTAGTAAATACCTCAGCCGTAACGTATTTGAATTATTTTGAATATTTTCTTAATTGTTTTAGTTATTATAATAATTTTTTTTGTATTATTTTCAATTATTATGTATTAATTTATGACATTAAAACGCGTGTGCGTGTGAATATGTCAGCAATTATTGTTGGCGTTTCCCCAAAAAACACTTTCTGTAATCTCGAGACTGTATATATAAATTAATATCTGAGTAACTCAGCCGTAAAACGTTGTCATAACTCGGCCAATTCTTGTTTTAATCTTCAATATACAGGAATGGCTTGAACGACGTCGTTTGATCAGTGCTTTAGTAGACACGACTATATTGATTTAGTGATTTATTTATTTTTTTAGTAATCAAAGAGAAGATGATGGCGCAGAGATCTCTACTAGGCGGCGACTCTAGGGTTGATGAGAAAACTGCTTCCGAAGGAAATGAGGTATTTTTTTCCCAACCGTCTGAGACGAACAAATCTTTAGACATCTTTATATTGTCTGTCGTGTTTGTGGTAATGTAGGAGCTGGATCGTATGGAAATAAGGATGAGAATGAGGTACGGCGAAAACCGGAGGCGCGATAAGGGCGTTCCGATCGCGTGTGATTGCAGTGCAGCGGTTCTCGTTGCCACTTCTCGTGATCCTAATACAAGAGGAAAACTTTATTTCAGTTGTCCGTATGAAATCTCAGACGTAGGCATTTTTTAAGATTTATTGGGTCTTGATTTTGAGTTCTGATTCCTTTTTTTTTTATTTAAATTTTGTTTTGTAATATGAGTTATGTATGATTTTTAAGTGTCCTGGTCGTGGCTGCGGTTTCATGAGGTGGTGGACTGTCGCATTGTGTGACGAATTTGAGAAGATAAAGGAGGAGAAGAATGAGATGAAGCAGGATTTGGATGCAGCCAAGAAGCGCATCGAGGCTCAGGAAGAAAAGATCTTTCTTATGGAAGAGAAATTTGAAGCGCTAGAGAAGAAGTATCAGAGCTTGAACAAGTATCTGTGAGCTTAGATAAATTCGGTTTTTTATCTGTATGTCGCTACCATAACTCGGCCAAACCATCAATTATTATGTGATAACTCAGTCGTGTCGTTGTCATAACTCGGCCAAATAATGATCATAAAATTAGCTCATCCAACAAACCGATAAATCAGCCGTAATAAAATGATTTCGAAACCTTTAAATAAAATGATTTAAATGTTTTGACTGACATGAGCATTGTGTCGATAAATAATATAGACATCTCGGCCAAACCACAAATTCATCTGTGGTACATCAGACATGTCACGTTTGAGTCTTAAAAAACGCGAAAACTTCTATAAATGATGATTACTTATTTACTGACATCAGCATTGAACTTGGAAAAGCAATTATCACAATGATTTGATATATTTTCAGTTTCCAACACATATCTCAAGTTAAAGATTTATAAAATCTTAACAGTATATTCACATGTATATTTATTGTTATAATGGTATGGTGCTATTAAACTTATCTAATTAAGCTTACTTAATGACGGTTTTTTCCGTATTTAGAAATTAATGTGGTCCGTAACTCAGCCGTAGAACGTAAATATCTCAGCCATTACGTATTATTCTACAGCCAGACATCAAACTCTAACTCAAAAGTCAGCCGTCACGCAACCTTTCGTCTTCCGTTAAGCATATAACTCAGCCGTCACATGTACATTTTTGCCGCCGGAACAGTAAGTCAGCCGTCACATAACTCAGCCAGCTTATTTCATGATCATTATTTGGAAAGTGGATATAAAAAGTTAATTACATCTCATTAATCTGAGTAAATTACATGACTGTATCATAATGATCATGAAACACAGATTAATTCGTGGTTTGGCCGAGTTATGACAGTGTCATGGCTGACTTAACGTAGATATAATTCGTGATTTTCACTTTAATCATAACTGAGTTAAGGTCAAGTTACGGCTGTTTTATAATAAAATTTAACAATGGAAATCACGGGTAAATCAAGTGAAAATAAAAGTCATAAGGAAAGATGATAATAGAAGTTCATTACACGGAAGTTCATAGAGGATATCATAGTACTAGGAAGTTTAACGACGGAACAATATACCAAATTCGGAAAACATATCACATAAATTAATTCCACACTATTAGATTCATCCAATCAAGCTTATCGTCACTATGCGCCCATATCCTCATAAACGTATGCATCTGGTACCGGAATATCGTTCTAGCCACCAAATTGAACTGGGTCCAAACCGTTGATGTATGCATTGGTTCCCACGTGTATTTACTCTACAATGAAAGAAAAGATCGTGAATTCGGTTTTCTGTTTTAGTGTGCTCTATATCAAATATCGAAGCTTACCGCGAGGAGCTTAAACCATCGTCTCTTAACATCCTCGGGAATCAAGCGGTAGGTCGGCCACTCATGATGCCAGTTGTGCTGGAGTATCTCTGCAATCGCGACAGAGAGATCGTGATTGAACTTGAACCACGTAACAGTGGTTTTGTCAATCCAGTAACCAACACCCGGGTTTAGAACGGGAAGATTCTCCCGACCATCAGCGATAATGATCGCTACAACCTCGCCGAAAAACTTTAGATCGAGGTGAGGAACAACGTCCATGTCGATTGGAAGATGTACGGGAGATATTTTGTGTAGGGGATTGGAGTCTGGAGACGAAGACGAACGAGAGACGATGAGATGAAAAAGAGACGAAGGCGAACTGATCTGATATAAATAGAAAAAAGGGAAAGGTATACGAAAGGTTGCGCCTCTTACTGTTCCGGCGGCAAAAATGTACATGTGACGGCTGAGTTATATGCTTAACGGAAGACGAAAGGTTGCGTGACGGCTGACTTTTGAGTTAGAGTTTGATGTCTGGCTGTAGAATAATATGTAATGGCTGAGATATTTACGTTCTACGGCTGAGCTACGGCTTAGATAAGTTTAATAGTACCATACCATTATAACAATAAATATACATGTGAATATACTGTTAAGATTTTATAAATCTTTAACTTGAGATATGTGTTGGAAACTGTAAATATATCAAATCATTGTGATAATTGCTTTTCCAAGTTCAATGCTAATGTCAGTAAATAAGTAATCATCATTTATAGAAATTTTCGCGTTTTTAAGACTCAAACGTGACATGGCAGATGTACCACAGATGAATTCGTGGTTTGGCCGAGATGTCTATATTATTTATCGACAAGATGACCTTAACTCAGTTATGATTATGGTGAAAATCACGAATTATATCTACGTTAAGTCAGCCATGACACTGTCATAACTCGGCCAAACCACGAATTAATCTGTGTTTCATGATCATTATGATACAGTCATGTAATTTACTCAGATTAATGAGATGTAATTAAATTTTTATATCCACTTTCCAAATAATGATCATGAAATAAGCCCATTGTTAAATTTTATTATAAAACAGCCGTAACTTGACCTTAACTCAATTATGATTATAGTGAAAATCACGAATTATATCTACGTTAAGTCAGCCATTACACTGTCATAACTCGGCCAAACCACGAAATAATCTGTGTTTCATGATCATTATGATACAGTCATGTAATTTACTCAGATTAATGAGATGTAATTAAATTTTTATATCCACTTTCCAAATAATGATCATGAATTAAGCCCATTGTTAAATTTTATTATAAAAAAGTCGTAACTTGACCTTAACTCAGTTATGATTATAGTGAAAATCACGAATGATCATGAAATAAGCTCATGTTTGCACATTTTAAAACTCATCCAATAAACCGATATACCAAACTCAAAAATTTGAATTATTTTGAATACTTTCTCAAAAATGTTGTCATTTATGACTGATTCGACGACTTGCCGTCTGCGGGTGAATATGTCAATAATTATTAATGGCGTCTCCCGAAAAACCACTTTATGTAATCTCGAAAATTAATATGTATAAATTAATGGGATGTTCGTAAGACAGCTGTAACTCAGCCAGTACTGGTATGTCTCGAACGGCGTAGTTTTATTAGTATACATGACTATATTGATTTAGTGAGTTTCCGAACACCTAGAGTCATCAATTAGACATTTATCCCAAAATAAACAATTAGGATTCTTCGTCTGTCTCCGAATAACGAGAGAAGATGGAAGTAAGCTCTGGATCGACGAGTAGCTTTGGAAGTAATTCTGGAGTTCGGAAACTGTGTGAATGTGGATTGCCGGCAAAGGTCTTCAAATCCAAAACGGATAAAAATCCAAATCGAAGGTTCTTTGGGTGTCAGTTGTACAAGGAAGGTGGTAATGCTCACTGCAAATTCTTTAGGTGGCTCGACGAGGAGGTCATAGGGTGGCCGAAAAGGGCTTTGGCAGAAGCTCAATCTGTAATTAAAGAGAAGACTGAGGAGATTGAAGAACTTAATGCGACAATTTTGGAGCTTCGTGGTGATTTGGAGAGGCAAAACTTGGAGATATCATCAATTAATACAGAAGATGAGAAGATTTCGATTGAGCTTGGATTACAGAAAAGGATTGACGAAATGGAAAAAATAGTTTATCGTCAACGCATCATCATCAGGGGATTGACAGGATTGCTTGTATGTGTCGTATCAGCCATTGTCTTTTGTATTGTTAGTGATGTTTGAATTTTATTTGGCTTGTTAGTAATGCTTTTTGTTAGTGTTGTTTGAATTTTGCCAAATGACCAATAATAACTCAGCCGAGTAAACGTAAATAACTCAGCCGTACAAAAGTAATTTACTCAGCCGTTAAATGTATAAAAACTCAGCCGTGACATCAAAAATTACTCATAAGTCCGCCGTTTCGCTGGAATAACTCAGCCGTTAAATGTATAAAAACTCAGCCGTGACATCAAAAATTACTCATAAGTCCGCCGTGTCGCTGGAATAACTCGGCTAAACCACGAATTCATCTGTGTTAAGTCAGCCATATCGCTAGAATAACTTGACATAAATTCAGTAACATAGATTCATTAACATATCAATAACATAGATTCAAAAAAAAAAAAAAAAAAAAACAAATAGAATGGATATCTCCATTCTTAGTCTGATTCCGACCCCGACAACTCGGTCGGCTTAAACCCCAGTTTGTCCCAGTTGATCCCCGTCACGTTGAATGCCACCTTCTCCTCGTAAGCCTTCCTTGCCTGCTCCTTCACGATCTGGAACTCCTCTTCCACGTTAAATCCGTCCTTCAAACTCATCATCTTCTTAAGGAGATCCAGTTTCGCATTCTCCTCACGCAGCGTGAGATCCAAAGCGTGTGCTTCCTCTGTCTCTTTCATGTTTTGTTTGATGAGAGAGATGATGCCTTTGAAACGTTCTTTCTGCTCTTGCATCTCCACTGCATGCCTCCTGCTGCGGGAACCGTCTTCAACACGCGTCCTCTTGCTGCTAGACCCTGATGCATCCATGATCGACAAGAGGAAAGACAAGAGAGATTATATAGATTAGTTGCTAATAATCAAGAAGAGAAAAGACGAGAGAGAATTGTTTTACAAGAGTTATATTTAGAAGAGATATATATAGGGAAAATAGGTATAAGGGTATCTAGGTATAATGATAACTTGAGTGGGTAGTTATTCGAGGTGGGGAGTTATCCGAGGTGGGGAGTTATACAACATTTGTATAACTCGACAATAATAAACTCCTAATAAACCATAACTCAGCCGTGTTGTTAGATTATCTCACCCAAACAACGAATTAATAAACATCAATCCAGACGCATCACACAAACCTAAAGCATTATCAACCCCATACATAATCATCACGAGAACTCAAAAGCATAAATAGTTAGTACAAAAGACAATCACATGTTCGAAATACTAATATTTTACATATCATCATAATGTATCATTGGACATCAAACGCAGCGAGCAGGTCAGGTGCCTCATCATAGATCTCTGTTGCCATCTTAACCCGTATAGCCTGAATATTTTCATCACAGATGCCAACGAAACTTACACCAAGCGCTAGACATTCGATAAATTTCAACGCGTGCCACAGTCTCCAACTTGGATGTTCTGAGGGACCCTCGATTTATTCCTCCTTCTGAATGAAAACTGCTCGAACCTAGGTGAATAGATTTCAGGAGGAATTATTTCATTCATCATCTAAGGAATCATCCTCGTAAACGGCCTACAAGCCTCCAGCACAGATAATTCACTTTCCTTGGTATGATGCCCCACGATGCTATCATAGCAATCAATGTGCCCCCTAATCAGATCCACGTCCAGTGCCACCCAGTGATTGCCTCCGATTTGGTGAACTATATACAAGTGATCCACATCTTCTATCCATTTCATATTTGTCTGCTGATCTTTTGGCTCCAAACCGTGTACCAGCCTCTCGTAAGGGGTGCCTTTGAATTTAAACCTCTCGGGTTTTATCTTGAACTGGTCATACTCTTTACACCAATAGCTCACGAACCACGAGTCTATAAACGCAATGCATTTGGTGTGGAATGGGAAGGGAACTCGCGTGATGAACCTCTTTCTAAGAACCCTCAAATACGCAGCAATATGCTGCAAAAAAAAAAAATAAAAAAAAATAACAACTCAGACAAAACATAACAATAACTTAGACATAATGTAGAAAACCAAAACACACCAATAACTCAGCCACAACACCAACTCTTACAATAACTCAGCCAAAACACACCAATAACTCAGCCAAAACAAACCAATAACTAGGCCAAAATACTTACAATAACTCAGCCAAAACAAACCAATAACTCGGCCAAAATACTTACAATAACTCAGCCATAATGTTATACTTACGTCATCGAAAAGCCATCCATATTTTGGATCTGGCCAGTCCTTTCTTTCGGTGATGAGCATACTGTAGAAATCAACAGTGTCTTTTGCCCTGCCCAATGAGAGATGCCTAACAGATAAACACAAGTTAATATACATAAATAGTGTAAACAAGCCGTAATTAACAAGGTTAAAAGGTATAGAGGGTCATACTTGAATGGGGCCATCATTTCCTTCAGTTTCTGCAATTTGGCCGGATCAACTGGTGACAGAGGATCATATATTCCAGCTGAAGGCACACAATTCTTCCTCATGCACGTCAGTCCGTTGTCTCCGATATGAGGAAATATCCGTTCAGAGACATTAGAGAGTGGATTCAATGCACTCCCAGCCGGAGACAGCTTGACACTCTCCTTCCTTAGAGCGTTGATTCTTTCAATCCTTATATGTTCCTCTTCATCATCTTCAGACTCAGATAACCTGTGTGCGTTACCAGCTATCAACTGGTCTGTGACATCATATACCTCATTGTCACGTTTAATGCCAGCCTTTTCCAATACTTCCTCATCTTTGTCGGGGACATCAGCAGCCTCTTTCTTCTCATCAAGAGCAGCTCCTCCCTCCACCGGAGCAGTAGCTAGTTTTCGTACCACCTTTTTAACCGTTGTAGAAGAAGGCTTCCTACCTCTTCTACGTCCGACTGCTGCCTGATCTTTGGGGGCCTTATCTTTGACGGGCTTATCCTTGCCGGTATTCTTCTTTCCCGCTGCTGCGATTTTCGCTGTGTCAACTTTCCTGGAGCGTAATTTCCTAATATTATTAGGTAACGTATCTATGAAATCAATAGCAGATTTGCCATCAATGACATTATCAAATTCCTTTTCCAAATTCTTACTGACACCAGCAATACCAATGTCCTTCTCAACATCGACAGTATCCTTCGCCTGCATAAACATACCGATAACTCAGCCATAAGATAAAGATAACTCCGCCGTTAGGTGATTAATATAATAATAACTCAGCCATAATGTGATTAAGATAATGATAATCAGCCGTAATATAATGATAACTCAGCCGTAAGGTGATTAATATAATGATAACTCAGCCATTATGTGATCAAGATAATGAAAACTCAGCTACAAGGTTATTAAGATAATAATAACTCGGCCGCAATGTATTTATACATATGTCTGGCACTGTTAGCTTATCAGAGGACTAGTAACAGACTGGTTTTGTGGAGGTTTCGCTGGACCTTTTGGTGTTGTTTTTTCTTTTTGATTCAGCAAAAGGTCGACTTGCGTCGGCTTTTCGGGAGGTTCTGTTTGTTTGAAGGCTGAGTTTTCCTCAGCGTTTTCACCAGATTTCCCTACCCCCTGCTCAATTGCATTCAGACGCTCTTTCATCTGTTTCAACTCCTTCTCCATATATTCAAACTTTTCATCCATCCTCGCTTCTACTCTATCTCCAATCACCTTCTCCATATTTGAAGACACTTCTTTGATGCT
>NW_003302551.1:6680084-6712658 GCF_000004255.2 Arabidopsis lyrata subsp. lyrata
CGGCTGACTTATTTTTCATTGTGGCTGAGTTATATGTATTACGGCTGACTTATAGTTACGATATGTTGGTGTCAACAGATGGGTTATTGGAAGTCACATAGGACGCTCCTGTATGCAAGGCAGATCGATCATGGAACTCCTGAGAGTAGTTTTGAAGAACTGCCTTCTTACCTATACATGATAAGACGGGCAAATCCGGGTACAGTCACGCGTCTTCAACTTGATGAGGAAGGAAGATTCAACTATGTGTTCATTGCTTTTGGTGCCAGTATTGCTGGGTTTCCTTTCATGCGCAAAGTTGTTGTTGTCGACGGTACGTTTCTCCATGGAAGTTACAAAGGGACCCTTTTAACAGCCCTAGCTCAGGATGGTAATTTTCAGATTTATCCAATAGCTTTCGGTATTGTTGACACCGAAAATGATGATTCTTGGCGTTGGTTTTTTACGCAACTCAAAGTTGTTATCCCTGACGATAAGGATCTTGCGATAATCTCGGACAGACATAAGTCAATAGGGAAAGCAATTGGTGAAGTGTTTCCGTTGGCTTCTCATGGAATTTGCACTTACCATTTGTATAAGAACATTTTGGTGAAATTCAAAGGAAAACATTTGTTCCCTTTGGTGAAAAAAGCGGCAAGGTGTTTTAGGCTGAGTGATTTTAATGAGGCGTTCAATGAGATTGAAGCGTCTGATCAAAACCTACATGGATACCTCCAACGAGCTGGTGTCCAAATGTGGGCGCGTGTTCATTTCCCGGGTGAAAGGTACAATTTAATGACTACTAATATTGCGGAATCAATGAACAAAGCACTGTCAAAGGCCAGAAGCCTTCCCATAGTTCGACTGTTAGAATCGATACGGACTATGATGACCAGATGGTTTGATGAACGGAGAGAGGACGCGAATTCGCAGCAAACAACGCTCTCACGAGGTGTTGAAAAACTGTTACAGGTAACTCAGCTGTAACTGCTTACATAAGTCAGTCGTCAAACGTTCTTAAACCAGACATTATTTCCATAAATCAGACTTAACGTATTTTGTTTTTTTTTTCCCCTCTAATAGGCCCGTGTCACCGCGGCAAGACTTATGGGTGTACAAACGATTGATGCTTTACGCGTGCAGGTAACTTATGGAACACAGTTGCATATTGTAAATGTGGATGCTAAAAAATGCACATGCCGTCGTTTCGACCACGAGAAATTACCATGCATACATGCAATCGCAGCTGCAGAGCATATGGGTGTGTCTCGTATATCCCTGTGCAGTCCTTACTATAAGAGAAGTTACTTGGTTAGCGCATACGCTGCTCCAATCATGCCTTCCGATACGGCAATCCCTGTTCCTCAAATTGTAGTTAACCAACCGTGCTTGCCTCCGATTGTTGTAAACCAGCCAGGAAGGCCCAAGAAAATTAGGATTAAATCATCTTTGGAAGTTGCCATTGGAAACAAACGCCCTAGGAAGCAACATGTATGTTCTCGATGTAAACAAGTTGGGCATAATGCTAAAACTTGTCAGTCGTAGTATTGTTTGTATGAATTCTCTTTTATGTATTTGTTAATGGCAAATTAATCTGAGTAACTCAGCCGTATATCGTTATAATAATTTGGCCAAACCACGAATTCATCTGTGGTACATCAGCCGTGTTGTTGTCATAACTCGGCCAAACCACGAATTCATCTGTGGTAACTCAGCCGTGTTGTTGTCATAACTCGGCCAAACCACGAATTCATCTGTGGTACATCAGCCGTGTTGTTGTCATAACTCGGCCAAACCACGAATTATTATGTGTTAAATTCGTGATTTGATTTAATCTGAAATTAAACAACGTTTATAAGATGTATTTAACTTCTTCTATTCACTCATCTTTTAATGATCATAAAATTAGCTCATGTTTGTACCCTAAACCCTAAACCAACACCATCTAAACCCTAAACACACAGAGGCCATACTTAACTTCCATTCCTAGAAAGTCGATCTATATAGAATGTGAATGGGCTGGAAGTATGAAATTTTTATTGTGATTTAATGTTATAAATCTGGACATTATTAGAACCAGACATAATGTTAATATACAAATGGCCCTCTAAATAAAATGATTTTTCTCATAACTCGGCCGTAATTAGTAAATACCTCAGCCGTAACGTATTTGAATTATTTTGAATATCTTTTTAATTGTTTTAGTTATTATAATAATTTTTTTTGTATTATTTTCAATTATTATGTATTAATTTATGACATTAAAACGCGTGTGCGTGTGAATATGTTAGCAATTATTGTTGGCGTTTCCCCAAAAAACACTTTCTGTAATCTCGAGACTGTATATATAAATTAATATCTGAGTAACTCAGCCGTAAAACGTTGTCATAACTCGGCCAATTCTCGTTTTAATCTTCAATATACAGGAATGGCTTGAACGACGTCGTTTGATCAGTGCTTTAGTAGACACGACTATATTGATTTAGTGATTTATTTATTTTTTTAGTAATCAAAGAGAAGATGATGGCGCAGAGATCTCTACTAGGCGGCGACTCTATGGTTGATGAGAAAACTGCTTCCGAAGGAAATGAGGTATTTTTTTCCCAACCGTCTGAGACGAACAAATCTTTAGACATCTTTATATTGTCTGTCGTGTTTGTGGTAATGTAGGAGCTGGATCGTATGGAAATAAGGATGAGAATGAGGTACGGCGAAAACCGGAGGCGCGATAAGGGCGTTCCGATCGCGTGTGATTGCAGTGCAGCGGTTCTCGTTGCCACTTCTCGTGATCCTAATACAAGAGGAAAACTTTATTTCAGTTGTCCGTATGAAATCTCAGACGTAGGCATTTTTTAAGATTTATTGGGTCTTGATTTTGAGTTCTGATTCCTTTTTTTTTTTATTTAAATTTTGGGGTGTAATATGAGTTATGTATGATTTTTAAGGGTCCTGGTCGTGGCTGCGGTTTCATGAGGTGGTGGACTGTCGCATTGTGTGACGAATTTGAGAAGATAAAGGAGGAGAAGAATGAGATGAAGCAGGATTTGGATGCAGCCAAGAAGCGCATCGAGGCTCAGGAAGAAAAGATCTTTCTCATGGAAGAGAAATTTGAAGCGCTAGAGAAGAAGTATCAGAGCTTGAACAAGTATATGTGAGCTTAGATAAATTCGGTTTTTTATCTGTATGTCGCTACCATAACTCGGCCAAACCATCAATTATTATGTGATAACTCAGTCGTGTCGTTGTCATAACTCGGCCAAACCACAAATTATTCTGTGTTAAGTCATCATCTTTTTATATTCACTTTCCAAATAATGATCATAAAATTAGCTCATCCAACAAACCGATAAATCAGCCGTAATAAAATGATTTCGAAACCTTTAAATAAAATGATTTAAAGGTTTTGACTGACATGAGCATTGTGTCGATAAATAATATAGACATCTCGGCCAAACCACGAATTCATCTGTGGTACATCAGACATGTCACGTTTGAGTCTTAAAAAACGCGAAAACTTCTATAAATGATGATTACTTATTTACTGACATCAGCATTGAACTTGGAAAA
This sequence comes from Arabidopsis lyrata subsp. lyrata, assembly GCF_000004255.2. Taxonomy (NCBI): domain Eukaryota; kingdom Viridiplantae; phylum Streptophyta; class Magnoliopsida; order Brassicales; family Brassicaceae; genus Arabidopsis; species Arabidopsis lyrata. The sequence continues at coordinate 6,683,631 of NW_003302551.1, forward strand.
GCAATTATCACAATGATTTGATATATTTACAGTTTCCAACACATATCTCAAGTTAAAGATTTATAAAATCTTAACAGTATATTCACATGTATATTTATTGTTATAATGGTATGGTGCTATTAAACTTATCTAATTAAGCTTACTTAATGACGGTTTTTTCCGTATTTAGAAATTAATGTGGTCCGTAACTCAGCCGTAGAACGTAAATATCTCAGCCATTACGTATTATTCTACAGCCAGACATCAAACTCTAACTCAAAAGTCAGCCGTCACGCAACCTTTCGTCTTCCGTTAAGCATATAACTCAGCCGTCACATGTACATTTTTGCCGCCGGAACAGTAAGTCAGCCGTCACATAACTCAGCCAGCTTATTTCATGATCATTATTTGGAAAGTGGATATAAAAAGTTAATTACATCTCATTAATCTGAGTAAATTACATGACTGTATCATAATGATCATGAAACACAGATTAATTCGTGGTTTGGCCGAGTTATGACAGTGTCATGGCTGACTTAACGTAGATATAATTCGTGATTTTCACTTTAATCATAACTGAGTTAAGGTCAAGTTACGGCTGTTTTATAATAAAATTTAACAATGGAAATCACGGGTAAATCAAGTGAAAATAAAAGTCATAAGGAAAGATGATAATAGAAGTTCATTACACGGAAGTTCATAGAGGATATCACAGTACAAGGAAGTTTAACGACGGAACAATAGACCAAATTCGGAAAACATATCACATAAATTATTCCACACTATTAGATTCATCCAATCAAGCTTATCGCCACTACGCGCCCATATCCTCATAAACGCACGCATCTGGTCCCGGAATATCGTTCTAGCCACCAAATTGAATTGGGTCCAAACCGTTGATGTATGCATTGGTTCCCACGTGTATTTACTCTACAATGAAAGAAAAGATCGTGATTTCGGTTTTCTGTTTTAGTGTGCTCTATATCAAATATCGAAGCTTACCGCGAGGAGCTTAAACCATCGTCTCTTAACATCCTCGGGAATCAAGCGGTAGGTCGGCCACTCATGGTGCCAGTTGTGCTGGAGTATCTCTGCAATCGCAACAGAGAGATCGTGATTGAACTTGAACCACGTAACAGTGGTTTTGTCAATCCAGTAACCAACACCCGGGTTTAGAACGGGAAGATTCTCCTGACCATCAGCGATAATGATCGCTACAACCTCGCCGAAAAACTTTAGATCGAGGTGAGGAACAACGTCCATGTCGATTGGAAGATGTACGGGAGATATTTTGTGTAGGGGATTGGAGTCTGGAGACGAAGACGAACGAGAGACGATGAGATGAAAAAGAGACGAAGGCGAACTGATCTGATATAAATAGAAAAAAGGGAAAGGTATACGAAAGGTTGCGCCTCTTACTGTTCCGGCGGCAAAAATGTACATGTGACGGCTGAGTTATATGCTTAACGGAAGACGAAAGGTTGCGTGACGGCTAACTTTTGAGTTAGAGTTTGATGTCTGGCTGTAGAATAATATGTAATGGCTGAGATATTTATGTTCTACGGCTGAGCTACGGCTTAGATAAGTTTAATAGTACCATACCATTATAACAATAAATATACATGTGAATATACTGTTAAGATTTTATAAATCTTTAACTTGAGATATGTGTTGGAAACTGTAAATATATCAAATCATTGTGATAATTGCTTTTCCAAGTTCAATGCTAATGTCAGTAAATAAGTAATCATCATTTATAGACGCAATGCGTTTGGTATGGAATGGGAAGGGAACTCGCGTGATGAACCTCTTTCTAAGAACCCTCAAATACGCAGCAATATGTTGCACACAAAAAAAAAAGAAGAAAAAAAAAACAACTCAGACAAAACATAACAATATCTCAGACATAATGTAGAAAAACATACCAATAACTCAGCCATAATGTTGAAAAAACACAATAATAACTCAGCCATTATCTAGAAAATCTCAGCCAAAACACACCAATAACTCAGCCAAAACACACCAATAACTCAGCCAAAACAAACCAATAACTCGGCCACAACACTTACAATAACTCAGCCATAATGTTATACTTACGTCATCGAAAAGCCATCCATAATTTGGATCTGGCCAGTCCTTTCTTTCGGTGATGAGCACACTGTAGAAATCAACAGTGTCTGTTGCCCTGCCCAATGGGAGATGCCTAACAGATAAACACAAGTTAATATACATAAATAGTGTAAACAAGCCGTAATTAACAAGGTTAAAAGGTATAGAGGGTCATACTTGAATGGGGCCATCATTTCCTTCAGTTTCTGCAATTTGGCCGGATCAACTGGTGACAGAGGATCATATATTCCAGCTGAAGGCACACAATTCTTCCTCATGCACGTCAGTCCGTTGTCTCCGATATGAGGAAATATCCGTTCAGAGACATTAGAGAGTGGATTCAATGCACTCCCATCCGGAGACAGCTTGACACTCTCCTTCCTTAGAGCGTTGATTCTTTCAATCCTTATACGTTCCTCTTCATCATCCTCAGACTCAGGTAACGTGCGTGCGTTACCAGCCATCAACTGGTCTGTGACATCATATACCTCATTGTCACCTTTAATGCCAGCCTTTTCCAATACTTCCTCATCTTTGTCGGGGACATCAGCAGGCTCTTTCTTCTCATCAAGAGCAGCTCCTCCCTCCACCAGAGCAGTAGCTAGTTTTCGTACCACCTTTTTAACCGTTGTAGAAGAAGGCTTCCTACCTCTTCTACGTCCGACTGCTGCCTGATCTTTGGGGGCCTTATCTTTGACGGGCTTATCCTTGCCGGTATTCTTCTTTCCCGCTGCTGCGATTTTCGCTGTGTCAATTTTCCTGGAGCGTAATTTCCTAATATTATTAGGTAACGTATCTATGAAATCAATAGCAGATTTGCCATCAATGACATTATCAAATTCCTTTTCCAGATTCTTACTGACACCAGCAATACCAATGTCCTTCTCAACATCGACAGTATCCTTCGCCTGCATAAACATACCGATAACTCAGCCATAAGATAAAGATAACTCCGCCGTTAGGTGATTAATATAATAATAACTCAGCCATAATGTGATTAAGATAATGATAATCAGCCGTAATATAATGATAACTCAGCCGTAAGGTGATTAATATAATGATAACTCAGCCATTATATGATCAAGATAATGAAAACTCAGCTACAAGGTTATTAAGATAATAATAACTCAGCCGCAATGTATTTATACATATGTCTGGCACTGTTAGCTTACCAGAGGACTAGTAACAGACTGGTTTTGTGGAGGTTTCGCTGGACCTTTTGGTGTTGCTTTTTCTTTTTGATTCAGCAAAAGGTCGACTTGCGTCGGCTTTTCGGGAGGTTCTGTTTGTTTGAAGGCTGAGTTTTCCTCAGCGTTTTCACCAGATTTCCCTACCCCCTGCTCAATTGCATTCAGACGCTCTTTCATCTGTTTCAACTCCTTCTCCATATATTCAAACTTTTCATCCATCCTCGCTTCTACTCTATCTCCAATCACCTTCTCCATATTTGAAGACACTTCTTTGATGCTTGTATCAATGGTGTCAAACCTTGAGTTTAATTGCTTCACCAAATCCACGACTGTTTTAACAGACACATCTTCCAGAACATCGTCCTCCGCACTACCAACCTGCAACACATACACAAAAACGCATAAACAAGCTACCCAAACATTACATCAAATATAAACTCACTACATACCATATCATTTACCTTTTCTTCTTTCTTCTTCTTCTTCTTCTTTTGTACATCTCCTTCATAAGATTCACCACCCTCATGTTTTTCCACCAAATCACTTACATTTCTTTCTTTCTTCTTCTTCTTCTTCTTCTTTTCTGCATCTCCTTCACCAGATTCAACACCCTCACTGTTGATCACATCCTTGACATTGTGGAATTTCTGCCTCTTTGCGGGAGATTCAGAGTCACCCGCTGCATTAGAATTTACATTTTTCTTCTTCTTCTCAGTCTTCTTCACATCCCAATAACCTTTAACAAACTTATCCTCATGTATGTCTCGGATCAAATTATCAAGTGTTGGGTCCTCTTCTTCATCTGGCCACGTATGAAATAGCTCTTTGACATCATCCTTCATAACCAATTTACTCACACGCAGCTATAACATAGGAGATTATAAAACCCATTAGTAAGTTTAAACTGAATCATCAATAATTATAACTCAGCCATCACTAACCATCACTAATATAACTCAGCCATCCATAAATCATAACTCAGTCATCAAAAACGATAACTCAGCCATCACAAAATTTAACTCAGCCATTACTAAACATAACTCAGTTAGTAACTATCATAACTCAGTCATCAAAAACGATAACTCAGCCATCACAAAATATAACTCAGCCATTACTAAAACATAACTCAGTCAGTAACTATCATAACTCAGTCAGTAACTTTCATAACACAGCCAAAACCTTACCTCACCATGCGCTTTGATATCTTCAGCAATGGTCAATTCCATTGTTTTACGTGTACGGTTTCCACCCCAACGAAGCAACGGTATCTCATCCTTGTTGACTACTCTCCCATATCGCTCTCCAAAGCATTTGACTGAATCATACGCCAAAGCCTGTAACACGTAAACCATACCACTGACGGTGTACGTCTTTCCAACAGGCCTCAACATCTTTATAGAATTAACCAGGGCTTCAAATGCTGACCGACCCCATGGATAAGTGTTCATGGCTTCCTCATCAAAAACTCTTTTCGCACTTTCAAATGGTATTCTAGAGTTATGATGCAAGCCATACAGTCCAATGGCTTGAAGAGTCAACAGCCCCAACTACTTACGCTTTTCAGGAGTCCATGTCCTACACACTAGTAATCCTGCCCTCAGTTCATCTAACTTTGGACCTTCACCACCAGGCACATTCAATTCACTGAAGAACGCTTTGTAGTCAGCTTTAGGTTCAAACTTTTCTGTAGGGATTGAACCTGTGTTTAACCCCGTGATATGACCAAATTCGTTCAAGCCAAACCTGATAGGTTGACCACCAACTAGAAACCAAATCTCCTTCTTGTGTATTCTTAACTGTCTACACAGTAGAAAATGTACAGTCTTACCAGACCACACGAATTGGCTTTCAGCTAGCTTAGCAATTATTCCAATAGGTGACCCCTTCAGTTCATTCCACGCATCTTGTCCTATTGATTCTATAATCACAGGGACATCTCCCATCTTGATATTGTGATTTAACAATTTATTCTCCAGAATAGACTCCCCTTCTGCGTAAAGTCTTGGAGGGTAATCCCTTGGTTGTTCTTCAGAAATAACCATAGCCATCTGATAAACCATAAATCAGCCGTAAACATACAGTAACTCAGTCAAAACATAAAACAAACTCAGCCACAGTTGAGCAGATAAACCATAACTCAGTCGTAAGCATAGAGTAACTCAGCCACAACGTAAAACAAACTCAGCCACACCATAAAACAAACTCAGCCATAGATGCATTGATAAATCATAAATCAGTCTAAAGCAAACAATAACTCAGCCATGGAATCGAGTAGATATAACAAATTAGCCACCATATGAAAATCAACGTTGGCGATAAATCAGTTGTAATAAGCGTCGATAAAAACCCTCAATTTCTTCGCGATAGTTTTCGGAAAACGGTTTCAATCACGGAAATCACTCGCTATTGAACTTAGATGCGGGAAAAATGTCGGAAAATCCAAAATAAAGATTCGACACATACCTTAAACAAGTTGAGTTGAGACGAAATGGTCCCGACTTGAGGTGAGGCGACGAAGTAAAAGGTCCCGACTTGAGTAGAGCGAAATGCGACGGAGAGAACAAGAGAGTTAAGAGTTTCGGCCGGAATTAGGGTTTCTTAGTGTTAGTCGGAATCGCGTTTCCGTCGGAGAAAGAAAAAGTTTTTACAGTTTTTTTTTTTCGGAGATGAACAGTGACAGAGAGGGAAATCGAAAGGGTTCTCTTAATGACGTTAATGACATGACTTTAATTTGTTTTTCTTTTAATGACGTGGATTAAAAAAATCTTTATAAAAAAAAACTAATCAAGGGTGTTAATTGTAATTACACAAAGACGCTAAACATATGAGTAATTTTTTAAAAATGTATGATATTCTAGTAATATTCGAACTTTTGGTTAACATCTGAGTAAATATTTCTCATTTCTTTTAGTTGAACACTAAAAAAGGACAAGACAAAAGAGATTTTTATTTTTGAACTTGTTGGCATTCTTCTTCTTGCAAAGATCTAAAATAGCACAGCTCCTCGAGTGACACGTGTCGTAACTTCACTATATCATCGTATCTAATCTCATCTAAACTTATGGAAATTGGAAACATCACCTTCACACTCACACAACAAGCCACATTCCAAATAGCCAAACCTACTAATTTTTCTTCTAATAAGAAAATTATTTACATTAAAATCCTTATTTTAGTATCATTGATTTATTAGAGCATTTAACCTAATTAGACTATTTTGTAACTATGTAGTATGTATGCATCTAATTTCTATTAAATTTAAAATTAAATAAAAAGAATGTTTAGGACTTGTCCTATGCATATTTTAAGTCTTACGTTTTTAAATTTTTTTTTTATCATTGTTACGATAACTACATGGATGCAGGAATAGCGACATGGACTAAATAACGTATCCAAGCCAAGGAGCTTACCCCGAATAATCCTGACAAATGATGATTCAGACGAGATTCAACATTTTTGAACCACGAAACTCTTGGTTTCCATTTTGGTTGTAGGTGTAACCAACCCCCTATTAAGGATAGGGCAGAAAGAAATAATAGGAAAAGAGCTCCAGTATAAAGATCTTCATTAGTACGTAAACCGATTGTATACCACCACTGATAAACACTAGAATAAGCTATATTCACCGGGCCAAGAGTACCTCATTTCTTTTTTTAGCTAAGAATATGACTTTCTATTTCAATTCAAAAGTTCATGTTATCCAAAAAAATGGTTATTGATTTTGTAGTATTTGTACTATGTTCCAATGCTATTGAAATATGATTTCTAACATTTCTATTCTTAACACAGTCACAATGATTAGTCATTTTTTTTTTGTCAATCACACATTATTTATTAAAAAAACTTCTTGATTGGTTACCCAATTAGGAGGAATAGTGCTTACAAAAATAACTTCAGTAAATAATAGAAGAGAAGAACGGGCTAAGCAGTCCGCCTTGACATTACATAAACGAGAGAAAAAGGGAAAGAGACACGAATCAAACCAAATTCGTCTAGTTGATTGGAGAAGGCTGGCCATTCTTCAGGTGATTGTACCATCGAGACTAACTCTGAGCAATCTGTTTCAAACGCCTGACAATCGATCTTTCTTGAAAGGATATTCTTCATTCCCAAATTAAGGCTTCCATCTCCGAGTGAAGGGGGGGAGGGGCATCTCCGGAGGCACTTTGCACCTAGCAATATTGTTTGATCATTTCCTTGAAAACACCACCATCCTATACCCATAGTTGGATCCGAAGATTTCCAAGAGCCGTCAATCCGGCATCTTAAGAATTGGATTGGGCTTTCCAGTATTTCCGTAGTTATAGTAGTTTCGATCGGTTCCAAGTGAGCATCTTCCCACATTGATTTCTCACTCAATGCGTGATTTAAAATATTTGTGGGTTCAGATTGTACTCCTTCAAAAAAAAAATTATTCCTATCTTTCCATATAAACTACAATATCCAAGCAAAACAGTTGATTAGTCAATTAAATCAACAAAATCTGATCCTTAACAAAAACTTTGTAACACAGGATAACTTGATTGTCTAGAATCAAACTCAAGTAACAAATGTCCTAATCCTAAAAGTAGAAATTAAAAAGACTTGATTAAATACATTTCTCCAACACATATATTCATTATACTATTTAAAATGTTATAATAAACAAATAAAAATAAATATTTCACTCTTTTAAATATTCAAAACTCTGTAGCTATTTTAACAAATTAAATGGAGCTCAAAATCATCGGAATAATTATGTCAAAAAAGTGAAATTATAAAAAAAAATAAAGCTACTCATTTATGACTATGCAGAATAGGCCTGGGCATAAAACCCGAAATCCGAAAACCGATCCGAAACCGATCCGAAAAATCCGGAACCGAATCCGAACCGAATAGTCACAAAATCCGAACGGATAATGAATTCTCCTATCCGAATTACCCGAACCGAACCCGATCCAAACCGAAAACCGAAAGGATATCCGAAAACCGGAAATAAAAATTATATATCCAAAAATATTAGTTATATTTAGTTGTAATTTTATAGCAAATAACAAAAATATCCTAAATATCCTAGATTTCGGAAAAATTTTAGTTATATTTGTTAAAATTATACATATTTTTGCAAAATTTAACCAAATTTTAGTAAGATTAAACCAATTTTTATTAACATTGAACTATTTTTAAGTTTTTTTTTCCCAAAAACCGATCCGAATCTGACACCTATCCAAACCGAAACCGAACCGATGACTCATAAAATCCGAACGGATAATAAATTCTCCTACCCAAATTATCCGAATCCGAATATATCCGAACCGAAACCGAACCGAAAAATCATAAAATCCGAACGGATAATAAACTCTCATACCCGAATTATCCGAATCCGAATATATCCGATCCGAATCCGATTTGAAATCCGAATGTCCAGGCCTAATGCAGAATTAGAAACTATTAAATTTTCATGTTAAAAAAATAATAAAAAGGGAATTAAATAAAAAGAAAACACGTGCTAATGCTTCTCCTCCTCCTCCACATCGCCGGGTTTTCCTCTTCCTCCCCCGTGAAAACTGCATTTTTATCAATTCTCCAGATTCCCCAAACCCTAAATTCTCTCTCTCTCTCCAAATTTTCTCCGTCGTTTTCCTCAAATTTTCTCACTTTTTGATGTCTTCTTCTTACTCTTTATCTTTCAAATCAAATCTTCTTCTCTCTCCAGCTCAATGAGTCAACCAAATCTAGATCAAAGTTTGAATTTTTAAACTTTATTTTCGTTACTTTCCAAAAAAAAAAAAACGTTTCTTTTTTTTATCTTCTTCGTGCAAAATCTCTCTGTTTTTCACCATAATCGAATTCAAAAACAGAGCAAAGTTTGTAAATTTCTCGGTAAAGTTCGTTTTTTTTCGATATCTTGGTTTGTATAGAGAAAAGGGTTTTCAAGGAAAATCTCTCAAAATCTGTAGATTCATTGTTATAAAATGGGAGCGGTGACGTCATCAATGGCGGCGAAGTTTGCGTTTTTCCCGCCAAACCCGCCGTCGTACGGCGTCGAAGTGGTGGAAGGAAAGCTAAAGCTGATTGGTGTAGAGAACGTGAAGGATAACGTTGAAAGTATTGAAGCTGAAGACGAAGAGAGGGAATCAGGTGGTTGCGGGCGTATATTAAGAACCCTACAGGCTTCACTAACGCTTCTTTTATTCTCACGGTAACGCCGCCGATCTTGGTCAGATGTTTGAGCTCTTCTCCGAGCTCAGCCTTCATCTTCGGGTTAACTTAATTGGGTAATTAGTTACTCTTCTTGCTTGAGATTGATAGATTTAGACATTTTTAAGTTGTTTTCATGGATTAGGACAAGTTGTTTTTGATTTGTCGGATGAAAAATAATGGAGAATCTTGAGTAGTTGTTAATGGATCTGTTGTGATTTTTGGTGAATTTGATGAACTTGTAAAGTGTAAAGAACCGATATTGGAGCTGAATTGCCTCAAAAACCGACCCAAATAGGAATCGAGATGCTCGATATATATATCGCCTTTGGTCCCTAGCATTGGATTGGTATAAGTGAGATCCATTGGATTGATTTCTGTATTATTTGGAAGATAAAATTTGAGGAATTTTGAAGCTGTTCTCATGGATTAGGACAAGTTTTTTTTTTTTTTTTTGTTTTATCGGTTAGTGTCTGCACACCTTGAGGCTGTAGATAGTTAGAAATAAAGGAGAATCATGAGAAATTGAGAATGAATTTGTAAATGGACCTTAGTTCTTAGAACAGACATAGGTGAGATCCATTGAATTGATTTCAGCAACATTTGGTAAATACATTCGAAGAATTTTGATGTCCTAATAGATTAGGACAAGTTTTCGTTTTCTCGATTAGTTTTTCCACATCTTGAGGCTGTAGATCGTTAACAATAAGAGATAATCATATGAGTATTTGAGGATGAATTTGTGAATGGATTTTAGTTGCTAGATCAGACATAAGTGAGATCCATTTTGTATGAATCTTGATTTGTTTATGTGACTGTTATGATTCAGGTATGATTATTCGGGTTACGGGAGGTCTTCAGGGAAGGTATGATCCATTGTGTTTGATTTTATTCAATCAAATTTCTCAAGAATGATGTTTGTTACTTTGGTTTTTTACCAACAGCCTAGTGAGCAGAACACGTATAGCGATATAGAAGCAGTGTATAGATGTTTGGAGGAGAAATATGGTGTGAAGGAACAGGATGTTATCTTATATGGACAATCTGTAGGAAGCGGTCCGACTTTGGAATTGGCTTCTCGATTACCTAACCTCCGAGCTGTTGTTCTTCATAGTGCAATTGCTTCCGGTCTTAGAGTCATGTACCCTGTTAAACGAACTTACTGGTTTGACATTTACAAGGTAATATTTCATTCTCCTTATCCGCTTTTTTTTCCTGATTCCGGTTATTACTACGGTTCTAATATGTTTTTGCAATTGCAGAATATCGAGAAGATATCTTTTGTCAAATGTCCGGTTTTAGTAGTTCACGTACGTATAATCTCATATCCATTTCGGTTTTTCTTTCTTTTAAAGTCGTTTAGTTATTTATTCGGTTGTGCATGCAGGGAACATCAGATGATGTTGTAAATTGGTCTCATGGGAAGCAATTATTCGATCTGTGTAAAGAAAAATATGAACCGCTTTGGATCAAAGGAGGGAACCATTGTGATTTAGAGTTATACCCACAATACATAAAGCATCTGAGGAAATTTGTATCAGCGATTGAAAAATCGCCTCATCTTAGAAACGGACCTGTGCCACAAACAGAGAAGGCGAGGAGCAGTACAGATATTAGAGAACCTGCAAGACCAAGCACAGATCAAAGAGAGAAATCAAGAACAAGCACAGATCAAAGAGAGATGCCGAAGCTGAGTACAGATAAAGCGAGAGCAAGCGTTGATAAGCGAGAGAGAACAAGAAAAAGCGTTGATGGGACTGATAAACCGAGTAATTCCACGGAACAGCAACTACTACAACCAGAGAAAGGGAGGAATAGCATTGACAGGTAAAAAAAACAATTTCTCAGATTTGTAAGATGATGGTGATGATGTTGATCATGATGATGGTGATGATGATGGTGATGATGGTAACAGGTTTGGGGAGATGATAAGATCAGTAGGATTTTGCAACATAGATTGTTTCAAGCCTACAGCAACAGCTAAGTGAGGTAAGAGAAGAACACACTCACACAAGGATCAAAAACATCTAACTTTAGTTGTTTGATTTTGGTTTGTTATCTCTTTCCACTTACTTCCTCTTGTGCTTTGGAATTTAACAAGTCACTCGTCAATGTTTGATTCAAAAGCTTGATTTCGTTATTATAAACTATGAATGATACTACAGATTAGATTATGTTCATGCGCATTACATGGCATTTACCATGAGAAATCTACAGTGTAGCTTGGTTTGTCACCGTAAGGCGGTCTTCTTGTCGCTTAAGGTGGCTTTGCGCCTAGGCATGCTCTAAAAACCAAATATGTATAAATATGAAGCAATCAATAGTTAAGAGAGTCATGAAAAGGCAAAATATGTGTATCTGCATTACATTTTTATACAGAGTTTCTATAAACAACACTCATGGTGGTATTTAACCAGAAGCAAGCAAAAGTCCGCTTAGAACACTCAACAACAATAGTACAAAGTACAAACATATAGAGAAGAGAAGTCTCTTCTTCATTATTTGATTTCACACGTTTGTTTTTTCTTCTTCTTCTTCATTCAGAAACACCAAACTGCACATTTTCTCATTCCAAGATTACTCACGAGGCGCGTTCCTCTTGAATAGTGCATAGGCATCGCTGTAAATGGCGATTGCATTGGACAATACCGCAAGAACGATCATGAAAATGGCTAAGGTTGTGTCCCTGTTTGTTGCTTTGCCATGACGATCCCTGCAAGCACATAGCAACAATCGAAATCAACTACCAAATCTGCCAAGGACGGTCTGGATATTTATATATATATATATATATATATATATATATATATATATATATATAAACAACTGACTTACTTTAGTATAATAGACGCGGGGAAGATGAAGCCGAGACAAACAGCAGCAGTTGCTCCAGTGAATTGGAAAGCATCCCAAATGCTCGGGATGAAGTTTGCACCCAAGAAGACTACAGAGATGAGACCGGCAGTGAGGCAACCAAACCTCACATTTGAGGTAGATAATGATCGGGCGGAAGGGAACAAGAGCCCGTCAATGTTAATCCGCAGAGGGTAGAAAACAATTGGGAACACGAGCATCAGATGAAGTGCATAGCTAACTCGAACTGCATCATTAAGGATAGAACCAAAAGGGATTCCAAGGTCGGTGTCAAAGTTTGCAAGGACATCATCAAGAGTATCATCACCAAACAAGAGGAACCCAAAAATGCTTGTCATAATGTAAACTGATGAGCAGAGCATAAGTGCTGATCGGACAACAGGTCTTATCTGAGAGGCGTCTTCGAGCTCGTTCTGTATGCTGTGAACTGCGACAAATCAAACAAACCCAAGAGTCATGAGAATTTTGTTCATTTTTCAAAGCTATGCTTCCAAATTAAGAACTAAGCACATACATACCATTGTAATGGCAAATGAATGCTGTGACAAGAACGGGTACAACTGTGAAGAGATTCCAGAAAGATGTTAAGTCGGTAACATCTGGTAGCAATCTTGGCATCGCCACACCGCCGCTGATCAACTTCATAATCGAAATTCCCGCTGTAATAATGAGAAACACAACCGCCAGAGCCACGGATAAGGCAGATGTAAATTTCAAAGAATCTGCAAAGAAAAGTATAATCATATATCAGGACCAAACATAAAAATTCACAATCCAAATCCCATTCGAGGAGTATCTACGACAACGAAAGAATCAGACAATTTGGTTTCAAACTCGAAAACACTAACCAATTCGCTTGAAGCAAGCTAATGGAGCAAACACACCAAGAGTTGTAATAAGAAGAATAGCAGCTCTTCCGTTCCACCAATGGTGACCGAACCATCCTTCAAGAACACCGAAATGATGGATTCCATCTTCCGTCTTTCCAGCCAACACATCACCTTAAAAAACAAAAAACAAGATTCAACAACACAGGGTAGCAACAGAATATCAAAAACTCGAAAAACTCGGATTACAATACCTATAATGATCATGTAAACAATCAAAACACCGATGTTGTTAACGAAAACCGCGACTTGAAGCAAAATCCTTCCAGGATTACCAAAAGAACCACCCATTAAACCACCGTAAGATCGATTCTTCCCAGCTTTACTAAACCTAAGCAAGAACTCAATCGATGCATCAGTCAAGAAAGCCATAACAACAATCATAGTGATTCCAAGTCCAAGTCCAAGAATCTTCATCGTAGCAGGCAAAGCCATGATACCAGCACCAATTATAGTCGTAGCGAGATTAAAAACCGCGCCACTAAAAGAAGCTCCATTGAATTCATCATAAGCAACTTCATCTCCATGATACTCTGGTAATAACGGAGCAACAATTTCATTAGCGCAAGAACTGTTCCTCCTTGGAATCGGAGCAACATCTCCAATTGTCATCTTGAAATTGCAAGCTGTCAAAATTCATTAGACAAAAAACATAAGACATCATACAAAAACAAATCTTTCTACAAAAATTGAAGCAACGAACCTTAAAAGAGACGAACTTTGATTCAACTGATTAGACAAGTAGGAATCAAAAGTCCTAAAATTGACTCAAACCCAGTTGGTTTTGATCGATATTGGTTTGACCCAGAAATTGGATTCTGACAAAATCGATTAAAAAAAAACGAAATTTGACTGTTTGAGCAAAGTCTTGAACTTTGATTCAAAACTTACAAGATTCGACGCGTAGGAATTAAAAAACTCTAAAATTGATCCAAACCCAATTGATTTTGATTGAAATTGGTTTGACCCAGAAAATAGATTCTGATTAATGAAATGAAATTTAACTCTTTGGACAAAAAGATTTGAACTTTGATTCAGAACTTACAAGATTAGACAAGTAGGAATCAAAAAGACCTAAATTGATCGAAACCCAGATGAAATTGTCTCGGAATTTTGATCGGAAAATGGTTTTGGCGCTAGAATCAGACACCAAAGTAGAAGAATTAGGAAAATTTTCTGAGGGAAGATTTATCTTCTAAAGAAGAATTTTGAGGGGAAATGATTTGGAGATGAAGGGAAATTATAGGCCTCACGATTTTGGTTTTGCTGACGATGAAAATTGTGATTGTTACGACACTATAATCTTTAAAAAGAAATTTAAAAATTGGATTTTGTTTGTTATTGGCTAATGAGAAACGTGTTTAGCCAAGATAGGTGAATTAAATGAAACTAAATAAAATAAAATTGTTAATTCACTGTATTAGGCTGCCGATTAATATGACCTTAGGTGGTGCTGATTGGATTTTGGAGAAAATCGACGCAGTGTTTAGGATTTACTGACTTTTGTAATTTAAAGTTTAGAAAAAGAAGAGAATTGGGTGAGAGATATTATTGGGGAACTTATTTAGTTTTCTTGTAATCTGACACAAGGCCTAGGACAACGATAATTTTAGCCATTCTTTTGTTCAATTTTAACCCCACTCGCTTATGCACTGTAGATCAAAGTTTGGCCCATTATGAGAGACAAAGGCAATGAATTTTGGCATTCTCGAGAAACTGTTACGTGTTATAGCTATCTAATTTTCGCAGTCCGACTTTTGGGTGTCTTCTCTCTTTTCTCTTCATTATTCCGCGCTTGCTACTGTTAACCCTAAGTCCCATCACTCTCTGTTCACATCTGATTTTTCTTTCATCAAACTCTCCCTCCGAAGGAATTAGCATTATCATCTCGGTAAGCCGTCGTCTCTGGGGTTATATTAACCGCCGTTCTCGTCGGAGAACAGAATTCGCGAGTTTAATGGCTTCTCATTTTCTTTCGGTTTTCGATGTTTTATAAAACACTATCAATTATTTTTGTTTTTCCTATTTCCAAACGCCATCATGTTACGCTTTCAGAATAGTCTTTTTTCGATTTTTACCGTTTATGGGTTTCGATCTAGTATAATCATAGATCTCCCTCGGATAAATTAGATCTCTACTTTTCTCGACACCACCTTTACCGATCTATTTAGATCTCTACTTTTCTCGACACCACCTTTACAGATCTTTTTTTTCTTTTAGCCCTTCCCGTATACTGCTCTATAATTCCAGATCTAATCCTTTGCTAACAACTTATTACCCTTATTTCTTTCTGCATGACATGGCTGTTCTGAAACTTCCTTCTCGTTTGTTTGCTGATAGAGAAGAGCCAGTAGGAGACCGAGTGAACTAGTATTTTAAGCTATATGCGATCAAGGTTATCCTCAAGGCTTTGCAACCGTCGGAGCTTGAGCTTATTTGTCCGTGCTTCGGAAAATTACTCGATGTTTACTCCAAACCGTCATTCTCGGGGAAGTTGGCCCATTTCTTGTTAACTCGGCAGCGGAGCGTTGTAGCGTACATATAAGTATACAAATGTAAATAACGCTCTATATATGTGTTTACATATATATATAAATGTTAATAAAGCTCTATGTATGTGTTTACATGTACAAAAATATTAATAACGTTCTCTATATATATATGTATTGACATGTATACATAGACCGAATTATTTAACACTATAATTATTTTTAACGCTCTATGTATGTATTTGTTTATATGTATACAAAATGTCAAAATCATATATAATATTTATTGGGTGTCCATGCAACTAGCTTAGTTGTTTAAAAAATTCGAAGAACTATTTATTAGGTATCCATGCAACTATGTTAGTTGTTTACATTTTTCGATTCCCGTCTAAAACTGCTTTCATTACGGATTCAAAATTCATAAAGCTCAAATAAAGTCATTGCATTTAATAACTGTCACCTCATTGTTTCTATCAACAGGTGAACATTTATTACATGTCTGTTTATTCTTCCGAATGCCTTAAAAGTCAAAAACATCTCCACCACGCGCATGCACAAATAAAGTTGTGGCATTTTTGTTATTACTTAGAACTCGAGACCCATTTATCTAATTTATTTATCTTTGTTAAAGACCAAAAATTCATATTGTTGATTAGCTAATTTTATGTCCAGTTTTTGTCTCTGCACAAATTCACCCTATACATTTTTAGAGTATTTTTAGCAAATAAATGCTGGAGTTCCACCTTATTTACGAATCCATACCATTAGCATTTATTATTTATTTTTACAAAATTTAAATAAAAGATATTAATCAAACGATATCTTGCGTAATTTGTTTCTAAAAATCTTTATACAATCTTTCCATATATTTTCAAAAAAAACTTCCGTGAATTTTACTTCACAAAATATGCATAAAACCGATTTATATCAAATATTTATATTAACATTTTGCATAACAATAAAACTACTAATTTATAATAATCAAAATATTCACATAGAAAAATTATATAATTTATATGATAAATTTAAAATATATATTAGTAGTATAAATTTAAAATCATTCAAGGAACGGTATACCACGGGTGAGATCCTAAAATTATTGGATTTTATAACAATAATAAATTATTATCTTGGATTTTATAACACTAATAATTTAGCTAACGGAATAATATAGACGGTTTTATATGGGATGACGGGTTTGGGTCGATATTAATAAAGAACGGTATATCAAGGATAAAATCCAAAAATTAACAATCAAAATACAATTATACAACCTTAATCACAAAACAAAACATACAATATTAACAAAACAAATACAACTTAAAATTTAAAAATTTTGGTAATACAAATATCGACCCATAGTATACCGCGGAGTAAAATATTCAAAATTTTAAAATTGACCATACATCGTTACTTAAAAAATGTATGTTTTGTATCTATACTTCAAAAATTGAAACCCTAACAATAGTAATCATACACTAAATAATACATAGATAGATATCTACATTTTAAAATAAAAACTAATATAATATATCTTCAGTTAATCTTTTAAAAAATAACATTACATTTTTTAAAAAAATATAACCCCGCGGTACACCGCGGGTTAAATTATAGTATAATATATATAAAAATCTATGCTAGTATTTTTAAAGTATATTTTTAGCGGGTGGGGTAAATTGCATTTGGATACAATAGGTATCTGATCCGTTTACGAATTTTGGTCATAAAAAATTTGTTGGGTCAGATTATATTTAACCCAACTCATACACCGGATATTCCATATTTAAATTATTATGAGTGTTTGTTTAAAACCACAAACTCTCCCAGGCACAATTTTCGAGAAGTCTAAAAGAAGCAAAACCTTTTCAAAAAACAAGATCTCACCCACTTTTTATTGCTAAAGAAGGCAATTCTCAACATTTCCGACGACCTCCCTCAACTCTCTGGTGTACGACAACCGGTTCACACCATGCCAAAGGGCATGGTTTGGTCAACTCTCACCCTTTCTACACACTTTGAAGAGTATCTCCTTATCTGCTCTTCAAGAATGCTGAGCTTCTAACCTTATTCCCCTGGAAGGAGACATCAGCAACCGTATTCACACTCTCACGGTATAGCTTAATCTCTATGTCCAGCCTTGTTTCACTAACCAATTTTGAATATCTCTTGAACCCTCTTGATACTTCTTGAACTCTCTCACATGCTAATGAACTAAACTATAGTAGACCTCCTCTGGTTTTCATAATACTCAAAATGCATTTATTTTAGATACTCATACACCGGATACTCATACACGAAAAATGTGTGTTCAACGTTCCACATCGACTAAAATATTTAGACAATAATTCAGAATCATATAACATTAATAAAATAAATGAATTCTTTGGCGGAACGGGTTTGGTGGAACAGATTTTTGAATCAACAATAATAAAAGAATAAAAATATCATTAATCCGCCGCTTCAATACGGATTAAATCCTTAATTTTTTTTAATACCACCAATATTAGACATATCAAGTCAGTCTCATTTAGAAAAGATTGTATAAAACCAGAAATTGTCCCATGGTATAGTGTTACTTAATAAAAATTGTAAACTATAAAATATAAATGTCTTAGAGAATGATACAATTTGCAAACTTTTATATATAATGAATAATCGTTTAATTTTTAAAATTACTACTTTTAGAAAACAAATCACGGGACGGGTTAAGAAATTACAGGACGGGTTATTTTTTGGAACCTGGTTATATGGTGGACGAGTTTGGATCAATATTTATAAAATTTTAAAATATCATTAACATGCCGCTTTAATACAGAGTAAATCCTCAGTTTACTAAAATATAAATGTCTTAGAGAATGATATAATTTGTGAACTTTTATATATAATAAATAATCAATAAATTTTAAAATCACTACTTTTACAAAACAACACGGGATGGATTAAGAAATTATAGAACGGGTCATATTTAAAAAATTTTAAAATATCATTAACATGTCGCTTTGATACGGGTTAAATTCACATTTTATTAACAATTTTCCTGTGGACTCGTAATATACCGTTACTTAATAACAATTGTAAACTATAAAATATTTAGATACAATTTATAAAATTTTATATATACTAACTTAAAAAAATAAATCATCTCGCGGTATACCACGGGTTAAAATCTAGTATATATATATATATATATATATATATATATATAAAGGGAATTGTTTGGTGGAAGTGAAAGAAATAAAAAGTAAAGAAAGACTCACAAAAATGCCCCTTTTTCAATACCCCTTTTCAAAAATGTCCTTTTTGGCTGTCCATTTTTAAAATACCCCTTTTTATGTACAAAATGAGTAAATTATCCTTCTTTTAATAAAAGATATCACAAATATATAAGGAAAACATGAAAATGTGCACATATCAAAATTACAAATTTGATTTTGTAAAAACTTGTAAAACCTTTAAAATACCTTGTAAAATTTTCCCGTACAAATTTTTCCCGCCAAAAAATTTTTTTTGCGGGAAAAGTGATTCCGCAATTTTTTTGGCGGAAAAATTTTTGGTGAGAAAAATTTACAAGGTATTTTAAAGGTTTTTACAGGGTATTTATAAGGTTTTATAATGTATTTTAAAAGGTTTTACAACGTATTTATAAGGTATTTATAAGATATTATAAGATTTTATAAGCTATTTTATAAGGTTTTACAAGTTATAAGGTTTTACAAGTTTTTTATAAGGTTTTACAAGTTATAAATACCTTATAAAACCTTATAAGTACCTTGTAAAACCTTTTAAAATACATTGTAAAACCTTACAAAACACTTGTAAATACTCAGTAAAACCTTTAAAATACCTTCTAAATTTTTCCCGCCAAAAAAATTGCGGAATCACTTTTCCCGAAAAAAAAAATTTTGGCGGGAATATTGCGGGATCACTTTTCCCGCCAAAAATTTGCGGGACTACTTTCCCCGCCAAAAAATATTTTGTATTTTGTGGACCTAATTTTGTTTCAAATAAGGGTAAAATGGTCATTAAAAATTAAAAGAGGGCAAACTTAAAAATGGACTCTCAAAGGATGCATTTTTGAAAAGGGGTATTGAAAAAGGAGCATTTTTAACCATTTCTCAAAAGTAAAACTGTGGAATAAATTTTACTGTTATAATGAATGGTAACCAAACAATAATAATAATATCTTTAAGAATATATTAAATAGTATATAAATCAAATTTTAATAAAAGATACTAATAGTTTTTATATATAATTAATTAATAGTTAATTTGAAACTAAAATTTGTAAACTAAAATTATATATATATATCATGTTAAATAATAATAGTTAATATTAGCATAAAATAAAATTATAAGAGTAATTTAAAAGATATTATTTTTTTACAATATAATCATGTTTAAATTTATTTTACTATTTATATTATTTTCAAATAAAACATTAAGAGTAATTCAGCATGAAATTTTTATCAAAAATATAGTTCTGTTAATATATTGTGAATATATAGAAATTATTATATATTAAAATAGAAATATTATTGATAAACATTATTTTTTATTTATTTTAAATAAAAAAAAAAAAACAAATTTTGTTATTTGTTCTTTTTTTGTTCTATTTTGTTCCTTACAAATTTTGGAGAGAAACATTTTTGTTTTATTGTTCTTCATTTGTTGAGGAATGTAGAGGAATGATGTGGAAAAAACATTACCTGTAATAGATTGAAGAACAAAAAGGAATATCACATTCAGGAAGAAAAACAATAAGCCACTCGACCAACATGGTCGAGTAACCCAGCTGCAACATTCTCCCCAGTATTCGACCAACTACTCAACTCTGTTGGTCAAGTATCCTCTGTCGCCTCACTTCTCAACCATTCGACCAACACTGCTCAGAACCACACGACCTTGAACTCGACAGCACTACTCGACCCGATACTCGACCAACATGGTCGAGTATCCGCAGCCACCTCATTCTTCCCAGACTCGACCATGCCTCCTCAGAAGCACTCGACAATGTGGTCTAGTATAATCAGCCAAGACATCATCCCAGCACTCGACCATGTAATATCCACCTAGTACACTCCACCATTCTCATCCACATACTTATTTCGCAAGAGATAAGGTAAAGTACACTCCCATTATCTCTCTCATTTTCGTCTTCAACCTCACTCTCTCTCCCTCATTCTCGAAATCATCTCCATCTTTTATCTCCCTAATCTTTTTCACTCACACTCTCTAATCGTTTCTTACGCTCTCAAGAACTCACGCGACCATCACTCTCAATCCGATTTTCTCTCCATTTCATCATCAACCCACCTCAAACTCCACCTTAAACACACTCCATCAAATCCACCATCTCTCTCAAAAGCGATTTCCACCACCACTCTACCACCACTAATTTCACCGTTTTCTCTTCACCGCTCTCCCTAAAAATTCCGATTTCTTCATCATCTTCATCCTAATTTCCCTCTTATCTCTCTCCCTAAACTCTCTCTCTTTTCGAATTACTTCACTCTCTCTACAACTCGGAAAAAGAAGGTTTACTCGAGTAACTTGAAAGGAGAGACACTCGTCCAAAAAGGTGAAACACTCGATAGTGACAGAGAATATATACTCGACCAGACCAAGCAGATACTCGACCAAACTGGTTTACTCCCGCTTTCATATCTTTCCTTGAAACTAAGCTATTAACGTTTCGCTTTGAGTTCTCAATTTTCTCAGGTTTACTATGAGCAACTACAATTGAGATTCTTCTATGGATGCTGATTATAATGTTGATGAAGCTGAGTCATGGTCTACTAGACCAGAGAGAGAGGAACAAGCTTATGAAAGTTTTAGAGCTGATATGGAGCGAGCTGTAGCTCGCAGTCAGAGATGAGTTGGATTATCAAGAGGAAAGCGGGCAATGACATAACAGTATGAGTTAGTTGATGAGGACATAGAAGGCGAGTATGTGCCAGAGCAATCACAAAGAGCTACAAAGCAGTTGAACAAGCCTCATGAGCTCAGATCATGTACTCGACTTAGCAGCTTCAGAGTCTTCTCAAATTCGCACTCAACTAGACATCTGAGCACAAGGAAGAGAAGAGGATGAAGCAGACACTCGACCTACCACTCCACCTAGACACTCGACCTACCACTCCACATAGCAATAATTCGTAAAGGCGCCAGCTTTACTCGACCACTTCTACTCGATCATATGGGTCGAGTGTCTCTTTAAACCGCTTTAAAATTTTGTCGTTTTGTGTTTTAGGGTTTCCTACGATTTACTATAGTCTTTTCTTCATATTTTTAATCCAAATTACTCTTAATCTATTCAATATTTGCTTTTGATTTCTTCCTTAAAGTTGTTTATCTTGTTGAGATCTTTAAGTTATGAAGTTTTTAGAGAATTCTGGGTTTGTGTTCTTGTTCATGAATTTTGAGTAGTGATTAGGGTTCTTAAGGATGGGTTAGAGTAGTCTAGGATCCTTAATCTGTCATGTGGTTAAGTTTGATTGGTAGATCCCTTCTAGATTAGTTGTTCTTAATTCTAATTGCTTTCTAATCAACTGGAATTAGAACACAAGCATTTCCTCACCCACAAGGTGTTTGATGAAATGCCTTAACCACTAATTCTTGAGATTCGTGTCTCTGTACCTAGGTGTTAGTTTCAGAGAGCGTTTTGGCTTTAACTTGTTGATGCGAAATGCCTTCTAGGTTAGCTTTCGTCAATGGTGATTGAGTCTTTAACTGGCTTAGCTTGAGGATCTCTATTTCGGTAGCACTTTGATTTGGAGCTGAACTTGTTGTCTAGGGATAGTTTGTTGAGCATGTTAAGAATAAATAAGTATACTGATAGTGGATCTCCTTGCCGTAAACCACATTCAGGTAAAATCAACCCTCTAGGCTGTCCACTAAGTAGGACCCTATATTGGACTGATTTTATACACCACATCATCCACGTTATCCATTTTTTGCAAAAACCTATTTTACGCAACATGTTCTCTATGAAATCCCATTCTATCCGATCATAAGCATTACTCATATCTGTTTTGATGGCCATAAATTTTCTTTTGCAAGACGTATTTGTTCGGAGGGCATGAGCATCTCTTGCGCTATAAGAATGTTATCTGAGACCAATCTACCTTCGACAAAAGCCGATTGTGCCGATTGAGTTCTCACTTTTTTCTCTGTTGCTAGAGCTGTTGAATAATCATTTATTTGCTCCGTAATAGTGATTTTAACCTCCTTTAACGAATCATCAAAATCTTGACCAAGATTTCCGACCACTAGACCAAGATTTGTTATAACCAAGAGCTTGGCCACCTTTTGCTATAACCTAATATAGACCAAAAACTGACTTACGTTGCATCTGTGTCTCTCTTAACTTCAAGAAACGCCAATGAGATACCCACCATCAAACCCATTTCAAGATAATCGCAATTACATCCCAACAAAAGACTTCAGACCCCTCAGATGCCTCATATATGGACTTATTTGCTTCTACCCTGAAAACTTTACCCTTCCTTGCTTTTCTCCATAACTCAAAATGTCTCAATTTTTTCTTAAACCAATAAAACATCAACACAGAAAGCAGACGAACCCCATGTACCTCTACCAACGTGATCAAACCACCATTCGCCACCAATTTAAGCCCTCCTCGAAAAACTCGGATACCCATCCCCTCGCATCCATACTTCAACTTCTGAAATAAGATAAACCCCCATCGAATCCATCGTCTAAGTGCCTCTGTTACCAACGAAACCAAAAAAAACAACCGAACTGTGGATGTAGGATTCACACTCGATTATCTTTAAGTATTTTTGTGGAGAAAAACTCTTGTTAAATCAGGAAATAAATATGAGAATTTGAAAAGGAAAACAACCAAGAAAAGGAGTAAAGAAATTTGACGAAAGATGAAGTGCAAAATGCCTTGCGAAAAATTGTAAAGAGAGAAAAATGTATTGTATTGTTTAGAAGTAATCAGTAATGAGATTCGTCCTCCTCAAACACATGCGTTTGAGGTTGTTTTTATAGAGAAAACATGATCAATGCGGTCATTTACTGCTCATAATCGCGTTGATCCGCATTAATCATGTAAGTTACATTTTGACCGAAACGGCTTGAATTTGAACTATCTTAGGCTTCGCGTGGATCTTACGAACTCTTTCTTGTTGACTCCGAACTCCCGCGTCTTGACGCTGCCGCGAGCCTCGAACAATATTCTCCTCGCTTCGGCCTTTCTCTATGCGAACTGTATGTTGAATAAGAGCGAACTCCGTACTGGTAAAGATCAAACTCTTTTAGTAAACTGAATCGAACTCCCGACTGGTTAAGCTCGATCTCATAACAAAATATCATTAATTCCAAGAGGATTATTATGAAATAATGACGTGGACAGATCCAAGTGGATCCTACCAAAAAATGTGTGGGATCCGACCCCAACATTTAGTCCCCCAGTAATTAATGACTCAAGATCTTTAATATTCCGGAATTATTCTATGTTTTACGTTATTACGCTGATCTCGGATAATCAAATGATTTGATATCCCTGACAACCGTCATCATTAATTTTCTATTTTTATATTAATACTGCGGGGAAAACTGTCCTACTTCCCAATATTCTCGAGGCGCTTTTCATCATACTTTAGGGTTCTAAGAGGTAACATTACTTTTCCATCTTATCTTCTTTACCTAGTGAACTTTCATTCCTTTTACAGAAGTCATTATCTCTTTTCGGTAAAAAATCCCTTTCGTAAAATGTCGAACCTTTCTTCTGAATTTCGCGAATATGAGGCTGACGATATCAAAGCTCTCATGGGTGAAGGAACCGAACCTCAAATCCCAACCGGAGACGGGTTTGATCTTCACCCCCAGAGTGAATCGACTGTCGATTCTCTTAACGATCTTCGTAGATTGTGTCACATCCCCCCTGAAGTAGAGATGGTAGTCCCGGAGCCCTTCGAGTCTCCGGAGTCAGGGCGAGAAGGTTACTGCTGCGCCTATAAAATTTATTTCAAAGGGTGCGGCTTATTCTTTCCGCTTCCTGAGATACTTCTCGTTTACCTCAACCATCTAGGAATTGCTTTTTCTCAGATGTCGCCCAACATGCTCCGGTATCTTTTGTGTACCTTCACTGTTGCGGCGGAGGCGGGCTACTCATTGGGACTTTGCGAACTCTTGGAACTTTTCCAAGCTCGCGAATCCCGAACTTCTGGGTATTATGCCCTTTATCCGATCGCGGATCGGAATCTTATTGACGGCCTGCCTTTAAAGGACAACGCTTGGAAGAAGTTTTGGTTCTTCTTCCGCATAAATAATTTTTCTATTCAGAGTTCTTCCGAACTCCTTCGAACTCACTGGTCATCGAATTTGGCTAGAAATTAGGACTTAACTGAATAAATTTCCTATGTTATTTCAAACTGCGTTTCAACATTTACTTGTTTCCATGCAGGTTCCCAGATTCGGCCAGTTCCATCCGTTGATTTTCTTAACTTCTACAAGGCTGTCTTGGAGAAGCCAGTTAATTGGAATTCTTTTACTTTAGAAAGAATCCACGGTGCCGGATTTTCTGTCAGAATGAGCCTAACTCACCCCGTCGCCCTTCCTCCTGCCGAGATTGATCTCTCGAGTCTAAATGCCCGAGATAGGAGAAAGATCAAGGAGACAAACAAAAAGATTAAAGACCAGATTTCTCTGGTCGGGAAAAACAAGAAAAACGCAACCTCCACCGGGGACGACAAAGTCTACCGGAAAACTCTCCTAGTTGACGATGGATCTCTTGAAGGTTCAAAGTCAATGGCGGTTGCTGTGAACAACGCTCCTTCCCCCATCCCAACAACAGACAATGTGGTCGCTGCCACTGCCGAGGAAGAAGGCCTTACAGGTGATTCTTCTCTCATGAGAAAGAGGAAGGCTGAGGAACTTGAACCCCCGCTCCAAGGACGCCCCAAGAACACAAGGAAGGGCAGAGCCGCTTCTTCGAATCTGTCAATTTCTGAACCTGCTGAAGCTCAGGATGTAAATCCTGATTCAGGAATTGTTTTAAAGGAACCGCTGGGTTCAGGGATGTTACCCCCTAGACGTCCCCGAGGCAATACCTCTAGGGTTTGATCGTCTCCGAGCTCAGGACTTGTTGCCAGAGCTTCATCCCAATCAGGTAACCTTTAATTGTCATACTGTTACTTGAGATTAATCGACCCTCTTTTTTTTTAGAAGCTCAATCCTCACATAACTATCTTTATTCTAGATAAAGAGAAGATTGGGAATATGTTTAGGTGCTTCCACACCCGCTTTGGGAAGAAACTCCCGTCCTTTGAGTGGTGGAAGCCTGATATCAAAAAGATGTATATCAGTCATTCATTCTACTCCTCCCAGGTTTGACTATTTGCATCCTTGAACAACCAAATTTTAAAAAAATTTCTTTTATTAAGGCATCCTTTTTCATTAGGCAACTCTGGACGTGAATGGCATCATCAACTATTACGAAGAGGAGCTTGCCAAAGTTTCCAAGAAAGCTGCTGTTGCTGAAGGAGAGATCGAGAAACTGCAATCTTCCAGTCAGCTTGTGCAGGAGACTGCTGGCCTTGATTCGGCTCGCCAGGAGAAAATCGAACAACTCGAGAAATCTGGCGAGGAGACAAGGAAGATTCTAATCGAAACTAAGCAAAGGCTAGAGACTGCCCTTGCTGACCATAACCTCGCAAAGGGCGAGATTGAGCTTCTGAGATCACAGCTTGACAGGGTCAAAACAGCTGCTGAGGAGCTCAAACGCAAAAATGAATCTCTTTCCGAATTCAAAGATCGAGATGTTCGCAAAATATCTCACGATGCTCGGAAAGAGGTTAAAGGAGCTGGGCAAAAGTTTCTTCTTGCTGTGCAGGAATTTATCACTGCAGATAAAGCTTGGAACAAACTTAACTCCGAGCGTGATGAGATGAAGAGTAATCTCGATCTGATCAAGGAGATAGAGGACGGAAAGGTCAACTTAGCTGAGCTCGCTGAGACTGAAGCTAAGCTAGCTACTGCTCCTCAGCCATATTTGAATTTGCAGTAGTTTGTTTCTGAGTTCGCTGATTCCCCTCTATTGACTGAGCCAAATATTGGTTTGTCTCTGGACGAGATGATGTTAACAGGTTCTCCTCGCGCTCATTTTAATGAGTTCGGAACCAATGTTGACAGAATCTCCTCGGGACGAGCTCAGGGGTTCTCTGGTCATGATCCTGCCATCTCCTCGATTATGGGAGACGGCCTTGAATCGAAGAGCGAACCTCCTCAAGATGCTAGCTCGCTTAACCCTGAGGTGGTTCCAACAACTCAGAACGCTGACGTCGGGAGTGCTCTTGTCTCAAATCAAGCAGGAGATGAAGGCGGTTCGCCTATGATTGAATGATGGTGATTGCATTCACCTTTTATTGGGATTGTCCCTTTAATTTTAAGACATGAAATTAGCTGTGTTGGCCATGGGGCCGTTTATTTCTCCTTCGAGTTTTCTGCCCAAGGGGGCTTTTGTTATTGTTTTGAATAATTTGCCCAAGAGGGTTCTTAATTAAAATTTCTTTAGAAAGAAATATTTAATCTTGGTGGAAACCATCGATTTTACCTGGAGGGTTTGCAAAGTCCTCCTAATCGAAGTGGTTTAGGATTATAGGAGAGATAGGCTGATCAGACCTACTTGCTTTTTTTAAAGAAAAAACATTGGAATTTTTCCTCGGTCTCTCGATTGCGAGGTTAGAGCTCGGCTTACAAGAACACTTTGCAATACTTCAAATGTGTTCGATTAGGGAAATCTCTAGTGAGAACTGTTTGCTTTTCCTAAGAGAAAAAAAAGGTGTGATACCATTTATTGATAGTCTTCTAATTTTGAGTTCGAAATTAAGTTCGCCTACTAGGTGTTAAGTGATACTTGAATAACCTATATTTCGTAGGTCTTGTTTGTGCATGTACACGAAAATCGAGAGGTCATAACAGTCAGATCAATAGATTGACGTTTAACTTTCTTTTTCAATAAATACTCGAGTGAGTGCCCTTACATATTTTTTCTATATAAGGAGAGTTGGATTTTGGAAATTTTCCAATAGATACTCTTTTATAAGGAACTTTGCAGTTCTTCTTTTTTGGATCTACGATGACATCTCCCCAAGGCGAACCTTGTGGTCCTAATTCGCCACGACTCCCTTCAAGCGAATCTCTTTTCCCGACGGGGGATGGATTCACTCCACAAGGGGTGGCTATTCCTTGTTTTCTTTCTTCCCTGTCTAGGGAAGAACAGATCGAGTGCCATGAATTCATGGAGCAGGTTTGAACCAAATACCAATGGTTTCAAAGTCTTACTTGATAGATTCGTAATGTATCTGTTCTTTTGCAGATCACGGAAAGATACGTTTTCTTCTGCTCCGAAAGGCAACGCCTCGGAATGAAACGCCGTAACCTCGAGGACCGGATTGCTAGAACAGAAAGGAAGATCCGACATTTGGAGTCGGACGTTCACAACTGGGAGAGGAGGGGATTTGATTCTATCGCCCGCATTCCCGGCTGTCTTCGAGAACACATCAGGTTCCTGAAGAAGCATTGGGATATCTACCAAAGGAGCCTCGAACCCGACGAACGTGAAGACGGTTCGTCAGGAGACGAAGTTCCTTCTGCGAACCCCCCTCCTTCTTAGTTTTTTTTTATATTATTATGTAACATACTATTGGGCTAGAGGCCCTGTAACATTAATTATATTTCCCTTTTCGCCTTAAATTTGCCGATTTACTCAAATCTTATTTAATGCGTTTATCTAGGGAATATAATTAGTAATTAACTCGATTACATTTTCCACGAAAGTAGTAATTTCAGATTTGGGAAATCGTCAATTAACCCTCTTAAATGTGATTGAGTATTTTTCGAATATAAAGCAGATTTAGATCGTTATTGAATTTAATCAACAATAATTCTACAAAAATGTTTGAGGAAGGTAATTTCTCAGAGAATCCCTCCGACTCGATTAAAAAGATAAGTGATGATCTTCCGGAAACGCCAGACATCGATCTTGTAAAAACGGAAGCCAACGGCGAACCAGAAGAGTCACGCCCATTGGGGTGGGGAACCAGCATTCAGGTTCCAAATGTGTTAATTGAGAGATTATCAGCTCAAGATCGTGTCAAGGCCAAGGAGTTTATTACCAAGGTATTATTAAGCCTACTAACCTAACTCCTTTCGTTGTCTTGCTAAACGAAGCGTTTCATTTTCTTCAGCTTGTCATACGGCACGACGAGCTCGGAAATGAGAGAAAAGAGATTAGGCAAAGGATAATGGAACTAGACGAAGCGTCACCTTGATATTGCTCGCGAGCTTCATC
>NW_003302551.1:6712758-6764449 GCF_000004255.2 Arabidopsis lyrata subsp. lyrata
GCTTCACCAAATCCACGACTGTTTTAACAGACACATCTTCCAGAACATCGTCCTCCGCACTACCAACCTGCAACACATACACAAAAACGCATAAACAAGCTACCCAAACATTACATCAAATATAAACTCACTACATACCATATCATTTACCTTTTCTTCTTTCTTCTTCTTCTTCTTCTTTTGTACATCTCTTTCATAAGATTCACCACCCTCACGTTTTTCCACCAAATCACTTACATTTCTTTCTTTCTTCTTCTTCTTCTTCTTCTTTTCTGCATCTCCTTCACCAGATTCAACACCCTCACTGTTGATCACATCCTTGACATTGTGGACTTTCTGCCTCTTTACGGGAGATTCAGAGTCACTCGCTGCATTAGAATTTACATTTTTCTTCTTCTTCTCAGTCTTCTTCACATCCCAATAACCTTTAACAAACTTATCCTCATGTATGTCTCGGATCAAATTATCAAGTGCTGGGTCCTCTTCTTCATCTGGCCACGTATGAAATAGCTCTCTGACATCATCCTTCATAACCAATTTACTCACACGCAGCTATAACATAAGAGATTATAAAACCCATTAGTAAGTTTAAACTGAATCATCAATAATTATAACTCAGCCATTACTAACCATCACTAATATAACTCAGCCATCCATAAATCATAACTCAGTCATCAAAAACGATAACTCAGCCATCACAAAATTTAACTCAGCCATTACTAAAATATAACTCAGTCAGTAACTATCATAACTCAGTCATCGAAAACGATAACTCAGCCATCACAAAATATAACTCAGCCATTACTAAAACATAACTCAGTCAGTAACTATCATAACTCAGTCAATAACTTTCATAACACAGCCAAAACCTTACCTCACCATGCGCTTTGATATCTTCAGCAATGGTCAATTCCATTGTTTTACGTGTACGGTTTCCACCCCAACGAAGCAACGGTATCTCATCCTTGTTGACTACTCTCCCATATCGCTCTCCAAAGCATTTGACTGAATCATACGCCAAAGCCTGTAACACGTAAACCATACCACTGACGGTGTACGTCTTTCCAACAGGCCTCAACAACTTTATAGAATTAACCAGGGCTTCAAATGCTGACCGACCCCATGGATAAGTGTTCATGGATTCCTCATCAAAAACTCTTTTCGCACTCTCAAATGGTATTCTAGAGTTATGATGCAAGCCATACAGTCCAATGGCTTGAAGAGTCAACAGCCCCAACCACTTACGCTTTTCAGGAGTCCATGTCCTACACACTAGTAATCCTGTCCTCAGTTCATCTAACTTTGGACCTTCACCACCAGGCACATTCAATTCACTGAAGAACGCTTTGTAGTCAGCTTTAGGTTCAAACTTTTCTGTAGGGATTGAACCTGTGTTTAACCCCGTGATATGACCAAATTCGTTCAAGCCAAACCTGATAGGTTGACCACCAACTAGAAACCAAATCTCCTTCTTGTGTATTCTTAACTGTCTACACAGTAGAAAATGTACAGTCTTACCAGACCACATGAATTGGCTTTCAGCTAGCTTAGCAATTATTCCAATAGGTGACCCCTTCAGTTCATTCCACGCTTTTTGTCCTATTGATTCTATAATCACAGGGACATCTACCATCTTGATATTGTGATTTAACAATTTATTCTCCAGAATAGACTCCCCTTCTGCGTAAAGTCTTGGAGGGTAATCCCTTGGTTGTTCTTCAGAAATAACCTTAGCCATCTGATAAACCATAAATCAGCCGTAAGCATACAGTAACTCAGTCACAACATAAAACAAACTCAGCCACAGTTGAGCAGATAAACCATAACTCAGTCGTAAGCATAGAGTAACTCAGCCACAACGTAAAACAAACTCAGCCACACCATAAAACAAACTCAGCCATAGATGCATTGATAAATCATAAATCAGTCTAAAGCAAACAATAACTCAGCCATGGAATCGAATAGATATAACAAATTAGCCACCATATGAAAATCAACGTTGGCGAAAATCATCTGTAATAAGCGTCGATAAAAACCCTCAATTTCTTCGCGATAGTTTTCGGAAAACGGTTTCAATCACGGAAATCACTCGCTATTGAACTTAGATGCGGGAAAAATGTCGGAAAATCCAAAATAAAG
This sequence comes from Arabidopsis lyrata subsp. lyrata, assembly GCF_000004255.2. NCBI lineage: Eukaryota > Viridiplantae > Streptophyta > Magnoliopsida > Brassicales > Brassicaceae > Arabidopsis > Arabidopsis lyrata. Next base: position 6,714,898 of record NW_003302551.1, read on the forward strand.
ATTCGACACATACCTTAAACAAGTTGAGTTGAGACGAAATGGTCCCGACTTGAGGTGAGGCGACGAAGTAAAAGGTCCTGACTTGAGTAGAGACGAAATGCGACGGAGAGAACGAGAGATTTAAGAGTTTCGGCCGGAATTAGGGTTTCTTAGTCTTAGTCGGAATCGCGTTTCCGTCGGAGAAAGAAAAAGTTTTTTACAGTTTTTTTTTTTCGGAGATGAACAGTGACAGAGAGGGAAATCGAAAGGGTTCTCTTAATGACGTTAATGACGTGGCTTTAATTTGTTTTTCTTTTAATGACGTGGATTAACATAATTTTCGTTAATCATTTCTTAATTAAAAATGGATTAAAAAAATCTTTATAAAAAAAAACTAATCAAGGGTGTTAATTGTAATTACACAAAGACGCTAAACATATGAGTAATTTTTAAAAAATGTATGATATTCTAGTAATATTCGAACTTTTGGTTAACATCTGAGTAAATAACACTTTAGATATTTGATAATATAGCGTTTTTTGATATGCAATATATAAATAAACAATAGCGATAATTATTTGCTATAATATTTTTAATTATTTGTAAATATATATATATATATATATATATATATATATATATATAGAGAATTTTGTAATACGTAGATGTTTTGTATTTATATGGTATTTGTGTATTTATAAAATATTGTATTTATACAGTATTTATACAAATCATTTACATTATTTCGTTTTTATTAATTTCTAATTATATTTAATTCATATTTTATTAGGTCTTTTTGGATAAATTGACATTAAAAATATCATTTTTATATGAATTCATAATACAAAATATTATATTACAAAGTAAAAATACAAAATTAAAAAATAAAAAGTACATATAGTAACTGCATTTATCAAATCCAAAACAATTCAAATCTAAATCCCATTAAGGTCTAGAAACATTGAATATTAACATCCTACTCTCATCAATTTCACCACGTATATCTCGAACTTGATTATGAGAGTTGTTCTTCCATTCGCCTTCTTCAAATCACCATCCCTTCTTTAAAAAAAATGTTGCTACTTTTACAGAATCGTCTTCTCTAATCTAACACCCGAGCACGATCCATCAAGTTGTGTCAACACAGTTCCTTCAATCCAACCTCCCATCACGCTGGTCGCCTTCTTCCTCCTCTCAAAAGGTAATTCCAGTTACCCAAATCGTAAAAGTTGATTGTCTTTCTCTCTTTTTTGATTTTTATCTATTCAGTTGCAGGTACTTCTATCTCTGCTTGCAACATGAAACTTGATTTTACACCGATTGCTCAACTAGAGTCTGTGACTGAGAATGAAATTTGGAAAATTAAAGCATGAGTTGACCGTTTTTGGCTATTCCAAAATAATGATAAGCCTGGAGATTCTGATGTACTTGATTTAGTACTTGTGGATGATAAGGTGGAAAACAAAATTCAAATATATGTTTATTTGATTTAGATATTTTTGTACTTTTGTAATCCAATTTTTTCTCTTTTAATGACAGGGAGACCGTATACAAGCATGCATCAGAGGAAAATTAATTCAAAAGTTCGAATAAGATCTTCAAGAAGGAGAATGTCGTATACTGATGAATTTTAAGTTGTCTCCTAATTTTGGGAGTTACAGGGCAACTGGACACTCTTTCAAAATCTTTCTCACTTGGTCAACAATTGTGAAGCCTTGTGAGGAAATCCCAAACCAATCACTTCGTTTCAGTTTCATCCCTTTTGATAAGCTTCAGAGACATGACGAAAACCCTTGGTACGTGTTGGTGAAATCGTTGGAATGAATGATCTTAAGGAAATTACTGTTCGCAATGCTCCATCTAAATTGCTGAATGTTCAACTCAAGAGCCTTGAGTTAGTAACTTCCAACTTGGTAGTCATTATTATTAATCTATTATGTCTCTCTTTTCAAAATCGTGTTCTTATATATGCAGTGATTCAATAATTGATTGTGTATTTTGGGGATTGTGGCATAGTGAACATTACCGAAATCAGATTTGGGGATTGAAACGAACGTCTTTAGATATCACCGGCCAGACATCGAGCTGCACCCAGATTTACTTACATCTTTCATCTTTTCGTGATGATATGTGTCGAACGAACGAAATCGAATTTTTTTTCTCAGAAATCGAACTGCAACTATATCACTTTTTGTTTCCTGAGACTCTCATCGAAATCGAGCTACACTTAGATCAATTTTTTTTTCTGAGAACGCCGACGAAATTTTGATTTTGAGATGAGAGAGACCAAAGGACCGATGCTGGAAAGTAAAACTTACTTTTCTTTATTTTTTTAATGAAACGAAAATAATTCTATGGTGACGACCAAAAAAAAAATAATTCTTTGGTCATGCGTTCACATTATGTAACTCTTATGAGTTATGACACTCTCTATTTAATTTAATAAATTTTGACTTTTATTAAAATCACACGTTAAGGTGTATCGTTTGTGCTATAGTGTTTGTAATGTTTTCTCCCTTCATCTTTTTCTACGTTTAATTATCATAATTTCTAGATTTTTAATTAATTGAAATACATTACATATTATGAAGTCCGGGCCAAAATATTAGTATATATATATATATATATATATATATATTTGTATTTTTTACATTATATATTCGTTGTTTTAATTCTGTAATTAGATTTCAAATGAGTCAATTAGCTGTATGCTAATTATTTGAGAAATAATTAGCTTGTACATACACAACTTTTATTTTTTGCAAAACAAGAGATAGAAATCTTTGGTTTTGAAAAAATCGGACGAATTTACCCCTGGAATAAGACACATGTGTATTTCCCGATATATCACTATATATCATGATATATAATCAAAAAGAGAATGGTTAGAAAAACCAGAAACTGATGTTGGATCATAAAAAACCAATCAATCTCTATGACGACTCTGCAAAGAATCCTCCAAATCAAGATCAACACCAACACGATTCAAGACATTATCTTCCACTTATTCTCAAGTTCCTTAAATCTCTCAACATCAAACTTATGACTCTTAAGCAACCTCCTCTGTCTAGAAAGAAACAACCTTTTCATGAAATCTTGATATGTTGGGTCTCTTGAAGTCATCAAGAAATAAGCATAACCCACAATAATCCCAGTAGCTGTAGTGAAAAACGTTATTTGTTCTTAGCGTCGTCGGTTGACGGTGTCTCAAATCATCTCTAACAGAAGCTCAATAATAACGAACGACACCCAAACATACGACGTCTCTATATCAAATTTTTTTTTAAGGTTTATTGAGTTCATTTTAATCAGAAAAATGCGACGAGTTTAATGAATTCAAAATATCATAATTTTAGATGCAATCAGTTTCACAATTAAGAAGAATCATTTGTTTGGGGTTATCATAAAGTAAAGAAAAAAGAAAAAGAAAAAAATAAATATTAAAAGTAAAGAGAAACAAAGAAGGAAGGAAAGAAGAATGAAGTGTTTGATTTTAGGGGTATTTTAGTCTTTTTATCATGTTTTCAGTTGATCATTTATTTACAGGTTTGCCACTTTTCCTTTGACTTAAATACTTTTCAGTCTTAGGGTATGTAGTGTAATTACTAATTTCAAATTCTACGCCCTAAATCAAAAACACACTAAATTTCCTTACTATTTTGTGTTTTGTAGTAGTTTAATTATTTTCTAATCTATTTTACGTTCTTACTAATTTTCATCAGTTTTATTTATTCACTTTTAAAATTACTCATACATATTGTGATATGATCATTTACTATACATGCATTTAGATTTGTGGACACGAGTTCACATATATAAACATAGATACACATAATTTCTCTCTAATCTTCTTCCTTCTTATTGTTTTTCTGGTCGAATGTCTTTTGTATCCATCAGCTTTATACCATATGCTTGCAATATATTCAAAGTTGTACGTACCACCACATATCCCAAACACAACAAATCATCATCATCCTTTTCATCTGCAAACACATCACAGTTTTTTTTTATGTGGAATTCAAAGATACATGGCAAATAGACCTCTGGTTCAAGAGGCCTTAAGACTCCTCTTGGCTTGATCTTGTCTTCAATTAACAGCTGCAACACCCAACATCTGAATCATAAGCTTAAAATTTGTAACTTAGAGAAGTAAAGACAGGAAAAAGTAATAAGGACCAGAGCTCCAATGGCTGCATGGATCCCGACAGTCTTGGCCATAGCGGTCCTTGCTTGTCCGTTCTAGACGTCCCCGAATTCCAAAAGAGTCGCACTGGGTTTCTCTGTACATTTGCTTTTAGGGAGTTCCACCTCTAATTTGTGATGTAGAAGCACCATGTCCTGAAAACATAAGGTAAAAGATTGTCCAAATTTTATGTCAGAAGTAACATCAAGTGCAAGAGAGAGAAAACCAATGGTAGCAACGAAAGACTAGAAACATAGACCTGCTCATTTTCGGAATACATTGACGAACCACAAAACTCGGTGTTCTCTTCTATGCGAATTCAAGCATAACATCATCCTTAACCTAAATTTCATTGTGATATAAGAGCTCAAAAATTTCCTTGGAGATTGCAAGGAGAACCTCAAGATTATAAATGAACTAAGATAGGTGATATCTCTTAAAACTTAAATTTGGATACGAGGTTAAAATTTAGAAATACCTTTAAAGGACACTAGCTCTCAAACACATGCCTTGTCCATATCATAACAATACAACCAAAGCTCCACCGAGTATACACTTTGTGATAAAGAGTTCAAAGGATCAGACACTCAAATTACAATGACTGTCGACTCACATCAACACACGAGCAAGAAAGTAAACAAATAAGAAAATAACAGCTTACAATGTAGAAACAAGCGGCAGTAGCAATAAAATTGTAGATTTGAAGACTTATCTAAAAAAGAAATCGACAAACCCTTATAATCGAAATCCCAAATTGATTATTAACCAAACTTAAAATCAAACTTAAAATCAAACTTAAAATCGAAATCCCACATACCTGTTAGTTCTTCTAAGCACGAAATTCAACTGCAAGAACAGTCAAACACATATCAATTAGAAACCGATAACACTGAATAAACCAACTATTTACCAAAACCATAAAATCGAAATCCCAAATTGAACTCGAATACCTTTATCTGAAGTCTCACCGACCTCTGACTGCTAAACAAAAAAAAACTCGATGGATTAATACTAAATTAGAACCTTAAATCTGTTCAAATAACCAAAAACCCAAACACAATTTCACCTTCAATGTCAAATTTGACCATACCACTTCGATTTACCAATGTAGATGACGATGATTAATAGGGAACGAAACTGCGAGAAGGATATCAAGACAGATATCGAAAACAAGACTGAGATTGAGAGGGAACGAAATGGAGACCGATAGAGATTGAGATTGAAAGTAAGATGAACGGGACTGTGATTGAGAGATCAAGATAGAGATGGAGGAAGGAGTCTGAGTGAGAGATAGAAACAGAGATCAGCTTGTGTGTTGCGTGAAAGAAGAAGTGAAAGAGATGGGTAGGCCTAGGCAAAAAAACCGTACCCGAGTATCCGAACCGAAACCGACCCGAAAAAACCGGTTCGGGGCGGGTACGGATATTAGCTATTTACCCTATTGGGTCTTGTATTGTCGTATCCGTGGGTATAGGATAAAACCCGATCCGAACCCGATACCCGAACGGGTACCCGATTACCCAAAATTACTTATACTTTTTTTTTTTTTTTTTTGATCAAAGGGAAATTTCATTCAATTGGGACATTAGGGTTCATTACAAGCACCAAGAACCTCTTTGGCCAGGGCATCTGCCTGACGATTAAGGTTTCGTGGGGTGAAATTAAAAGAGCAAAACGCAAAAATTGACGATAGAGACAGGATGTCGTGGAGAATCCCGTGGAGTTCCTTGTGTGGGAGCTCCGAATTGATTGCTTTGACAAGGTTCAACGAGTCTGAAGCAAAATAAACATTGGTGAAAGCTGATTCAATTGCAACTTTAACCGCAGCAAGAGTTGCAAGGGCTTCGGCTACCAGTGGAGATCTGACATGAGATACAGCGAGAGATCCAGCTAGAACAACATGGTCTTGTTGGGTCTTCACGATCCAGCCAAGGCCAGCCTTTCCATCCTCCTTCCAAGCTGCGTCAGAGTAAATTCTCAGAGTGAGATCATCGACTAAGGTCTGTGTGGGTACTCGTGGAGGGCTTGATTTAATGGGGATCGATCTTTGTGATGCTTGCCATTCCCTTGCACGGACAATTCCGATGGTCATCGCTTCCGTGGCAGGGATAACTTTCTTGCTAAAAAGTAATTGGTTCCTTGTTGTCCAAATTGACCAGAGAATCCACGGCGATAAAGGTCCTTCTCCAATCCCCGAAGGTGGGAGGCAAATCAGCTTATTGACCATTGATATACCTTCTCTTGTAGAAGAGATGGAGCCTGTATTTAGGCGGGAGCTGAAAGGGGCTAAACTCCAGATTTGATTAGCCATAGGGCAATGGAAGAAGAGGTGTAGGGTGGTTTCAGTTTCGCCACAGTGAGGTCCTTCTCCAATCCCCGAAGGTGTAATATTTATACTTATACTTATACATATAAAAACTTTATATATATATGTAATATTTGAGCTAAATACATTTATATCCAAATATCTGAGAGTAATTACCAAAAATTAAATGCACTTATATTTATATATTTAAGACTAAATATATTTATACGCGAGATGCTTGTAAATTTTTTAATTATTTGGACAAAATTCCGGTTATTCGGATAAATTTTTGGGTGAAACTTGGATATTTGAGTAAAATTGCGGATAAAATTCGGATATTAGAGTAAAATTTCGGGTAAAATTCGGGTATTTGGTAAAATTTTGGGTATTTGGGTATAAAATACCCGAACCCGATGGGTGCCCGATTTTTTCGGGTATTTAGCGGTTCTAAAAATCTAAACCCGAACCGACCCGAACCCGATTAGACCCGAACCGAAACCGAACCGATATTTTAGATTTACCCTATTGGGTCCTAAACTCCTCTACCCGAAAGACCCGTACCCGATCGGGTTTTACCCGAACCCGACCCGCATACCCGAATGCCCACCCCTAGATGGAGGTGTCGAATGGGGGAGAAAGAGATATAGACGTGAAACCTAATTTTTGACCAAAAAATTTTTATTTTATTTTTATTCTTTTACTAAGTAAAATTTTAGAGCCAAAATTTTCAGTTTTCCGGTTATCCTTACGATAACATTTTCATTGTTATATATGCTATCGTAGAACCAAAAACTAAGCACTAATACAGAATGTTTTCGTGCCTATTCTACCATAGCGTTTGTCTTTTCGAAAACGCTATAAAAATTTTCTTAAAACTCAACCATAGCAAAAACATTTAAAACGCTATACAGTACTGCTATTAATACCTCCATGATTGGAATAATATTTTTATTTTTATGATATAGCCGGACTCGTGTTTAGCGAGCTGCCTACGTACCCTAAAATAGGATCAAGCCAAATCGTAGTTCGATTGTGTTTGCTTTAGCAATAGAACTTTTTCAAGTTGATGATGTTCCAAGGCCTCTGAACGGGGTTTCCGTAAAGGTCTTGTAAACGGTAAACACCATTTCGGATTTTTTCTGTGATTTGATAAGGACCTTCCCAGTTAATACCGAGTTTTCCAGCTCCTTCTTCTTTTGTGTTATCTAACACTCGTCTTAAAACAAAGTCTCCTACATTTAAAGGTCTGTTTTTCAACTTTGAGTTATAGTATCGAGCGGTCAATTGCTGATAGTTTTGAAGTCGAATAAGGGATTGATCTAGCCTTTCATCGATTGTATCAAGAATGTCTTCTAATAATTTAGAATTTAGTTCTTCGTTAAGAGGAGCTTCGCTCCGGCGTAAACCAGGAACATTCAGTTCGGCTGGGACTACAACTTCCATTCCATATATTAATGAGAATGGAGTTTCTCCCGTTGCTCATCTCGGGGTTGTTCGATATGCCCATAACACAGGTTGCAGCTCGTCATACCAACCACCTTTCCGAGCATTCAAACGCTTTTTAAGATTGCTGAGAATGGTTTTATTGGAAGCTTCGGCTTGCCCATTTCCTTGAGGATACCTTGACGTTGAATAGCTAAGTTTTATTCCCCAAGCGGAACAAAAATCTTCAAATTCATTTGAAATGAATTGAGGACCGTTGTCCGTTACTATTTCGTAAGGAACTCCATGGCGACAAATAATGTGTTTCCACAAGAATGTTTTTACTATAGAATCTTGTATATTTACGTAGGCTTCTGCTTCGATCCATTTGGAAAAATAGTCCATTAGAACTAAAAAGTATTGGACGCCTCGCGTTGAGCGATGCATCGGACCAACTATATCCATTGACCACCTCATGAAAGGGTATGGAGCGGATATGGATGATAAAATTTCAGATGGCTGGTGAATAAGAGGAGCGTGCATCTGACACTTTTTACACCGTTTGGCGTACTCGATGCAATCAGAAATCCTAGTTGGCCAGAAATATCCTAACCGTTTGATTTTGAAAGCCTTTGCTCGTCCCGAAGAATGACTACCACAAAGCCCTTCGTGGACCTCGCTTGTTACTATTTCAACCTCGGGTCCCAAAATACATAAAAGATAAGGATCACTGACGCCTCGCTTGTACAACGATTCTTTAATTATACAATACTTAGCGCTGATGATTTTTAATTTGCGAGCTTGCCATTTGTTCGATGGTAGTTCTCCACTAAGAATGAAATTTTTGATGGGTACCCTCCAGTCAGCCCCCCAATCTTTAGCGGAAGTATTATCCTTGAGTATAAACTTCCTTGGTTCGGGTTCGGGAAGAATATCAGGATCTTCGATTGTTTCCCGAACTTCTTCATCACCCGGAGGTGTCTGTTCCGTTCGAGACAGTTCTTTAGTGGGAACCTCTTGATCCTTCAACTTTCTTCTTGGCTTTCTTTTAGGAAGTTCCAGCGAAGTAAGTTCATCATCCTGAGATTTTACTCGTGATCTGGTGACGACAAACAAACTATTTTCATTTCCGGAACTTAATTTTGGAGTTTCGATATGCTCGGCCTCCAAAATGTTATCGTTTTCTGTTCTTCAACCGAAATACTTCGCGAAGAAATACATTCAACAAAGATAACTCGTTTGAGCTCAGGATCCGAGGTAGAGGCTAGGGCAGCTAAAGCGTCTGCCGAAGTGTTTTCTCCTCGAGGTATTCGAACTAATTCGAACTCTTTGAATTTTCCGGCTAATTTTTTGACAGCCGAAAGATAGGCTTCCATTCGAGGAGCCTTAGCTTCGTATTCTCCAGCGAACTGGTTTACAACTAGCTGAGAATCACAATAAGCTATTATTTTTTCTGCTCCAATTGCAAGAGCAAGCCGAAGTCCTGCTAAGAGAGCTTCGTATTCTGCTTCATTGTTCGAAGCTGGAAACATTAATCGAAATGATTGTTCGATTATTTCTTTTGTCGGAGTTTCGAGCCTAATACCGATTTCGGACCCTTGTTTAGAAGAAGAGCCATATACATGTAATTTCCATGTAGAGTTTGTTTCAATAAGGATTCCGTCATCCGGTGGCAGTTCGGTCAGAAAATCAGCCAGAACTTGTGCCTTTGCGCTAGTTCGAATTTTGTATTCTATATCGTACTCACTGAGTTCGATTGCCCATTTCGCCAATCTACCGGACTGACTTGGTCCGTGGAGAATTGAGCGAAGCGGATGGGAAGTCAGAACTTCTATCGGATGAGATTGGAAATAAGGTCTTAGTTTTCTAGCATATATGACTACTGCTAAAGCTAATTTTTCCATCATGGTATATCTCGTTTCCGGAGGTAAGAGATTTACTTATGTAGAAAATCGGCTTCTGATCACCTCGATCTTCTCGGACTAAAACTCCACTTACAGAATGATTAGAAACCGAGACATAAAAATAAAGTTTCTCATCTGATTCATGTTTTGAGAGAACCGGTGGTGTTGTCAAATAAGTTTTGAGTTGATGGAAAGCTGCTTCGCATTGATCATCCCACCGAAACTTTTTGTTCCCTTTTAAAATCTGATAAAAAGAGAGACATTTATCGGTGGATTTCGAGATGAAACGATTCAACGCGGCAATTCTGCCCGTCAATCGCTGGACCTCTTTAATGTTTTTTGGTGAAGGCATTGTGAGGAAAGCGTTAATCTGATTAGGATTTGCTTCTATTCCTCTTTCCGTGACTATGTAACCTAGGAATTCTCTGGAAGGCACACCAAAAGAACATTTAGCAGGATTTGATTTCATTCCGAATTCATTCAGAATTTTGAAACATTGCTCAAGATGTGTTATGTGCTCGGATTTCTTAAGAGATTTTACGAGCATAACATCGATATAAACTTCCATCGTTTTGCCCAAATGTTTTGAAAACATTTTGTTAACTAGACGTTGGTATGTTGCCCCGGCATTTTTTAGACCGAATGGCATAACTTTATAACAGTAGATTCCTCTATCTGTTATGAAAGATGTTTTCTCTTCATCTTCGGGATTCATCATGATCTGATTATACCCAGAAAATGCATCCATGAATGTCAATAGTTCATTTCCGGCTGTTGACTCTACGAGCCGATCGATATGAGGGAGAGGAAAACTGTCTTTTGGACACGCTTTGTTAATGTCAGTGAAATCGACACATACTCTCCACTTTCCATTTTTCTTTTTGACTATCACGGGGTTTGCTAACCAGTCCGGGTATTTTACTTCTCTAATCGAACCAATATTCAAAAGCTTATCAACTTCGTCATTGACCGCTTGAGCTCGGTCATGACCCAGTTTTCTTCTTTTTTGCTTTATTGGTTTAAAATTGGGATCGACATTTAAGTCATGGGTAATGATACTTTTGTCGATGCCAGGCATATCCTTGGCCGACCAGGCAAAAGTATGTTTATTTTCTTTTAAAAATGTTACCAATTGATCTTTGATTTCTGAATCCAAAGTAGTACCGATTTTTACTTTTCGATCTGGAAATTCGGAATCAATTTCAATTTCCGTGGTAACCTCATTCGAACTGAGACCACTTGGGTAACGCGAGGTGCTTTCTTGCTTAGCATTTATCATTAATTGTTATTTGAGCTTTAAACGATGTCCCATGAGGTAGCAAGATCGCAACGTTTCCTTATCTCCTCGAATGGTTCCAATTCCACTAGGAGTCGGAAATTTCACACATTGGTGATAAGTTGAAGGTATAGCCTTCATTTGGTATATCCACGGAGTTCCGAGAATTATGTTATAAGCGGCCGGACGGTCGAAAACAATAAATTCTACGATTTTTGGAACCCTTGCTGCGAGCACTGGTAGTTTTATGTTTCCTAAGGACATAGATGTGTCGCTCGTGAAAGCTATTAACGGTGCCGGTGGACCGATAATGTCAGCTTTACTGATTCCCATTCTCTGCAAAGTGCTTAGATCTACCGAGCTTCCAGTATCAATTAGACACCTTGTCACTTCGAAGTTCGCAACATCTAAAGTTATCACAAGAGCATCATCATGAGGCCTAGCTAATCCTTGAGTGTCCGAATCGTCAAAGGAGATAGAAGGTATTTGTTCATTTGATTGAAAACCCACATCGGTTTGAATTGAATTGCTGCTGATTTCTTGTGCCTCTTGATCGATCTGATCGAATCTCGGCATAATTTGGACCCTCCCATTATAACATCGATCCTTTTCTTAGGAGTGTTCGGAGTTCCGGGCCCATTGGGCTTATGTTTCTTTTCAGGAGGATTAGAAGCTTCGGAATCTTCTTTTTCTTTGTGGTATGATTCCACAAATTCCTCGACATTGAAATTAGCGAGCTCTCAAGCTGCCCACAGTTCGGTGAGGTGCTTTTTGAGTACGCTCCAATCTTTGGTGGAGTGCCCGTTTACTTTGTGAATATCGCAATAGGCACTTTCGTCTCTAACCCAAGTATTAGGAGGATTGTATCTTCCTTTGCTTGGGGAGGGTTTTCCTACAGCATTGGTAGAAGGATTAACTCCGAACCGTTTTTGATCTTTTGGTTCGAACTTTTCAGTTGGATTCGCCACGGCTAATTTAGCTGGTCGATGCTGTTTAGCGAGGCTAAGCTTTTCTTCTTCTGCCTCCATCCAATTAGTAGCTCTGAATAAAGCATCTTGGATGGTACTTGGACGGTTGACGATAATTTCTTCTCAAAATCGGGATTAATGCCAGAGTCCGTTCTTTAAAGCAGAAAGGGCAGCAGCGTGTGATACCCTAGGAATTTTGGCTATCACTTCTTTGAACTTAGCGATATATTTGCGAAGTGGTTCATTCTGACCTTGGGTTAAATTACAAAGATCTGCATCAGAAGTTGCCTTTTCCATGAACATGGAATATTGTTTTAGGAATGCAGAGGACAATTCCTTAAAACTATCGATAGTTTCTGGTTCTAACTGGGTGAACCATAACAGAGCCGATCCGGAAAGATTTTCAGAAAATAGTTTGCAAAATCCGGCATCTTCCTCGCCTGGTTCTAGATCAATTCTGTCTGCAGCGATCTGAAAAGCAGCGAGGTGATTTTTAGGATCTCCTTTACCGTCATAAGTTGGTAACTTAACCTTCCGAGAATCTTTGATTCGAAGGTTCGAGATTCTAGAGGTAAAGGGAGTTCGACGAGTTTCTTCGATTACTCGATCGATCTCAGGCGCCGAACTGGTCGCCTGATGAAATTTCGATTTCATTTCATTAAGCTCTTGGCGAACTTTGATGAAATCGTCTGATAGGGTGACATCAGGATCTTCTATAAAAAAATCCGTCGTCAACAGGAAGATTTCCCTGACCCTGGGGAATTTCTTCCCCGGTTGGGTTAGTCGCATCTCTTGCGGCTACCGGATTGCTAGTACTAGCAGGCTGGCCTGTTTAAGGAGTTCGAGTAATCCCAGGTGTCGCGAATAACCTGCGCTGATGCATTGATGTTCGCGTTGAGGACAAATTATCTAAACGGCTTGAAACAATGTTCTGCGCGTTTGACAAATTCGTTTGGGTGGTTTGAACACTTGTTAAGGTTTGCTCGATTGAGTTCAACCTTTCACCAAAAGTGGTGTTGGCAGTAACAAGTGTACCCATCTGATTGGTTAGATCGGTGGTTGTTTGAGTAAGCAAGGCAATTGCATCGCTCAATGCTTGCTGATCAGCCAAAATTTCTTGGTTGGGAAAGAAAGATTTTGAGATTAAAGAGTTTTGCGGTAACTCCCCACAGGCGGCGCCAAAATATGGATGTAGGATTCACACTCGATTATCTTTAAGTATTTTTGTGGAGAAAAACTCTTGTTAAATCAGGAAATAAATATGAGAATTTGAAAAGGAAAACAACCAAGAAAAGGAGTAAAGAAATTTGACGAAAGATGAAGTGCAAAATGCCTTGCGAAAAATAGTAAAGAGAGAAAAATGTATTGTATTGTTTAGAAGTAATCAGTAATGAGATTCGTCCCCCTCAAACACATGCGTTTGAGGTTGTTTTTATAGAGAAAACATGATCAATGCGGTCATTTACTGCTCATAATCGCGTTGATCCGCATTAATCATGTATGTTACATTTTGACCGAAACGGCTTGAATTTGAACTATCTTGGGCTTCGCGTGGATCTTCCGAACTCTCTCTTGTTGACTCTGAACTCCCGCGTCTTGACGCTACCGCGACCCTCGAACAATATTCTCCTCGCTTCGGCCTTTCTCTATGCGAACTGTATGTTGAATAAGAGCGAACTCCGTACTGGTAAAGATCGAACTCTTTTAGTAAACTGAATCGAACTCCCGACTGGTTAAGCTCGATTCTCATAACAAAATATCTTTAATTCCAAGAGGATTATTATGTAATAATGACGTGGACAGATCCAAGTGGATCCTACCAAAAATGTGTGGGATCCGACCCCAACAAGAACTACTAGCAGTTGACCGCTCGATACTATAACTCAAAGTTGAAAAACAGACCTTTAGATGTAGGAGACTTTATTTTAAGGCGAGTGTTCGGTAACACAGAAGAAGAAGGAGCTGGAAAACTCGGTATTAACTGGGAAGGCCCTTATCAAATCACAGAAAAAATCCGAAATGTTGTATACCGTTTAAAAGACCTTGACGGAAATCCTGTTCAAAGGTCTTGGAACATCATCAACTTGAAAAAGTTCTATTGCTAAAAATAAACATATTCGTACTACGATTTGGTTTGATCCTATTTTGGGTACGTAGGCAGCTCGTTAAACATGAGTCCAGCTAAAAAAATAAAAATATTATTTCAATCATGGAATCTTGTTTTTATAAGCTCGATCATCAAGCATAAATATTAAAATACGTTGCGAACAATGTATAAAGAAATATTTCACGCTAAGCAAAAACCAGATCTAGAAGGGTCTCAGATTACGGAATAGCTCTGCTCCTTGGCCTGCGAGGTCGACAATGCTCAGAATGCAACCCGACATGTTTCCGTACTCTTAGAGGCCTATCTCAATCCAATCGGAAGGGTGGGCTTCGAGGCGATGAAGTTTGCGAGCAATATCGAGGCGACGCTTCTCAAGTTCCATTCTTCTTTTCCTAATCTCAATTTTCTCACCTTCGAGCTCGTTGTGCCGAGTGATAAGCTGAAGAAAATAAAACGCTTCATTTAGCAATAACAAAAGGAGTCAAATCACTAGGTTGAACAATACCTTGGTAATAAACTCTTCAACCTTGACACGATCTTGAGCTGATAATCTCTCGATTAACACAATCGGAACCTGAATGCTGGTTCCCCACCCTAATGTACGTGACTCTTCTGGTTCGCCAGTTGCTTCCGTTTTTACAAGCTCGATGTTTGACGTTCCCGAAAGATCATCGCTTATCATTTTGAATGAGTCGGAGGGATTCTCTGAAGAATTACCTTCCTCGAATATTTTTGTAGAAGTATTGTTGATAAAACTCAATAATGAACTACACCTACTTTATACTCGAAATATACTCAATCACATTTAAGAGGGTCAATTGACGATTTCCCAAAATCTGAAATTACTACCTTCATAGAAAATGTAATCGAGTTAATTGCTAATTATATTCCCTAAATTAACGCATTAAATAAGATTGAAATAAATCGACAAATTTAAAGCAAAAGCGGAAATATAATTAATGTCACTGGGCCGCTAGCCCAATAGAATGTTATAAACAAAAATAAATCAAAGGAATTGTTCGATCAAAAGTCCTCGCCCGATAACGATTCCAGCGAGGTGGATGATCCCGAACAGCTTTCTGAGGATAATCCCTCGTCAGAAGATAAATCGAGGAGACCAGAGGAATGATCGATAGATTTTGCCTCCGATTCTTCATTTTCTTCAGTTTTTAACATCGGAAATCTCCGAAACTCTAAAAAACATCAAACAAAAGAGGATCTGTCGCCGGTTGCAAAGGATAGATGAGATAATTTGTCCAGCACGCGGAGGAATCATCGAAGACAAGAAGGAATGATAGCCACGATATCTAAACCCTTCCTCTCCCATCCATGCGGTTCAGATTCAAGGCGATGGATCTAACTTTCCATCCTCCTTATACGCTCATCGAGAGCACGGCGCCTCCTTCCGATTCTTTGTCTCTTGTCACATAAAGCTTTATGCCTCCCGATGATCTGTTTGAACAAACATTTTGTCAACCATCTGAAAAAGAATATAAAGTGTTTTGAAAAGACTAAAAATTAGAAAGAAAGCCTTTTCCAAGAAGTCATAACATTTGACCCTTTCTTGCCCTATCCGGAAATGGAAAAATGTAGGGTGAATAACTCCCTTTGGAGAAAATCCATCTTCGGATTCAAACAATAGACCCCCATTCGAGGATGTTATTCTTAAACTGGATCTGAAAGAGGATAGCGGCATAGTCCAGTTTCTCTTACAATAAACTATGACAGTCCTTCCGAATTCTTTTAAAGGATAAAATTATTCGGACTCTTCAAAAAATGTAACAGATTTCAAGTCTAATTAAAACGTGGCCCAACACGCTTAAAGCCATTTTTAGGCTATGATCAAAACCATCGCCTAGTCATCTTTATGGCAAAAATTCTCATGAATTATAAAAGTCTTATCCCTCGATAAGAAGCTTAAGCCGAGCTCCATCTTCGCTTCCGAGAGACCGAAGAAAAATACTTTTTAAGGTTTTTTCTTTAAAAAAGGCAAGTGAGCATGATAAGCTCATCTCTCACAATTCATAAAACCTCTTTGGTGGGTTAGGACTTGCAAACCTCGAATCGCATCCAAACGTTTTACTTAAATAAAAAAAATCATATGCAAGTGCATGTACTCGATTTTGTTCCAACACACTAAGTAAACAAAACATTTCCGTCAAACGGAGTTGTTCTCATGAACTCAATAAAACAATTCTTTAAGAGCGTTCATCTACCTCAGGAGAACCCTCATTTTGTCGAGAACCTTCACCTATCTCGAATTGAGAGGAGGATTCTCCAAATACCAAAGAAAATTGTTTCAGATCAAGAGTGGGTCGGGAAGCCGAGGATAACTCGGATTCAACTACGGCGAGTTCGGCAGTAACTTCCCTCCTCTCGTTCTCGAACGAAACTCTTCCATTCTCTAGATCTCCAATCAGGTCTAAGTTACTCTTCAGCTTGGCTGATCGGTTTGAAGTTTAGTCCAGACCTCTTCATCTTTGATAAACTTCACGATAGACTGAATAAGCTGCCTACCAAAGCTCCTTATCTCTTATCGAGCGTTATGCTCGGCTTCGGCGATCTCGCGAGCTCTGGTCTTAACTAAAAAGTCGGCCTTGTGGCTCGCTTCTTCGGACAAAGCCGTGGCCTCTTCTAACTCAGCCTTCAAGCGAAGAGCGCCGGACCTCGCAGAATCCCTTTCAGCATTCGCAATTCTGAGGCGTTGCTCGTTAGCCGCCAAAGTCTTCTTCATATCTTCAAAAGACGATTCGAATGTTTTCGCCTGTTCAAGTCGGTCAGGCTGATTGATAGATTTAATTTTGTCAATCTCCTTCTTAGCCTTTGCGGTTTCCTTCGCTGCTTGGTGAAGAATATTCTCATAATGGAAGATCATTCCATTAGTCTCCATTAACGCCTTCAAAGTAAAATGTCATTC
Organism: Arabidopsis lyrata subsp. lyrata; assembly: GCF_000004255.2. Classification (NCBI taxonomy): domain Eukaryota; kingdom Viridiplantae; phylum Streptophyta; class Magnoliopsida; order Brassicales; family Brassicaceae; genus Arabidopsis; species Arabidopsis lyrata. The sequence continues at coordinate 6,731,959 of NW_003302551.1, forward strand.
ATATAAAAATTTACTTAACAAGGAAGTTCTATTCTAGTAAAAACCTAAAGTTTTGAACCTGAGACAGGTAGCAAGCTCGATTGATGTACATCTGACGGATGTTCGGCCTCTGTGGATGTAGGATTCACACTCGATTATCTTTAAGTATTTTTGTGGAGAAAAACTCTTGTTAAATTAGGAAGTAAATACGATAATTTGAAAATGGAAAACAACCAAGAAAAGGAGTAAAGAAATTTGTAGAAAGATGAAGTACAAAATGCCTTGCGAAAAATAGTAAAGAGAAAAAAGTATTGTATTGCTTAGAAGTAATGAATAATCAGATTCCCTTTCCAAACACATGCGTTTGAGGTTGTTTTTATAGAGAAAACATGATCAATGCGGTCATTTACTACTCATAATTGCATTGATCCGCATTAATCATGTAAGTTACATTTTGACCGAAACGGCTTGAATTTGAACTACCTTTGGGCTTCGCGTGGATCTTCCGAACTCTTTCTTGTTGACTCCGAACTCCTGCGTCTTGACGCTGCCGCGAGCCTCGAACAACATTCTCCTCGCTTTGGCCTTTCTCTATGCGAACTGTATGTTGAAATAAGAGCGAACTCCGTATTGGTAAAGATCAAACTCTTTTTATAAACTGAATCGAACTCCCGACTGGTTAAGCTCGATTCTCATAATAAAATATCTTTAATTCCAAGAGGATTATTATGTAATAATGACGTGGACAGATCCAAGTGGATCCTACCAAAAATGTGTGGGATCCGACCCCAACATTTAGCCCCCCAAGTCTTGCGAGCTGAGTGCTCGGCTTGGAAGACTTAAGTAAATAGTAATTAATGACTCGAGATCTTTAACATTCCGGAATTAAATAGTAATTAATGACGCTATTACGCCGATCTCGGATAATCAAACGATTTGATATCCCTGACAACCGTCATCATTAATTTTCTAATTTTATATTAATACTGCGGGAAAAACTGTCCCACTTCCCAATACTCTCGAGGCGGTCTTTCATCATACTTTAGGGTTCTAAGAGGTAAAATTACTTTTCCATCTTATCTTCTTTACCTAGAGAACCTTCACTCTTATTACAGAAGTCATTGTTTTCTTTTTGGTAAAAAATCCCTTTCGTAAAATGCCGAACCCTTCTTCCGAATTTCGCGAATACGAGGCTGACGATCTCGAAGCTCTCATGGGTGAAGGATCCGGACCTCAAATTCAAATCGGAGATGGGTTTGATCTTCACCCTAGAGTGAATCAACTATCGATTCTCTCAACGATCTTCGTAGATTATGTCTCACCCCCCCTGAGGTAGAGATGGTAGTTCCGGAGCCCTTCGAGTCTCCGGAGTCGGGGCGAGAAGGTTACTGCTGTGCCTATGAAATTTATTTCAAAGGGTGCGGCTTATTCTTTCCCCTTCCTGAGGTGCTTCTCGTCTACCTCAACTATCTTGGAATTGCTTTCTCCCAGATGTCGCCCAACATGCTCCGGTATCTTTTGTGTACCCTCACTGTTGCAGTGGAGGCGGGCTACTCATTGGGACTTTGCAAACTCCTGAAACTTTTCCAAGCTCGCGATTCCCAAACTTCTGGGTATTATGCCCTTTATCCGAACGCGGATCGGAATCTTATTGACGGCCTGCCTTTAAAAGACAACGCCTGGAGGAAGTTTTGGTTCTTCTTCCGCATAAATAATATTTCTATTCAGAGTTCTTCCGAACTCCTTCGAACTCACTGGTCATCGAATTTGGGTAGAAATTAGGACTTAACTGAATAAATTCCCTTTGTTATTTCAAACTGCGTTTCAACATTTCCTTGTTTTCTCGCAGGTCCTCAGATTCGACCAGTTCCATCCGTCGACTTCCTCAACTTCTACAAGGCCGTCTTGGAGAGGCCAGTTAATTGGAATTCTTTTACTCTGGAAAGAATTCACGGTGCCGGGTTTTCTGTCAGAATGACCCTTACTCACCCCGGGGACGACAAAGTCTACCGGAAAACTCTCCTTGTTGACGATGGATCTCTTGAAGGTTCAAAGTCAATGGCGGTTGCTGTGAACAATGCTCCCTCCCCCATCCCAGCAGCAGACAACGTGGTCGCTGCCACCGTTGAGGAAGAAGGCCTTACAGGTGATTCTTCTCTCATGAAAAAGAGGAAGGCCGAGGAACTTGAACCCCTGTTCCAGGGGCGTCCCAAAAACACAAGGAAGCTCAGGATGATTATTCGAATCTGCCTATTCCTGAATCTGCTGAAACTCAGGATGTAAATCCTGATTCAGGAATCGTTTTTAAGGAGCCGTTGGGTTCGGGGATGTTACCTCCTAGACGTCCCCGAGGTAATACTTCTAGGGTTCGATCGTCTCCGAGCTCGACACTTGTTGCCAGAGCTTCATCCCAATCAGGTAACCTTTAATTATTATACTATTACTTGAGATCAATCGACTTCTCAAGAAGCTCAATCCTCAAATCACTATCTTTATTCTAGACAAAGAGAATATTGGGAACATGTTTAGGTGCTTCCACACCCGCTTTGGGAAGAAACTCCCGTCCTTTGAGTGGTGGAAGTCTGATATCAAGAAGATGTATGTCAGCCATTCATTCCACTCCTCCCAAGTTTGACTATTTGCACCTTTCAACAACCGATTCGAAAGTTTTTTTTTTTTGAAACGTATCTTCTTTCATTAGGCAACTTTGGACGTAAATGGCATCATCAACTATTACGAAGAGGAGCTTTCCAAAGTTTCAAAGAAAGCTGCTGTTGCTGAAGGAGAGATCGAGAAACTGCAATCTTCCAGTCGGCTTGTGCAGGAGACTGCTGGCCTTGATTCGGCTCGCCAGGAGAAAATCGAACAACTCGAGAGATCTGGCGAGGAGACAAGGAAGATTTTAATCGAAACTGAGTAGAGGCTAGAGGCTGCCCTTGCTGACCATAACCTCGCAAAGGGCGAGATTGAGCTTCTGAGATCAGAGCTTGACAGGGTCAAAACAACTGCCGAGGAGCTCGAGCGCAAAAATGAGTCTCTTTCCGAACTCAAAGATCGAGATGTTCGCAAAATATCTCACGATGCTCGGAAAGAGGTTAAAGGAGCTGGCCAAAAGTTTCTTCTTGCTGTGCAGGAATTTATTACTGCAGATAAAGCTTGGAACAAACTTAACTCCGAGCGTGATGAGATGAAGAGCAATCTCGATCTGATCAAGGAGATAGAGGACGGGAAGGTCAACTTGGCTGAGGAAAAGGAAACAGTTGGCGCTGAGCTCGCTGAGACTGAAGCTAAGCTAAATACTGCTCCTCAGCCATATTTGAATTTGCAGCAGTTTGCTTCTGAGTTCGCTGATTCCCCTCCATTGACTGAGCCAAATATTGGTTTGTCTCTGGACAAGATGATGTTAACAGGTTCTCCTCGCGCTCATTTTAATGAGTTCGGAACCAATGTCGACAGAATCTCCTCGGGACGAGCTCAAGGGTTCTCTGGTCGTGATCCTGCCATCTCCTCGATTATGGGAGACGACCTTGAATCGAAGAGCGAAACTCCTCAAGATGCTAGCTCGCTTAATCCTGAGGTGGTTTCCACAACTCAGAACGCTGACGTCGGGAGTGCTCTTGTCTCAAATCAAGCAGGAGATGAAGGCGGTTCGCCTATGATTGAATGATGGTGATTGCATTCACCTTTTATGGGGATTGTCCCTTTTAATTTTAAGACATGAAATTCGCTTTGTTGGCCATGGGGCTGTTTATTTCTCCTTCGAGTTTTCTGCCCAAGGGGGCTTTTGTTATTGTTTTGAATAATTTGCCCAAGAGGGTTCTTAATTAAAATTTCTTTAGAAAGAAATATTTAATCTTGGTGGAAACCATCGATTTTACCTGGAGGGTTTGCAAAGTCCTCCTAATCGAAGTGGTTTAGGATTATAGGAGAGATAGGCTGATCAGACCTACTTGCTTTTTTTAAAGAAAAAACATTGGAATTTTTCCTCGGTCTCTCGATTGCGAGGTTAGAGCTCGGCTTACAAGAACACTTTGCAATACTTCAAATGTGTTCGATTAGGGAAATCTCTAGTGAGAACTGTTTGCTTTTCCTAAGAGAAAAAAAAGGTGTGATACCATTTATTGATAGTCTTCTAATTTTGAGTTCGAAATTAAGTTCGCCTACTAGGTGTTAAGTGATACTTGAATAACCTATATTTCGTAGGTCTTGTTTGTGCATGTACACGAAAATCGAGAGGTCATAACAGTCAGATCAATAGATTGACGTTTAACTTTCTTTTTCAATAAATACTCGAGTGAGTGCCCTTACATATTTTTTCTATATAAGGAGAGTTGGATTTTGGAAATTTTCCAATAGATACTCTTTTATAAGGAACTTTGCAGTTCTTCTTTTTTGGATCTACGATGACATCTCCCCAAGGCGAACCTTGTGGTCCTAATTCGCCACGACTCCCTTCAAGCGAATCTCTTTTCCCGACGGGGGATGGATTCACTCCACAAGGGGTGGCTATTCCTTGTTTTCTTTCTTCCCTGTCTAGGGAAGAACAGATCGAGTGCCATGAATTCATGGAGCAGGTTTGAACCAAATACCAATGGTTTCAAAGTCTTACTTGATAGATTCGTAATGTATCTGTTCTTTTGCAGATCACGGAAAGATACGTTTTCTTCTGCTCCGAAAGGCAACGCCTCGGAATGAAACGCCGTAACCTCGAGGACCGGATTGCTAGAACAGAAAGGAAGATCCGACATTTGGAGTCGGACGTTCACAACTGGGAGAGGAGGGGATTTGATTCTATCGCCCGCATTCCCGGCTGTCTTCGAGAACACATCAGGTTCCTGAAGAAGCATTGGGATATCTACCAAAGGAGCCTCGAACCCGACGAACGTGAAGACGGTTCGTCAGGAGACGAAGTTCCTTCTGCGAACCCCCCTCCTTCTTAGTTTTTTTTTATATTATTATGTAACATACTATTGGGCTAGAGGCCCTGTAACATTAATTATATTTCCCTTTTCGCCTTAAATTTGCCGATTTACTCAAATCTTATTTAATGCGTTTATCTAGGGAATATAATTAGTAATTAACTCGATTACATTTTCCACGAAAGTAGTAATTTCAGATTTGGGAAATCGTCAATTAACCCTCTTAAATGTGATTGAGTATTTTTCGAATATAAAGCAGATTTAGATCGTTATTGAATTTAATCAACAATAATTCTACAAAAATGTTTGAGGAAGGTAATTTCTCAGAGAATCCCTCCGACTCGATTAAAAAGATAAGTGATGATCTTCCGGAAACGCCAGACATCGATCTTGTAAAAACGGAAGCCAACGGCGAACCAGAAGAGTCACGCCCATTGGGGTGGGGAACCAGCATTCAGGTTCCAAATGTGTTAATTGAGAGATTATCAGCTCAAGATCGTGTCAAGGCCAAGGAGTTTATTACCAAGGTATTATTAAGCCTAGTAACCTAACTCCTTTCGTTGTTTGCTAAACGAAGCGTTTCATTTTCTTCAGCTTGTCATACGGCACGACGAGCTCGGAAATGAGAGAAAAGAGATTAGGAAAAGGATAATGGAACTAGAGAAGCGTCACCTTGATATTGCTCGCGAGCTTCATCGCCTCGAAGCCCATCCTTCCGATTGGATCGAACTAGGACTTCAGGAGTACGGAAACATGCCAGGTTGTATTATGAGCATCGTTGACCTCGCAGGTCAAGGAGCAAAGTTATTCCGTAACTCAAGACCCTTCTAGATCTGGTTCTAGCTTATCTAGAAATATTTATTTATACATCGTTCGCAATGTATTTCTATATTCATGCTCGAATATTGAATTTATAAAAACAAGACTCCATGATTGGAATAATATTTTTATTTTTATGTTATAGTTGGACTCGTGTTTAGCGAGCTGCCTACGTACCCAAAATAGGATCAAGCCAAATCGTAGTTCGATTGTGTTTGCTTTAGCAATAGAACTTTTTCAAGTTGATGATGTTCCAAGGCCTTTGAACAGGGTTTCCGTCAAGGTCTTGTAAACGGTAAACACCATTTCGGATTTTTTCTGTGATTTGATAAGGACCTTCCCAGTTAATACCGAGTTTTCCAGCTCCTTCTTCTTTTGTGTTATCGAACACTCATCTTAAAACAAAGTCTCCTACATTTAAAGGTCTGTTTTTCAACTTTGAGTTATAGTACCAAGCGGTCAATTGCTGATAGTTTTGAAGTCGAATAAGGGATTGATCCCGTCTTTCATCGATTGTATCAAGAATGTCTTCTAATAATTAAGAATTTAGTTCTTCGTTAAGAGGAGCTTCGCTCCGGCGTAAACCAGGAACATTCAATTCGGTTGGGACTACAGCTTCCATCCCATATACTAATGAGAATGGAGTTTCTCCTGTTGCTCGTCTCGGGGTTGTTCGATATGCCCACAACACAGGTTGCAGCTCGTCATACCAACCACATTTCCGAGCATTCAAACGCTTTTTAAGATTGCTGAGAATGGTTTTATTGGAAGCTTTCGCTAGCTCATTTCCTTGAGGATACCTTGGCATTAATAGCTAAGTTTTATTTCCCAAGCGGAACAAAAATCTTCAAATTCATTTGAAATGAATTGAGGACCGTTGTCCGTTACTATTTGTAAGAAACTCCACGACGACAAATGATATGTTTCCACAAGAATGTTTTTAACACAGAATCTTGTATATTTACGTAGGCTTCTGCTTCGATCCATTTGGAAAATAGTCTGTTAGAACTAATAAGTATTGGACGCCTCGCGTTGAGCGATGCATCGGACCAACTATATCCATTGACCACCTCATGAAAGGGTATGGAGCGGATATTGATAAAATTTCAGATGGCTGGTGAATAAGAAGAGCGTGCATCTGACACTTTTTACACCGTTTGGCGTACTCGATGCAATCAGAAATCATAGTTGGCCAGAAATATCCTAACTGTTTGATTTTGAAAGCCATTGCTCGTCCCGAAGAATGACTACCCCAAAGCCCTTCGTGGACCTCGCTTGTTACTATTTCAACCTCGGGTCCGAAAATACATAAAAGATAAGGATCACTGACGCCTCGCTTGTACAACAACTCTTTAATTATACAATACTTAGCGCTGATGATTTTTAATTTGCGAGCTTGCCATTAGTTTGATGGTAGTTCTCCACTAAGAATGAAATTTTTGATGGGTACCCTCCAGTCAGCCCCCCAATCATTAGCGGAAGTATTATCCTTGAGTATAAACTTCCTTGGTTCGGGTTCGGAAGGAATATCAGGATCTTCGATTGTTTCCCGAACTTCTTCATCATCCGGAGGTGTCTGTTCAGTTCGAGACAGTTCTTTAGTGGGACATCTTGATCCTTCAACTTTCTTCTTGGCTTTCTTTTAGGAAGTTCCAGTGGTGAAGTAAGTTCATCATCCTGAGATTTAACTCGTGATCTGGTAACGACAAACGAACTATTTTCATTTCTGGAACTTAATTTTGGAGTTTCGATATGTTCGGCCTCCAAAATGTTATCGTTTTCTGTTTCTTCAACCGAAATACTTCGCGAAGAAATACATTCAACAGGATAACTCGTTTGAGCTCATGATCCGAGGTGGAGGCTAGGGCAGCTAAAGCGTCCGCCGAAGTGTTTTCTCCTCGAAGTATTCGAACTAATTCGAACTCTTTGAATTTTCCGCCTAATTTTTTGACAGCTTAAAGATAGGCTTCCATTCGAGGAGTCTTAGCTTTGTATTCTCCTGCAAACTGGTTTACAACTAGCTGAGAATCACAATAAGCTATTATTTTTTCTGCTCCAATTGCAAGAGCAACCGAAGTCCTGCTAAGAGAGCTTTGTATTCTGCTTCATTGTTCGAAGCTGGAAACATTAATCGAAATGATTATTCGATTATTTCCTTTGTCGGAGTTTTGAGCCTAATACCGATTCCGGACCCTTGTTTAGAAGAAGAGCCATCTACATGTAATTTCCATGTAGAGTTTGTTTCAATAAGGATTCCGTCATCCGGTGGCAGTTTGGTCAGAAAATCAGCCAGAACTTGTGCCTTTGCGCTAGTTCGACTTTTGTATTCTATATTGTACTCACTGAGTTTGATAGCCCATTTCGCCAATCTACTGGACTGACTTGGTCCATGAAGAATTGAGCGAAGCGGATGGGAAGTCAGAACTTCTATCGGATGAGATTGGAAATAAGGTCTTAGTGTTCTAGCAGATATGACTACTGCTAAAGCTAATATTTCCATCATGGTATATCTTGTTTCCGGACTGGTAAGAGATTTACTTATGTAGAAAATCGGCTTCTGATCACCTCGATCTTCTCGGACTAAAACCCCACTTACAGAATGATTAGAAACCGAGACATAAAGATAAAGTTTCTCATCTGATTCAGGTTTTGAGAGAACCGGTGGTGTTGTCAAATAAGTTTTGAGTTGATGGAAAGCTGCTTCGCATTGATCATCCCACCGAAACTTTTTGTTCCCTTTTAAAATCTGATAAAAAGGGAGACATTTATCGGTGGATTTCGAGATGAAACGATTCAACGCGGCAATTCTGCCCGTCAATCGCTGGACCTCTTTAATGTTTTTTGGTGAAGGCATCGTGAGGAAAGCGTTAATCTGATTAGGATTTGCTTCTATTCCTCTTTCCGTGACTATGTAGCCTAGGAATTCTCCGGAAGGCACACCAAAAGAACATTTAGTAGGATTTAATTTCATCCCGAATTCATTCAGAATTTTGAAACATTGCTCAAGATGTGTGATGTGCTCGGATTTCTTAAGAGATTTTACGAGCATATCATCGATATAAACTTCCATCGTTTTGCCCAAATGTTTTGAAAACATTTTGTTAACTAGACGTTGGTATGTTGCCCCGGCATTTTTTAGACCGAATGGCATAACTTTATAACAGTAGATTCCTCTATTTGTTATGAAAGATGTTTTCTCTTCATCTTCGGGATTCATCATGATCTGATTATACCCAGAAAATGCATCCATGAATGTCAAGAGTTCGTTTCCGGCTGTTGATTGTACGAGCCGATCGATATGAGGGAGAGGAAAACTGTCTTTTGGACACGCTTTGTTAATGTCAGTGAAATCGACACATAATCTCCACTTTCCATTTTTCTTTTTGACTACCGCGGTGTTTGCTAACCAGTCCGGGTATTTTACTTCTCTAGTCGAACCAATTTTCAAAAGCTTATCAACTTCGTCATTGACCGCTTGTGCTCGGTCAGGACCCAGTTTTCTTCTTTTTTGCTTTATTGGTTTAAAACTGGGATCGACGTTTAAATCATGGGTAATGATATTTTTGTCGATTCCAGGCATATCTTTCGCCGACCAGGCAAAAGTATGTCTATTTTCTCTTAGGAAGGTTACCAATTGATCTTTGATTTCTGAATCTAAAGTAGTACCGATTTTTACTTTTCGATCTAGAAATTCGGGATCAATTTCAATTTATGTGGTAACTTCACTCGAACTGAGACCACTTGGGTAACGCGAGGTGCTTTCTTGCTTAGCATTTATCATTAATTGCTATTTGAGCTTTAAACGATGTCCCATGAGGTAGCAAGATCGCGACGTTTCCTGATCTCCTCGAATGGTTCCAATTCCACCAGGAGTCAGAAATTTCACACATTGGTGATAGGTTGAAGGTATAGCCTTCATTTGGTATATCCACGGAGTTCCGAGAATTATATTTTAAGCGGCCGGACGGTCGAAAACAATAAATTCAACGATTTTTGGAAACCCTGCTGCGAGCACTGGTAGTTTTATGTTTCCTAAGGACATAGATGTGTCGCACGTGAAAGCTACTAACGGTGCCGGTGGACCGATAATGTCAGCTTTACTGATTCCCATTCTCTGCAAAGTGCTTAGAAATATGAGATCTACCGAGCTTCCAGTATCAATTAGACACCTTGTCACTTCGAAGTTCGCAACATCTAAAGTTATCACAAGAGCATCATCATGAGGCCCAGCTAATCCTTGAGTGTCTGAATCGTCAAAGGAGATAGAAGGTATTTTTTCATTTGATTGAAAACCCACAGCGGTTTGAATTGCTGCTGATTTCTTGTGCCTCTTGATCGATCTGATCGAATCTCGGCATAATTTGGACCCTCCCATTATAACATCGATCCTTTTTTAGGAGTGTTCGGAGTTACGGGCCCATTGGGCTTATGTTTCTTTTCAGGAGGATTAGAAGCTTCGGAATCTTCTTTTTCTTTGTGGTATGATTCCACAAATTCCTCGATATTGAAATTAGCGAGCTCTCCAGCTGTCCACAGTTCGGTGATGTGCTTTTTGAGTACGCTGCAATCTTTAGTGGAGTGCCCGTTTACTTTGTGAATATTGCAATAGGCACTTTCATCTCTAACCCAAGTATTAGGAAGATTGTATCTTCCTCTGCTTGGGGAGGGTTTTCCTACAGCATTGGTAGAAGGATTAACTCCGAACCGTTTTTGATCTTTTGGTTCAAACTTTTTAGTTGGATTCGCAACGACTAATTTAGCTACTCGATGCTTTTTAGCGAGGCTAAGCTTTTCTTCTTCTACCTCCATCTAATTAGTAGCTCTGAATAAAGCATCTTGGATGGTACTTGGATGGTTGACGATAATTTCTTCTCGAAATCGGGATTCATGCCAGAGTCGGTTCCTTAAAGCAGAAAGGGCAGCAGCATGTGATACCCCAGGAATTTTGGCTATCACTTCTTTGAACTTAGCGATATATTTGCAAAGTGGTTCATTCTGACCTTGGGTTAAATTCCAAAGATCCGCATCAGAAGTTGCCTTTTCCATGAACATGGAATATTGTTTTAGGAATACAGAGGATAATTCCTTAAAACTATCAATAGTTTCTGGTTCTAACTGGGTGAACCATAACAGAGCCGGTCCGGAAAGATTTTCGGAAAATAGTTTGCAAAATCCGGCATCTTCCTTGCCTGGTTCTAGATCAATTCTGCCTGCGGCGATCTAAAAAGCAGCGAGGTGATTTTTAGGATCTCCTTTACCGTCATAAGTTGGTAACTTAACCTTTCGAGAATCTTTGATCCGAAGGTTCGAGATTCTCGAGGTAAAGGAAGTTCGACGAGTTTCTTCGATTACTCGATCGATCTCAAGCGCCGAACTGGTCGCTTGATAAAATTTCGATTTCATTTCATTAAGCTCTTGGCGAACTTTGATGAAGTCGTCTGATAGGGTGACATCAGGATCTTCTATAGAAAATCCGTCGTCAACAGGAAGATTTCCCTGACCCTGGGGAATTTCTTCCCTGGTTGGGTTAGTCGCATCTCCTGCGGCTGCCGGATTGTTAGTACTAACAGGCTGGCCTGTTTGAGGAGTTCGAGTAATCCCAGGTGTCGCAAATAACCTGCGCTGATGCGTTGATGTTCGCGTTGAGGACAAATTATCTAAACGGCTTGAAACAACGTTCTGCGCGTTTGACAAATTTGTCTGGGTAGTTTGAACACTCGTTAAGGTTTGCTCGATTGAGTTTAACCTTTCACCAAAAGTGGTGTTGGTAGTAATAAGTGTACCCATCTGATTGGTCAGATCGGTGGTTGTCTGAGTAAGCAAGACAATTGCATCGCTCAATGCTTGCTGATCAGCCATAATTTCTTGGTTGGGAAAGAAAGATTTTGAGATTAAAGAGTTTTGTTGTAACTCCCCATAGGCGGCGCCAAAATGTGGATGTAGGATTCACACTCGATTATCTTTAAGTATTTTTGTGGAGAAAAACTCTTGTTAAATAAGGAAGTAAATATGAGAATTTGAAAAGGAAAACAACCAAGAAAAGGAGTAAAGAAATTTGACGAAAGATGAAGTGCAAAATGCCTTGCGAAAAATAGTAAAGAGAGAAAAATGTATTGTATTGTTTAGAAGTAATTAGTAATGAGATTCGTCCTCCTCAAACACATGCGTTTGAGGTTGTTTTTATAGAGAAAACAAGATCAATACGGTCATTTACTGCTTATAATCGCGTTGATCCGCATTAATCATGTAAGTTACATTTTGACCAAAACGGCTTGAATTTGAACTATCTTGGGCTTCGCGTGGATCTTCCGAACTCTTTCTTGTTGACTCCGAACTCCCGCGTCTTGACGCTGCAGCGAGCCTCGAACAATATTCTCCTCGCTTCGGCCTTTCTCTATGCGAACTGTATGTTGAATAAGAACGAACTTCGTACTGGTAAAGATCGGACTCTTTTAGTAAACTGAATCGAACTCCCGACTGGTTAAGCTCGATTCTCATAACAAAATATCTTTAATTCCAAGAGGATTATTATGTAATAATGACGTGGACAGATCCAAATGGATCCTACCAAAAATGTGTGAAATCTGACCCTAACACGAACCCTAAGAAAAACTCTCCCTTCAATCCACCATAATGAAATCTGAATCACCAACAAAGATCCCAGATCCACGTTGCCAGAGAAATCGAATGCCTGGTCGGGCTAATCCATCGGTTAAAAACCTCTGTCACCAATGAAACCAAAGAAACCAATCGAACCCTAGGAGAAATTCTCTCATCAATCCACCAGAAAGAAGTTTCAATCGCCCATAACGATCCCAGATCCACCGTTGCTTGATTAATCGAACGCATGGTCGGGCTAAAACCCTAGCGCTGTCGCCGCCATCATCGGGTTGAGAGCGTTTTTTTTTTTGTTTTTTTTCTTAGAAAGCAACTTGATAATTTGGTTTGATTCACGAAACCATTGATATTTAGTTAATCTATGTTATTATTTCAAGTAATCTTAAATTAAGACCTCTCACCACTTTAGTTTCGAATTCGATTTCCTTTTTCTATATTCATCATCTTTTTCCCTAATTTCCTTTTATTTCCTTACGGTATTCTAAGTATTATGAAGTAAGAAAAAAAAAAATATTATAAATACGATGTTAGGCGACCAACGACTAATTTTTGTCATTTAAATCTTTAGTTATTCCATCAATAATCACGAATAATATTTGTCAAATTCCACACTCAACTACATACATCTACTATATTGAGATCCTAAATTTCTTTGTTTTGTCTAAGTTTTGTACGTTCTATAAAGTGTTCCACGGTACATAAATTTCCTAACCTTTGATATTTTAAAGAACATACATGATGAGATCAAATAGCTCTCAAAAATAATATTCATATAAAATCAAATTGTACTCTCAAGTCGTTTATGTAGTATTTTAATTTATGATCATTCAAGAAATATATAACATTAGTTGCAGAACATTAGAAGTAATCAAAAGGCAACTTAATTCATTATTTCAAAATAATATGTGGACAGGAAAGTTGATAGGAACTAATTCCTAATAAATTATGGCCTCACCCCTGATTATAAATATACTAACAAGGCTTTGGTTGATAATTATTCATCTACTATATTATAATCACTATATAATTACCAAGTTTTGGCTCTAAGTGGTAATCAAAGCCTCAATATGTATTAAATTATGTAAAGTACTAATTTGATTAATCATCATGAGTCATATCTCATGGCCATAATTTAATCGTATATCCAGTCAGATATATATAGACAGTAAGGCAAATCAGAGCCATGTATATTAATATATTAAGAAAGTATTAATGTGTAGGTCTTGAGTTGCATTGCATCATGTATTCATATTTCATAGCAACATAATTACTTGAACGGGTTTCCACGTCCATAATTTAAAATGTAAATTCGACTATTCAAATGTATTATTAACAAATAATTTAAAAATGGTTGTATTTTTCTTTATTTCCATGAAATGTGTTTTTTTTTTTTTTTTTTTTGTTAAACCGTAGAAGTACTCAATCTTTGCTTCACAATCATTCCAGTTAGTCAGTAAATATTTCCATACAATGGTTACTTACATTATAAGATCTAAAACCATTTACAAGAGCAAATGGAAATTCATGCCATATATGTAACATGTAATAACAAGAAATAAATTCGAGTGATTTTAATCAGTAAAGAACGTAACATATTTGTTTTAGGTTGAAGATATGTGAATTATTCTTAAGCCAAAAAAAAGCACAAGTTAAATAATGTGGTTATTATTGATAGGCTTCTCTTGATCATTAAAGTTGAAGATCAACGTTTATTCTGCGAATTTCTTATTACCATTCACAGTTTTCATTGCAATACAATTTACTTCTTAACAAAAATAAAATGTTTTAGATTCAAATATTGCAATTTACTCTATCTTTTTTTTTTTTTGGGGGGGGGGGGGGGGGGCAAACAAGTGAAAAAACAGAAGAAAAAGTATTAGATTTTGATATTTCAATCTTATCAAATTTTTTTTGTTAAATACTAAATATTATTTATTCAGAAGTTGATTATATGTAACTGAAATCCTCAATATTTCAAACACACTGAGTGTAAATGGTAACATGAAAAACATATTCAGCCATATTCAGCCAGATTCAGCAATTCCGCAGTTACCATTTGCAAAAAACTAAATTCAACCAGATTCAACAGTTTTTCCAACATCAACAGATACATAGTATGTTCATTTCAGATAAAAATTTGGATTATAGCGATTCACAACTCGAATTAAAATATTTTTGGCTATTAAAAATTACACATCAAATTTATATTTTAAAATAAGTTAGATCATACAAATACGATATATGAATAATTCATACACATAAAATCATTACCAGAATCGACAAGAGACATATTTATATTCAGATATCTATAGATAAGTTTAGATAATTTTAATAAATTTTAGATACTTAAATATAATTTTCCAAATTTTTGCAAAAATAACTCATACTTATGCTAAAGTAATATTTAAAATATCAAATTAAAAAAATTGTTAATCATCCTAATCATATTAAGGATTTAAACTACTAGAGAACAATGAAAAATCAATAAGATAATCTATACTATATTATGATGTTTATTTTTAAATTAATTTTTCAATAAAACTTTGACAAAGCTTTCTATTAATTAATTATATCTTTTTAATAGTTCAAAAATTAGATTTGGAAGAACAACTCAATTTTGCTAAAAATATATTAATTCTAGTATTTATTTATTGGTATAAGAGTTTATTAGACAATTAGATAATTTTATCTATTTTATTTAGATATTTTTCCTTAGTTATTCTATTAATATTCGTAATTATTTGACGATATTTTAGTTAAAGTCTTAATTATTTCGACAGATTCTGCTGAAAAGCACAAAAACATTCAGCTATATTCAGCGGTTACCATTTGAAAATGTAAAAATTCAGCCATATTCAGCTAAAAATTACTAAAAATTCAGCCAGATTCAGTAATTCAGCCGGATTCAGCCAGATTCTTCGGTTACCATTTAGACCCACTGTCTTTCATCTTATCATTAAGTACATACATCATACGGTCATATGCAAAGAAAAATACAAACATATTAAATTACTATACCCAAGTGGATTTTAGTGTCATGTATTTGAGTATATAGCCTGGTCAAGTTTACACACTTAGCTCTTGAATAAAATATTAAGAAGAGGAAGTCACTCATTCACGCAATTGAGTAAAGATGTAATAAATAATCTACTTACGTGTATATTAAAAAAATCATAATGAATTGATTAGATAGAAAAAATCCGTTGGATCATTTTTTTTTTTGGAACAAGATTAAGTATTTATATTGTTTTCAAAATTTTTGACAGAAGTAACAAACTACAACACAACACAAACACCAAGAAGTACAAAAGGAAACCCAACAAGCAAAATCCCATATATTGAATTGTTGCCTAATGCCTATTACTGTAGTAACAAAATTACAAAATCATCAAAAGTTTGGTTTTGCAACTAGTTTCCTTTTCTTTTCCTTTTGGTTGAACGTGACCAGCTTCACACTACAAAAAAACTGTACATTTATAGCACCTAATAATAGCACGATTTTCACATTTGCTATCTAAGATGAGTTTGTAATTTGCTTACCATATGATAGCATTTGATAAACGCTATAATAGAGTTTCAATAAGCGGGAAGTAAAATCACTTATACCGCCAAACACTTAGCCAAATTTACTAAAACGCAAAAACTTTCTTCTTCTCTTAACACTTTGTCGCGACTCTCTTCTTCTCTTAACACTTAGAGAAACGAAACCCTTAAACCTTCAAATCTCCAAATCTATCGCCGTCGCCAATTCCGGCGAAATCTCTCGCCGTCGCCGCTCTCTGAAACACCGCCGGATCTAATCTCAGAAGAGCTGATCCAATTGAAGGTGATTTTATCCGACTCTCTCTCACTTTCACTTTACCCAGTTGTCGAAACCCTTAAATCTTCAATTGGAGCTCAAATCTGTTTATGTGTTTCGATTTCCTGATGAAATTGGAACAATAAACGGGTTTTTTTTATGACATGCAAGAGATATGTTTATGTGTTTATGTGTTTGCTCAAACATGTTTAGCTCAAGTCTGTTTATGTGTTTATGTGTTTGCTCAGATCTGTTTATGTGTTTTGATTTGGTCATTATAAGTCTCTACGATTTCGTTTTAGCTTAGTATGTTAACATTTGCAATGAAAGAATAAAAATTTTGGTTATGTATCTGATTTTAGAACATTTGTTTAAGATCCGTTCAAACAAGCATTGCTGTTTCTTATTCTTTTTTGTCAAAAAGAACTTGCTTTACTTCCCTTATTTCCTTCTCCAGTTGTTCAATCTGTATAATTTAAGGTTTACTTTTTAGTTTAGTCGAAATACACATTCTTGGTCAGTATTAAGAGATGCAAGAGTGATTGAAAATTGTTTTCTTTTGAGGCCAGACTCTGGTTGATTGACATACCAAATCCAATTGAGTTTCTTGTTAAAAAGCTCGTAAAACACGCTATGAGTCTGTTTGAGATATGAGTTTTATTTTCTGTATCCGAGCAAAGCTTCTCCACCATTTTACATATAGGTTGTGTATATAAGTTAAGAACATGTTTTGATGATTATAGTTTGGTTGTGTATCTTGGATATTTCATTACTTTGGTTTTGTATATGAAAGTTTGAATATATATATATCGTTTTTATATGAGATCAAACAGTAATATCTTATACTCTTTCTCTACTTATGTTTTGCAGGTGTTGATCAGTGCAATAAAGGAATTTTGAAGCTGTTCTTTATCTCCAATCACAGTACAGGTTAAGTGCTTCTATCTTTGTCTCTTATGATGATTATTTGTATTGCAGTTTCATTACTCTGAATATATAACTCGTTTTTATGACTTTTAAAACTTAAACTCTTTCTCTAACTATGTTTTGCAAGTGTTGCTGAGTGCACTAAAGGAATTTTGAAGGTTTTCTTTATCTCTAATCACAGGACAGGTTAATAGCTTCTTTCTTTGTCTCTTATGATGAGTCTTTGTACTGCAGTTTCATTACTTTGACTATATAAATCGTTTTTAATGACTTTTAAAACTTAAACTCTTTCTCTAATTATGTTTTGCAAGTGTTGCTGAGTGCACTAAAGGAATTTTGAAGGTTTTCTTTATCTCTAATCACAGGACAGGTTAATAGCTTCTTTCTTTGTCTCTTATGATGAGTCTTTGTACTGCAGTTTCATTACTTTGACTATATAAATCGTTTTAAGATCAAACTGTAATATGACTTTTAAAACTTATACTCTTTCTCCAATTATGTTTTGCAAGTGTTGCTGAGTGCATTGATGGAAGTTTAAAGATTTTATTTCTCTCCATTGACAGGACAGGTTAGTAGCTTCTTTCTTTTTGTCTCTTTTGTTTGTTTATTTTTGTCTGGTTGGTTTGTTGTTAATGCTGTTAGGTTGTTTCAAACATACTGTTTTGTTTTGAGTTTGTTTATATTGTTTTAATATATGTGATATGGTTGTTTCTCTCTAGCTCTAAAAGAACGTAGGTATATTTGTGTCTGAATTGTTTTAAAGTACAAAGTTATTTTTTGATGAGTCTGATTTTTTCAATAACTCTGTTCTTATATGATGTTAAGGATACTAAAGGTTTTAAATTAAGCTTATATCATATAATGCTGGACAAAGATTGGGTGCATCTTTGCAGGTATTAAATTTAATTATATAGATGTTAAGTTTTCAATAGGGGTTTGTAGATTTTTTTTATTTCTTTCTTTTTTATTTTTTTTCTCTTCATTCTTAAATGAAGAGCTGATCCAGCTTATCAAAGAGGGGCTTCAGATTTTGTAAGAGTTGTGTCTGCGGCTTTGGTAGATGGTGATATGATTGTATGTCCTTGCATCGACTGTCGTAATATAGATCGTCACATAGGAAGTGTTGTAGTTGACCATCTTGTTAGAAGAGGTATGGATGAGGATTATAAGCGGCGGTCTGATTGGTATCAACATGGAGAGTTAAATTCTGGGGTTGAAGGTGACAGTAAATTCAGTCAAATGGATGAGATATATGGGTTATATCAAGCTGCTGAGTTCATGGATGACGACTTTGTTGGAGATGATGAACCTGATGAGACCGCAGATTGTGAGAACAAGAAAGAAGATGACTTCTTTGCAAAGCTTGCAGATGCTGCATCACCCTTATATCCAAGTTGTGTGAATCACAGTAAACTCTCGGCAATTGTGTCCCTATTTAGACTTAAGACACAAAATGGGTGGTCTGACAAGAGTTTCAATGATCTTTTGGAGACACTATCGGGGATGCTACCGGAGGACAATGTGCTACATACATCACTATATGATGTGAAGAAATTTTTTAAGTCATTTGATATGGGCTACCAGAAGATTGATGCTTGTGTTAATGATTGCTGCTTATTCAGAAAGAAGTACAAGGATCTCGAGAATTGTCCTAAATGCAAAGCTTCTAGATGGAAGACGAACACGGTTAATGGTGAAGTAAAGAAAGGTGTTCCACAGAAAGTGTTACGCTACTTTCCAATAATCCCACGGCTGAAAAGAATGTTTAGATCTGAGGAGATGGCTAAGGACTTGAGGTGGCATCATAGTAACGAGAGCAACGATGGGAAACTCCGCCACCCTGTGGATTCAGTAACATGGGCTCAGATGAATGCAAAATATCCTTCCTTTGCAGCTGAAGAAAGAAATGTGCGGCTTGGTCTTTCAACGGATGGATTTAATCCATTCGACATGAAGAACAACAACTATAGTTGCTGGCCTGTTTTGCTAGTAAACTATAATTTGCCACCAGACTTATGCATGAAGAAGGAGAACATCATGCTTACATTGTTGATACCTGGACCACAACAGCCTGGTAACAGCATTGATGTATACTTAGAGCCGCTCATAGATGATCTAATTCATCTGTGGAACAATGGAGAGACGACATATGATGCATTTAGTAAATCAACTTTTAATCTTAAGGCAATGCTGCTTTGGACGATTAGTGACTTCCCGGCTTATGGGAATCTTGCAGGCTGCAAAGTAAAGGGTCAGATGGCATGTCCATTATGTGGCAAAAATACAGCAGTTTGTGGTTGAAGTTCAACCGAAAACATGTGTATATGTGCCATCGGAAGAGACTGCCAGCAACGCATAGTTTCAGATTAAAGAAGTCATGGTTTGATGGAAAAACTGAACCAGGGATAAAGGGAAAAATATTGACTGGAAAAGAAATTTCTCAAAACCTGAAAAATTTCAAAAATGACTTTGGAAATCTGAAACGATCTGGACGCAAGAGAAAAAAGACTGAGTCTAATGGTATGGAGTCTGATGACGAGGAGTTATCAAGTGAGTCGGAAGATGATGAAGAAGATGAAGTAAATGTAGATGAGGATGAGTTATCAAGATGGAAGAAAAGGTCTATATTTTTCAAGTTACCGTATTGGGAGGTATGTTTAAACTTCGATATTATTTAATTTTCAAATTTTATTCATTAAACTTTGTTTAACGTTAGAGTTAATTATTGTATTTGTTCTATGTATTTTATAGGATCTTCCTGTGAGGCATAACTTAGATCTTATGCATGTAGAAAGGAATGTGGCTGCAAGTATTCATGTAGAAAGGAATGTGGCTGCAAGTATTCTTTCTACTATGTTACATTGTAAGAAATCAAAGGATGGTCTAAATGCAGGATTTGCACCCTAGGATTCAAGGGAAAAGAACATATCTACCTGCAGCTCCTTGGTCTCTATCGAAGAAAGAGAAAAAAATTTTATGTCTCTATCGAAGAAAGAGAAAAAAATTTTATGTAGTCGTCTTGTTGATTTCAAAGGACCAGATGGATACTGCTCAAACATAGCAAGACTGAAATCACATGACTACCACGTATTAATGCAACAACTCCTTCCAGTTGCACTTAAAGGTTTGTTACCTAAAGGTCCACTTAAAGGTTTGTTACCTAAAGGTCCTAGGCTAGCAATTTTACGCTTATGTGCATTCTACAACCAATTGTGTCAGCGAGTAATTGATATGGAGCAGATTGTGGTAATGGAAGCTGAGGTTGTAGTGAATTCTTAAAGAAGTCTACAAACGTACAGGAAAAACTAGATAGAAACACTGACTATGAGAATAGTTCTATACTAGAGGGTCGTCCTATATCCGCAGCCACTTCCATAACTCTCTCAGAAATGGATAAGAAAATAGCTCATCTTGCTGTCATCCAAAATATGGCTGTCGTCGAACCTTATATCGAGTAAGTTCTATACAGTTCTTGTTCTATTATTATTTACAGTTTTATGATAAAGTATCTGATTAAGCTTCTTATTATTAATATTGTACAAGTGAGCACCTTCAGCATCTACAAGACACCAATGGAAGATGCCGACGTGATGCATCAGTTTTATGGGCTATGCATTCTGAGAATTTTGCATCTTGGTTAAAACAGCAGGCAAGTTACATCAAATCTACTATTTTCTGTTGTTATTTCATGTTTTTATGTGTATGTGTCTGATTTGTTATATTTATTTCTCGTAGATACCAATTGATTCAGACAGACATGGAGAAGTTATAAAATGGTTGGCTTACGGTCCACGTTATATGGCACGGTCATATACAGGTTACATAGTGAATGGTCAACGGTTTCATACAAGTTTAGTTGATAGGAAAAATCAGAATAGTGGGGTTTTCTATGAGGCAACAGCAGTCTGTAGGGCTAGTGCGAAAGATACTTCACAAGTGGTTGATTTGGTATCTTACTACGGCAGAGTGATAGACATCATACTATTAGATTATAATGTTTTTTATGTTCCTCTCTTCCGGTGTCACTGGGCAGTAATGGGTAATGGAGCTAAGATAGAAGATGGTTTCACACTAGTTAACATGAATCATAGTCAAGTCTCTTTTTTAAAAGATCCATATATATTAGCATTGCAAGCAAAGCAGGTGTTTTACTTAAGGGAAGACGCAGAATCAAGTTGGCATGTTGTTATGCAAGTTCCTTCAAGAAGATATAATAAAGATTTGGATGATGGAATTGCAGACATTGGACCATTACCAGCAAATGTGGACATGGATGTTCACATGGATGAATCTGAAAATGCCCGAACTGATTGTGAAGGCATATTTGTCTGAAATGGAGTCTGTTTGTCATTTACATTGTTGTTGTTTTATTTGCTATGTCTGATGACTACTTGGTAATTATTTTATTTTTAGTTGTGTTTGTTTGGCATTCACATTCTTGTTTTATTTGCTACGTCTGTTGACTGCTTGGTAATTGTTTGATTTGTATTTGTGTTTCCATTTGCTATATATCTGATGACTGCTTCGTAATTGTTTAATTAACCCTATTTTCTTTCATTTATTTCAGGTGAGTTGACATGGGACCAAAGAAAGTAACAAACCGTGGAGGGAGAAAAAAGAAGAAAGATTCTGAAGAGCCAGAATTCTTGGGTACAATAAACCCGCCACAACCTGATCATAACTTACAACACAACCAGCGTCTAGAAGGAGTTCAGCCTTTAGAAGAGCAGGATCAGCATCCTTCAGAAGAGCAGCCTGTAGAAGCTCAGCCTTTAGAAGAGCAGGATCAGCATCCTTCAGAAGAGCAACCTGTAGAAGCTCAGTCTTTAGAAGAGCAGGCTCAGCATCCTTCAGAAGAGCAGCCTGTAGAAGATCAGCCAGGAGTTAATGATGGGACTGACGAGCACGATCATGTAGCTAAACCTACACGTAAGAGAAAGCGAGGACCAACAAGATTGAGAGACATCGCCAGGAATCCAAATAGCAGATTAAAGGTTAACTTCACTTTCATGGGAGAACATTATGGTCATGGGTCTGTTAAGTTGTCAACGTATCTTGGTATAATTGTGCGAGAACACGTTCCTGTATCCATTGAAAGTTGGCCAAAAGTCCCTCAGGATATGAAGACAATGCTCTGGATGTCTGTCAAGGTAAACTTTTCTGTAATTTGACATCTACTTACTTAATCTTTCCAGGTTGAAATGTTTTTTTCTTAAAACATTGATTGATTGCAGTCAAGGTTTGAAGTAGAAGAAGATTACCAAAAGAAAGCATTGATTGAACAGATGGGAAATTTGTGGAGGTCACACAAGTCACGAGTGGTTAGGGAAGTTAATGAAGCTACGACTTTGAAAGATAGGATGGATCTGCGACCTAAGAATGTTACTGAAGCTGCTTGGCGTAAATTTGTCAAGCTCAAAACTAGTCCTGAGTTTAAGGTATTATTTTCTGAAGTAAGTAAGCTTTATGTTTGTTTATGAATAATATGACATATCTATAATCATGTGTTAGGTTGTGAGTGATAGCTATAAGAAAAGGAAGAGCCTACAGATTCCACACACTTGTAGTCGCAAAGGAATGGTTAGACTAGCTGAAGACTTGGTACGCCAAATGCTTTGGATTATTAATTCTCATCAGTTTAACAAGTATTTTGAATGATCTATTCTTTTATTTGTTTAGAAAGAAGAGAGACGAGAGAAATCAGATCCTTCTGATGTGACAAGAACTGATGTGTGGGTGAGATCGCGTACTAGAATGGATGGGACACCAGTGAATACTGATGCAGCTGAAAAAATTGTAAGTTATAAGTTATGTACATCGTGAATTTGATTTTCAGTATAGATTTAGATTTTTGGAATTGTTTTTGATATGTAACTAAATTTGCAGAAAAAGGCAGCTGAACTTGTTAATTCTGTTGAAACAAATGAAGGACAAGATACACTTGTCGAACTATTAGGACCTGATAATCCCGGTCGAATGAGGGCAATGGGGAGAAATATGACTAAGACGAAATTAGCTTGTTTCGAAGTTAATCACAAGTGTATGGTTAAAATGGAAAAGAAACAAATTCATCTCCAGGACAAGGTTAATGAGCTAGAAATAAACTTGGTAAACTGCAGAACCAGGTAATGCACTTTTGTATTTTTTGTACATTAAGCTGTTGGGTTGTAACATAAATTAAAAGTTAATATTTTTTCTGGCATGTCACAGGGACAAGAAACTGAAGTTGGTGAAAACTCTAGATCTGCTGCAGGGGTAAGTGATTAATAATCCATGAAATTGATTTCTTTATAACTATAAAGTCTGACTTGTTTTTTTCTACTCTGAATCTGCATAGAGTGTTAACAAAAAAGCACAACCAAAGTGTATATTGATTGACTGGGCTGGTGATGATGCGAATGTTGCTGAGGGACGTATTATATCTACTGATCCAGAGGATGTTGTGAATGGGACACGTTTAGGTCCTTTAGATTATAAAGTTTTGGTTGAGACTGCCACGGTACCAGAAGCATTCCTTTGGAGAAATGCTATGGGAATGTCAACAATTGAAGAATCTGTTGGGCATATGATTGCATGGCCTGCCACGAAGTGTGTTAGTCTAGAACAGGGGGTTCAGGAAGAAGACATGGCACCACTAGTAAAGTTTCTAACTTGTTCATTAATTAATAAGTTTATACAGATTGTTGATGATTTAAAATTTTGACATTGTTTTATGCGTTTAACAGGGCACAAGAGCCAATTCTTTGAACAAATGCAAACTACTTGATCTGTCTAACGATGATGTAGTTGTTGCTGAAGGCCGTTGGACCACGCAAGATCGTAAAGCTTTGGTGAATGGACTTTCACTCGGACCAAAGGCTGTAAAAGTGTTTGTTGATGTGGTACATGAAGCCAATACATTCATATGGAGGCCTACAATGGATGTTACATACATAGAAGACTGTTTAATGTCCTTTGTAGCATGGCCTTTCAACAAAGTTTTCTTCGAAAACAACCCAGATGGAACAGGCCGGTTATCTCCTATTCAGAATTATGCATCTACTCAAACAGCTCATGGAAAATCAGCATCATCAAGTCAAAAATCCACAGCAACAGGTTCTAAATCGCAACCAGCTCATGGAAGATCAGCATCAGCAAGTAAAAAATCCGCAGCAACAGGTTCTAAGTCGCATATGCAACCAATCTCAGCATCATGTGAGAAGTCTCCAACAACAGTTCCAAAATCTAATGCAGTGGAAACTCAAACAGCTGCACCGTCCCGGCCTCTTCGAAGATCTCCGGTAACTTATTTTATATGTTCTAAAGTTGATTATGGTTCTGTCTCATTTTACTGTAGTAATTGGTTAATATGGTCAACTTGTCAGCGGAAAAAAGGAGCTATACAGGAAAATCAGAAGTGTATGTTACTGGATATTAAAGAAAGGAAGCAAGTTGTTGCTGAAGGACGGGTGATTTCAACTGATCCAGAGAGACGTGTACACTGTGCTCCTTTGGGTCTTAATGTTGCGCAAGTTTTGGTAGATATAGTCCAGGTAGATGATGCAGCGGTTTGGAGGACATCATATGAGATTGAGTATATGAAAGATGCACTTGGTTCATTTATCGCATGGCCAACTGATAACTTGGTCATGTATTGACTATCGTCCAACTGAGGTAAGTATTTTTTATTTTGATGATTGTGTTTTTGGTTTTTCAGGTGCAAAACTGATATAAGACAATGTCCATTATTAATTGCAGGGGATGAAGCAACTTTGGTCCAGCTAGCTTAATTTAGGTTAAGACTAGTCTTTATGTATTTTGGATTCAGAATGTTTAATGTTTGGTATGTTGGATTTGGAATTGTTTTTGGTATGTTGGATTCGGAATTGTGTTTGGTATGATGCGGAAGTGTTTTAAGTATGTTGGAATGTTTTTGAGATGTTATAAATGGTTTCATTTTAAATTTACAGGTTATATATATATATATATTACATTTACAGGTTATATATATATATATATTACATATGATAGCATGTTATATTTTTAAAGATGGCACTATGAAAACATGAATTAACGCAACAAATATTTGCTATTGTATAGTGATCTATTATAGCACCCAATTTGAATTATCAAAAAAAATTGAAAAAATTCGTAAATTGCTATGAACAACTAAATAATGGCAATAAATTATTGCTATGAAAACGTAAATAATAACACTAACAAAGTGCTATTGTATATGAACATACTATAGCAGACAAAATTAATGCTATCGTAGGTGGGACATCTACCATAGCTGCCGAGATCATAGCAGTTGTTATTTCGCTATGTATTACCTATGATAGCATTTTTTCCGCGCTAAGAATGTAAATTTTTCTTGTAATGTCATCAAGGTGTATAATTACGTTAAATTTTTATTTATGCAATTTGGTGATGCAATTAATTAGCTGTAACCTTAGCATCCATGTGGGATGCAACTTCTTAAACTATGGGGACTTTGGCACTGCCTTTTCTAACATGAAGACATGGTAATGGTAAGCTCTTCTTGTTCATTATGGTATAATAAATAGACTTCGTTTCGACAGTTACAATTCCTCGAACCAGTCAGGCCAATTATATTTGTGGGCTAGAAAAACAACCTTTTAGGATCATTTAGGTAGAAATAAATGTTCGGATTTCAAATGTGTTTTAAAAATAAATTAATTTCTCCTTTTTGAAATTTTTGGCCTAATTTCTAGTTGAAAATCAATGGAAGTTAAAAATATTTGGATCTATTTAAAAAAAAAATTAAATTCGTAAAAATAAATCTAAAATATTTAAACTTCGGGTCTATTTTTAGCTAGTTAAAGTTTTAAGTGAACTTTGTACAAAATATAAAATTATTAATTAGTCATGAGCCTATGAATCCTTTCATTTCTACCATATCCATTTGACCAGACTTGTTTTGAATCAAATTGCAACGGCTCCTTGACCTCTTGATTCATCTGTGTCTAAAGCAAAAACAAGTAAAAGTTGAGTTTTTAATGTTGTTTGTATTAACGGTGTAAACGTCCTCTTTTTTCCTTTAAAATTGTCCGCGTGTAGTTATCTATAGATTATTTCACTAGATAATCTGTACTCTCGCAATGGTTTATTAGATACGTAAAGAATGTTGAAACTCCAAAATCCGAAAGTTTCATAGTATATTTTCAACAAAGAACACTTAGAACCATATTCGAACTACGTCTCACAAGGTTCCTTGGCACAAGGGAGTATGATTTGCTCATGCAATACCGAAACACACTCCTTTTGTATGTGGCTAGTGATTCAAGACAGGCTATCAACCGGAGATCGTATGATGAAGTGGAATGGGAGTGCCTCGGGTAACAGCGTTCTTTGTACGAACAACATAGAGATTCGCGATTATTTGTTTTTCTCCTATAATTATGCTATTGAAATTTGGGCTGGTCTTGCCAAGGGTCTGTGGAAGACACAGTTTACGTCGAACTGGTCCCAGATAATTGGTCACGTCTCGGATCAAACTCAAAACCGTGTAGAAGGGTTTATACTGCGGTATATTGAATTAAGGCTTTGATCAAGAACACCAAACTTAAGAATAACTCTCTCTTTTATTAAGCTTTAGAAATTACTCAAACTAAAACTCAATCTCATAAGTTGTATCACACCTTGATACCTCCTTATATAACAAAAGCTATTGACCTAATCCTAACTCAATTAGGAATTGTATTAGATAACTCCTAATACATTTATTTTAGATAACTCCTAGAATATTTAGCTTTATCTCTTTTACATTTTAGTAACTTATCTCTTAAGTTATTTCAAGTTTATCACAACACGGTATGTCTTCTAACCCACTATCTATACTGTTTGGAGAGGGAGGAATGAGCGACAACATGGACAAACACCAAAAACTTCAACAAGACTGATAGGATGGATTGACAAACAGGTTTGCAATCAACTCACTACTATTCGACGTTTGGGAAATTGATGATACGACATGGCCTTTCAAGTCTGGCTCCATGCACGAGCGTGAATCTTTTTTACCCTCATGAACATTTTAAAATTTTGAAAGTAGCTATAGTTTTCTAAATTTTTTTCGATAAACTATTGCACTTGTAAAAACGTTATTCTTTTTTTAAATATAATTTAACATTACATTGATAAAAAAAAAAAAGATAGTCTCATAGCATAAACAAGTCGGGTACAAATGAGCAGTTCCAAAACATGATTGTTGGAAATTTACGTTTGATATGAAAAAGACTCATAATTTTTTAAAAATCTAATTACAAAAGTTTTTTTTTCATATTTGTAATGAGCAATAACCATATATCTTCCCTATCTCTGATCACTCTTTTTTTTTTTTTTTTTGTCATAAGAGTGTTATCTTTATATATAAGCCAGTACAAACCAAGCCAGTACAAAGGTGAACAAAGCCACCATGAGCAACAGTCGTTACTACAGATATGATTACCAAAAACAAACTTGACAATCATTAACACAGGTTAAACATGTAGCATAAACTGAAGTAGTCTAAAACAGAATCCAAAAAGTGTTTTAATCTGTTCTAGAACATTATTCAACTAACAACTAAATTAAACCTGTAATGGTAGTTACAGGGACCCAAAAAGTGATGACAGAAGTTTGTATAGCAATTTATCTTTTTTTAGGAGGCTTCAGAATTCCTCCTTTCTCATCTTCCTGTAGCTTTTTCTTTTGTTGCCTATCATCATCTCTGTTATTGAAGTGGGAATTGGTACGTTTTGACGATTCACCAACCTCAAAGTATCGAGGCATTCTGGAATTGATTCCTTCATCAATACTTGGTGAAGTCGTGGATCCAGTGGAAGAATGTCTTCTCCAAGTGGCTGTGTGAGTGGTTGAAGTTGCCATATGTTGAAGATTTCCTAAGCTTGATACTGGGAATTGAGGATAGGCTGCTGCAAATTCATCAGGGTTTAAAGGTGGAGAATCTAACCTTGGTGGTGGAGTCAAAGGAGTTGGAAAAGTGTCATCCGAGTTCTGAGAGTGAGAGTTATGATTGGAGTGAATTTCCTGACCATGAGTCCTTCTCCTATTGTAGACTGGTACATCAATAACTTCAGGACTATTTCTTGGAGTGTGAGGAAAATGATTGTAAGGACAGTGGCTGCTTTGATGAGTGAGTTGAAGACAACGACTGCAAATCCTTCTCAGGCTCTCATATTGAAAGCTAATCATAGCCCTTTCTCTAGATTCAAAGCAGACCCTTCTAAAGAACCTCAAACTATCAGTGATGCCAATGCGAATTCTAACTCTGATAGAAGTTATATCAGTAGTGATCTCATCATGAAAATCTAGATAGATAACCTGTCCTATGGTTGCAGCAATAAACCTGGCTGTTCCTTCAGAAAAACATATGGTAGTGGTATTCCGCGGATTTGAACCCATAGATCAAGGGTAGTGAGGAAATAAACATCGGGGAAGTCTTCCCAGCGTTGAGATGCGATGAACCAATTGTTAAAAACCCATGGAGCACGACGTTGAACTGATACTAAATCTGCTTCAGATTGAAATAAAAACTGGATGTAAGTATCACTTAGAACTCTACCATGTATTCGTGAAGCCAGTCCCCAGAGTCTTGGTAGTGATGCAACAACAGTATGTAAGTTTTGAGCTCTGTTGTTGAGAGGCCGAGCAAGAAGGCTAAGACGATTCCTTCTTGAAAGTGAAGGCTCCCAAGTAAGGCTAATTCTCAAATTCTTCCATCCTTTCTGACTCAAACAGAGATTGAAGCCAACTAGGAGAACCTGTTGCCACATAAGATTGAAAACGATTGTCTTGTATTACACTAAGAGCAATGAGAGAAGCCCCTTTGTTTGAAACAGATTCAGCTTTTTCAATTTGCCAGTTCTGAATAGGCTCTATCCGTTTGTTGATTTCTGTAGCAAAGTATTGCATAGAGAGCCATTCTTTAGGTTTGATGACAGCGTTGACCATGTCAATAGCTTCAGAGGCAAAAATCACAAAGTTGATTTTGTGACTAATCATGTTATCTATAGCCCACACTATACTTTGAAATTTTGCTTCCATCAGAGAATGAATGTTAGAGAATGATCGTCTGCTGTGTAATAAAACTTTACCTTTATCATCTCGTAACACCCATGAGAAACCACCAATGCTGCTTTGTCTTGACCAAGCCATACCTATGTTGCATTTTAACCATGGTGCAGGAGGCTTCATCCAAGTCTTTATAATCTTTCCTCTGTCAAAGATTCTTGAAGTAGCATATATTGTTTCAATGGAATGAGCAATAAACCATTGGTTTGCTTCCTCTTTAATTTTCAACACTAGATCTGTAAGCACAATTTGCTTCCCTTCAAAGAGAAAACCATTTCTGTTTTTCCATAAATACCAAAGAATCCACGGGAAGCTCCTTCTTATAGATGCTGATACTTCTTGATTCTGAGCCAGAGAAAGTAAATATTGGAGATTGGCAAATTCTGAGTGAGATTCAAAACCACCTGGTGGACAAGGAAAATCATAGATAGCCCAGACTTGACGCGCAATTGAACACGAGAACAATACATGATTAGTAGATTCTGTTTCCCAACCACAGAATTGACATCGTGTATCACTACTCATTCCTCTGATTTCCAACTTATCACCGACAGCAATAGCCCCACTTAGGGCTCTCCAAATAAAACATTTAATTTTTGGAGAAGTCTGTAATGACCAGACCTGAGTTTTTAAGTCGTTTAATGAAGGACGCATCTCAGCAGCTTCAATGAGATCAGAGTTATGAAGTCTATTGGCTAACAAGTAGCCTGATTTAACTGAGTACTCACCACTTCTATTATGCAGCCAACACCAAAAATCATCTTTTGAAGTCACTGGTTTATTGATCAGAATTAGATTCACATCCCTGGGGTAGAATAACTCCTGCAGTTTTTCCATGTTCCAGGCTCTATTTTGAAAATCAATTAAGGCTGAAACTCGAAGATTTAAATCCACAAAGATATTTCGCATGAACGGAACTCTCATTCCATTATCAAAAATCCATGGATCAATCCAGATAAGAGAAGAATTACCATTACCAATCATCTTGCGGAGACCTTGTAGTAGCAATTGACGTCCATGTAAAATACTTCTCCAAATAAATGAAGGCCTGGAACCCAAAGTTGCGTAGAGAATTTCATTATCTTCGAAATATCTGCTTTTCATAACTCTAGCAAAAAGACTTGAAGGATGTTGCAAAATTCTCCAAACTTGTTTTGCTAACAAGGCTTGATTAAAGCACTGTATATCCCTGAAACCTAATCCACCTTGATCCTTAGATAAGCACAGTTTACCCCAGCTTAACCAATGAGTTTTCTTTTTATGTTCCAGAGAATTCCACCAGAAATTGGACATGGCAGCAGTAAGTTTTTCGCAAGTTGTTTTTGGTAATTTAAAACAAGTCATGGCATATACTGGAAGAGCCATTGCAATTGCTTTAAGAAGAACTTCTTTACCTCCAAGCGACAAGGTGCGTTCAAACCAGCCAGATAACTTAGACTTTAATCTATCATAGATATAGTCCAGAAGTTGTACTTTTGATCCACTAAAACATTCAGGGAGACCAAGATATGTACCTGTTCCTCCTTCTTTGTGAATGCATGTCAAGTGTTTGATTGAATTCTGCACCTGAAGGTTGACTTTGGAACCAAAAGTGATTGAAGATTTGTTTATATTAACCCTCTGGCCTGTCATATCTCCATAAGAATCCAAGATATGTTGAAGAGAAGTTGCTTGATCCTCAGAGGCTTTACAACTAAAGAGGCTATCGTCAGCAAAAAGGAGGTGGTGAATTGCTGGACCTGATGGAGAAAATTGAATTCCTTGAATAGCACCTGATCTTTCAGCCCGATTCAACATATGAGATAATCCTTCAGTACATAAGACAAAGAGAAATGGAGAAATAGGATCTCCTTGCCGCAGTCCTCTTTGTGGTACTATCATACCAAATGGTTGATCATTAATCACTATGGAGTAAGTGACAGAAGAAACACAAAACATTACCCAACCAATCCATTTTTGATGAAAGCCTAAAGCAGCTAGTAAACCTTGAAGGTAACTCCATTCTAACCTGTCAAAAGCTTTAGACATATCAGTCTTAATGGCCATATATTCCTGAGATATAACCGGATGCGTTCTGAGAGCATGAATCATTTCATGAGCAATTGAAATATTATCAGAAATAAGACGTTCTGAGACAAAGGCAGATTGAGTAGGCGAGATAAGCAAGGGTAACAGTGGCTGCAATCTGGAGGCCATAATCTTGGAGATAATCTTGTACAAAACAGAGCATAGACTAATCGGTCTAAGGTCAAACATTTGAGTAGGATTGGGAATTTTGGGAATAAGACATAGATGAGTATAGTTCCATTCTGTTGGAAATGAACCAGAGGTGAAAAATTCCTTAACTTCCATGGTGACTTGATGACCAATTATCTCCCAATATTTTTGAAAGAAGAGACCTGTCATTCCATCAGAACCTGGAGCACTTGAAGGATTGATCGCAAAGACAGCCATTTTAATTTCTTCTGAAGACACAGGACGTATCAAAGATTCATTCATATCCTGAGTGACTTTAGCTTGAAAATCATGAAAAAGCCAATCAAAGTTCCCTGGATGAGAAGTCTTGAATAGATCTGTGAAATAAGCTGCAGCAATTTCGCCTTTGGAAGCTTCAGAAGTTTGAGTATTCCCATTGTGATCTTGAAGAGCCTCAATTCTTTTCCTAGATCTGTTTGCTTGAACGGATGCGTAAAAAAACTTAGTGCTAGAATCTCCTTCTAGCATCCACTTTTCACGACTTCTTTGGCTCCAAAACGACTCCTCTTCTCTATATGCCACAATCAACTGATTCTTTAAACCCATAATATGTATCATTGAAGGATAATTAGAAGATTGTTCACTCTCCAAAGCCATCTTGAGCTGATTGATTTTATCCAGGGAATTAAGGCAATTAGCTCTCTTCCATTTGCTGAGAGCGTTACGACAACCTCTAAGTTTATCAGAAACAGAAGAGGATTGTAGTGGATAAACATTTGACCAGGCTGTAAGAATGGCTTCCTTTACCAGAGGCTTGTTGAGAAATCTTTTATCAAATCGAAAGTTACCCTTGTAAGATTGATTGGAAGTTGAAAACTTGACCAGAACTGGGCGATGATCAGATCCTCTTTTGTCAAGGAAGATCTGATTAGATGCTGGAAATTGACGAAACCAGTTTTTGTTACCAAAGCATCGATC
The DNA here is from genome assembly GCF_000004255.2 of Arabidopsis lyrata subsp. lyrata. Lineage (NCBI taxonomy): Eukaryota > Viridiplantae > Streptophyta > Magnoliopsida > Brassicales > Brassicaceae > Arabidopsis > Arabidopsis lyrata. The sequence continues at coordinate 6,764,266 of NW_003302551.1, forward strand.
TAACTTACTCTGAATCCACAACTGACTTCTCATTCCTCCCCAAGAAAAACTATTACCAGAAGATGGTAATTCATCCATTCCACATGTTCTGATCATATCAGCAAAGTCTTTAAATGTAGCTTCACTCCTCTTTGGACCACCTAGTTTTCTCCATTGTGCAAGATTTCATTAAAATCTCCTATCA
>NW_003302551.1:6764549-6841466 GCF_000004255.2 Arabidopsis lyrata subsp. lyrata
CGCATGGTCGGGCTGAGACACACGCACCTGCTCGTCGGCAAGAAGCATTTCTAGTTTTACACCTAAATCCAGTAGATGCGAACCCTCCAAAGACTCAGAATCTTCACCCGAACGTACTTAAGCGTCCTACCTCGAGAAAGATTAGAAAGGTAGATTTGCTCGGACATCTTTGAACGAAAGCACCGCCCAAGACCCTTCAGTTTTCTATTAGGAATCAGAGAGAGATAGAAAATCTCGAAATAAATGAAACAATTGTTTACAGTGCACATACACGGTGGAAATTGAAATAAGCAGTCATAGCCACAAATTTTTAAATTTAAAAAATATCTTTTTCCTAATAACTATTTAAAACATAAGAACAGCAACAAAATAATATTAATAACTATGTGAATCTCTAGATTATACACAAAACAAACTCACACCATATTAAGATAGATAACGCCAATAAGAATAATTAGAACCATCGCTAATATGATATAATGAGTTAGATCGACATAAATTTTTAAAACAGAATATTAATCATTAACTAAATAAAATATATAGAAGCCAAATAAATAGCAACAAATTCAAATAAAATAATTACTCATCATCAGAGTCTTCAAATATAGGCCCCGATCCAAAATTTGGTACGGTTTGATCAATACCAAACACCAAAGGATATGATCCGTATCTATCAACAGATACATCACTACCCTTAGCAATATAACTAAACAACAAATAGATACTGCTGTAACTCCTAGCTTTGCTTCCAATCTCAGTCCTCTACATCAAAAAAAAAAAAAAAAAAAAAAAACCCCAAAAATAAGTAGACAATAGAAAACAAACAAATAATTTAGAAAACACGAAGACATCTATAATAATAGGACATAGGATCTAACAAATACGTAAACTACACACAACATACCTCTTTCAAAATATTCGGTCGCAATGAATACTTCAGCCAACTCAAAACCTTTACAAACAAACAAAACAATTAAAATCATACCTTATAGAATGGTAAGATATTCTGATGTCTATATATACAAGTCATGACACATAAGACAATAAGAGAACAAACATACATGCTTACAAAAGCCCACGCGATCCGTAAAACACGACGGAGCAACAACTCTTCTACGCCAATCCCGTGTGGTCTAAAACATCAGAGAAACAAATATATAAATTAAACATAAAACGATTATTACGTTACATAATAAATACACAAGATTCGACAAAATACCTTATTAAAATAAAACATATCATTCGTGCATCTTCGGGAGAAGGAAACACCAGCGGTTACCTAAGCCAACGGTACGAAATAAGAATAACCCGTAACATTTGATTATCGCGAAATATATATACAAAAAACAAAAGCCAAATCATCATTTAAAAGTTAGAAAATTAATATCAAACTAAAACCGATCCACAATAACCAACATATTAGATACAAATAAGAGAAATACCTGTTTCCAATAAACCGACACAAACCGAGATATGAGTTCATCGAGTACCTTCAAAATCACGGTAAGATGAAAATCAAACAATAAGATGTCAAACCTTGTACATAAACTCAAAACTATTTGACAATTTAATTATAAATCAATACTAAAAAATAAAACGCAATAAAATCGCATATAAAAGTATATACGATAACAGGAAGAAACACATAAATGTATATGGGTAAATAAATATAAAAATATACAAATTAAAACTATAGAAGTACCTCCCCAAACCTCGCTCTTTGCTCGTCAACACCACCTTCGTCAGAAAGCTTTGTCGATGGAACCTCCCACGTTATACAAAACTGAAACACACACCAAAAACAACAAATTAGCAAAACAATAAATCATCGAATAATGCAAAAAAATAAAACAAACAACACAAACAATATGCACACGACCTTTAAAGGTCCATAAAAACAATATTTGCATGACAAACAACTCGATTCATCAGAATCGTAGTAGCTATATAAAAAAACCATAACGGTGAAAACTATCTAATGGCCACAGAAAAATAATACCTAATCCTCTGGCCGATCAACAATATATATAGCTTTAAGATTAGGGCAAACACCAATCATTATCTTAAGAAATTTTACTTTTTAATTAGAAACAAAATCAGAAAACTAACAAAAACGAATTTTAACTGCTAAATTATAGAATTATCCAAAAAATTAACAAATAAATTTAAGCTAAGATTCCATAATCATTAAAGTCGAGATATTATGACCTCCATATCCCCAGCGATCATACTATAAAATAAAAAAAATTAAGGGTGATTAAGACTAATCATCACAAAACACGATTAGACTTATATACCCTTAACAACTAAGAACAAAAATTTTCGAATTAAGGGTGTTTAGGACATTATAATAGAGATCAACACACGATTAGACTTATATACCCCTAATTACGAAGAAGGAGAAATTTCGAGAAGAACAATTCATTAAGGGTGTTTAGGACAAATCATTCTAACTTTTAACCACAGGCCTCCAATGCCCTAACTTTCAATATGGTGCGTTTCTACTTCTCAAATAATTATTGTAGAGATAGTGGCCACCAAAATAGGTTATAAATTATATAGCACCATTTCAAAAATACCAAACAGAAAGAATTCCAAAACCAGATCTAAGTGCAACTACACAAAAGAAAAATAAACCAAAAAAAGCAACTACTTTTGTTTTAAACAACTTCTAAAATAAAACACCAACACATCTGTAACAACAACATAAGAACATAGCACCAACAATCAGATTGAGTTAATCTTTCTTTTTTTTTTCCCAAAATATCTTGCACCAGTCCTCTGTTTTCTACCGTATGAAGTTTCTTAATCTGTATGTCTGAAAAGATATGTGTAGCATACGAATGGCCTCTCTGTAATACTCCCAAGATTCACTTGCAACCGTAATAGCTTCTTGCCCGAAAGGGTTGTTCTTGATGAAATCTTGAACGTTTTCAGCTTCTACCAACTTCTCTAGATGAAGTCTCAGATCACCACCATTACCTGAATTCCATTGAAGCAGCATAAGTATAAATAGGGCAGAAGATTTTCAAGACACAGAACAAAAATGGTGATGCTTCCTATTCACTTAACCGTTAACAAAACCGCAAACTAGAAACCAAACTTATAGCTGAATCAGATGTTTACCTAAGGATGTGTCAGTTTTGTTCTGATGGTTGTATGAATGAGGGAATATTGCTGTATATGGCTGTGACATTCAGATGGTTTATTCAAAACGTTAAAAACATCGATAAGGCAAAAGAATCGATGTATAAATGACTCGAAGAAGATGTGAGGACATCACAAAATAGCTTACCGGGTTAAGCAAAGCCTTGTAAGGAGAATCATCAAGCAAAACCGTGTTGGTTTCGTTGTAATCACCCATTTTCCAAGGAAGTCTTGGGTCATGTTTCTCCCAGAGCCGGTTTAGATCCTTGAACACCACATATTTATGCCTATTTTCAAGGGAACCAACAGTCGTTGTAGCACAATAAGACATGTCCTGTAAAAATTAAATCCCCGAAAAATCGATGAAAATTCAATATTTACTCGTTTCAAAAACAGGAGAGTGCATGGCAAGAACCAACTTACCCAGCAAAACAAAAGTTTATTCTTCAAATCACCAAGCAAGAACTCAGTGATTCTTACAACATTATTCCTGCAAGCAAATAAAAGTCATATCGATTATACACACAGATATGGAAGTAACAATTATATGATCTTATAAATATGAGTAACGTCTTACTGTTTTCTCGATGACCAGATACCAACTTCAAATTTGTCAAAACAGAACTTCAAAAACTCATCACAATAAGGTCTCTTAAAAACTGTCACAAAAAAAAAAATGCAGACTAATAAGTAAAACTATCAACTAAAGTATTAATGTGGACTCACAAGTAAGTAACAATGAACAAAAAGATAATGAAACTCACTTGCTCTTCTTCCAATATTAATGTCCGCTGGAACATCTTTTAGAGGAGTAACTATATCAGCAAGCAACCCATTAAGATCAAGTACAAGAAGTTTTTTCTTTAAGACCGATGAATTTGATCCGCTCTCGCCTCTGATTCCACTCAAAGCAACACAAGAATCGTTGTTCACTACCACGGGAACTTCATCACTTCTTGTACCACCCGATATAACAGAAGCTTCTTTATTCTTTTCCACCTCTAAAACTGGAAGCTTTCCTATAGTTTCACCACCCGAAACAACATCTTTTCGATCTGCCAAACTCAATACGGAAACTTCTTCTATCTTTCTCTCATTCGATTCAACTTCGCCATTCTTGCGGCTTCCATCGCCTGATGCAACAGGAGTCTCAGTCTTCTCTTCAACATCTAACAAAGAAACTTGTTCATTCCCATCAACCGCTGTTTCGTTTAGCGACAACATTGGAAGCTCGTAACAATTCTCTACCTTATCAATCACTCTAGCTTTCTTAATCAGAGGTTCCTCTTCAACAGAATGTTCAATTGCTCTCATACTAAACCCCAAAAACTCAGAATTTGCATCACTAAATTACTTCAACCTAAAACTGTGTAACAAATTCAAAGAGAAGAAAATCAAGAACAGAGTAAACTTATTCAGAATTCATAAAAATAAATAAACCTTTTGATTTAAACATTAAACAACTTGATTAATTGAAGATAATGCAATGTTAAAACCACAATTCACCTTTAATGATTAATAATCTAAGACTTTGCAATAACAATTTTCGTACATGAATGTCTGTATCATTACACAATTGATCGATCTGGATTTGGTTGAGTTAATTCCGTACAAATTCTCCGATCAAAAAGGAACAATTACAGTAAAAAAACTTACCGATGAATTTGGAGAGGAAGAACAAAAGTCGGAGACAGAGAGAACTCAAAAGTTGACCTTTTCCCAGAGAATTTGGAGTGGGAGAGAATTTAAGGATCTGAGAGCATATGAAACGACAGGTTTTTGATGTCGTTTGGTGTTCCCAAGGATTTTTTGCAGAGAGACAAAGTGGCTTTAGACGTGACTTTGTGGGATCTTTAGATCTCGTGATGTAAATTTCAGGTCGGGTCGGATCTTCGGAGCTGGGTTTAGTTAATTTAATTTAATGAGCAATGCTAATGAATTATAATGTCAATTGAACATACATTTTTTATTTTTCACTAGAACATGGAAGTTTTATTAGAACTGAAACCAGAAATTACACACGCCGGCAAAGTTCGAGATGACACTTTCCGGATACAAAGCCGGCAAAGCTCAAGAAGACACTTTCTGGACACAAAGCCGGCAAAGCTCGAGATGACACTTTTCGGACACAAAGCCGGCAAGATACGAAACCTTCCGGAACCAAAGCCCCACACACAGGAAAACATTAGACCCAAAAAGGGCACGGTCATAGACCCACAAAGGGCACAACGATAAAAGATAAAAACTAATTATACAATCTGAACAAAGGAGCTAAACAAACAAATCCACAAATTGTTTCAGATTTCTTCTTTTTGCCAATTGAATCCGAGATCGGAAGCTATCTTCTAGTCTTCTTTCTTCACCTGAAGCTATCTTCTGGTCTTCTTTCCTCACCTGATAATATAAAGACTTCAAAATTTAAAATTTTGAGCATCCTTAAGTCGGCAAAACGGTGAAACCTCACTAGAGGCTTGACAACACCGTATATGGAAGCCTGGGCCGGAATAATCGAGCAAAGCGACATAGATCCAGTAAGAGGAGCCAAGAACTGATCAGATCTCGTCCAGATCTGAGAGTTAGTTCGAGTGGAGGAGACTTAAAATTAGGCCGCCCAAAACCGATTCACCACCCACTGCAAGAACCAAGGATGGCTACGGGTCGACACGGTTAGAGCCATGGAAACTTTTGACGCTTGGGAGAAGAAGAGACAATAGTAAAAACGAAAGCTCTCTAAATTCAGATCTAAAACTAAAACAAACTGAAGCCGGACAAAACGAAAATAAGCTGGAGACAAAAGCAAGACAAAAAGCCGATTCCGACGCTGTGAAAGCCGCCCAAAGCCGGAGATCTTAACGAAGAAAGCTTAGAGAGAAGGCACATAAAATTTTAAAAAAAGAGAAAGTAAATTGATTAGTTTGTTTGGTTTAGCTTAATTGAATTGAACATACATTATGTATCAAATAATTAATAGGAATATTTTTGTTTATTCAAAAATAATTGGAATTTATATGAACTAAGCCTTTAAATATCTAAAAATTATTGAATAAAATAGAAAATTTATGTTTTAGATTAAGGTGTTCAATCCGGTTTTGTTTTTGATTATTCGATCTCTCGATTTTTCGGTCTATAAGTAAAGGTATCCAAAAATACATGGTTGAATTTTTATATAATATTTTGCAATGATATTTATATGAATGTGATTTACTTCGATACAAGTTTTCTCTCTCGACATGTGTTCGTCTAGAATTTTTTTATTGCATTCATTTTTACGTTTAAATAATAACTTATTTGGTAGTATATTTTAATTTATTCTAACGGATGAGATGCTAAGACTATCCGCAACGCAGGTTTCTTACAACATTTTTAAGATTAAAATATTAAAAAGAAATAGAAAAAGAAGAGAGAACAAGAGATGTACTTGATTTAAGGTATTTAGAGCACCTCCAACGGAGGTTTTTCAAAGGATGTCTAAAGAATTTAAAAAAAAAAAAAAAAAAGTAAAAGAGAGAATGAGAAACATTTCTCATTTGAGAAACTGTGTCTAACATCTAACATCATTTGATTGGTTAAAAAAAATTTTAATTAATAAAAATTTAAATAAATAATTTATTTATTACAAAAGCATTAAATTATTATATTTGAGAAACTTCTATAGTTTCTCACCGTTGGAGATGTTCTAAAGCTATTATACTAAAAATTTCTCTTCTTTCCTTTTTCTGTCTTTTAGTGGCCTGTTTGTTTTAGGGCTGGGCATTCGGGTACGCGGGTCGGGTTCGGGTAAAACTCGATCGGGTACGGATCCTTCGGGTAGAGGAGTTTAGGACCCAATAGGGTAAATCTAAAATATCGGTTCGGTTTCGGTTCGGATCCAATCGGGTTCGGGTCGGTTCGGGTTTAGAATTTCAGAACCGCTAAATACCCGAAAAGTTTGGATACCCATCGGGTTCGGGTATATTATACCCGATTATACCCAAATAACCGAAATTTTACTCTAATACCAGAAATTTTACACAAATACCCGAAATTTTTACCCGAATATCCGACTTTTAATCGAAATTTTATCCGAATAATCGGAATTTTGTCCAAAAATCTGAAAAACTTACAAATATCTCGTGTATAAATATATTTAGTCTTATGTATTTAAATATAAGTGCATTTAGTTTTTGGTAATTACTCTAGCATATTTGGATATAAACTTATTTAACTCGAATATTAGATATATATAAAATTTTATATGTATAAGTATATGTAATTTCGGGTAATCGGGTACCCGTTCGGGTATCGGGTTCGGATCGGATTTTACCCTATACCCACGGGTACGATGATACAAGACCCAATAGAGTAAATAGCTAATATCCGTACCCGCCCCGAACCGATTTTTTCGGATCGGTTTCGGTTTGGGTTTTCGGGTCCGGGTTTTTTGCCCAGATCTAGTTTTTTTTAATATTAAAATACTAATATTAAATTATAAGAAACTCAAAAATCGATAATACAGACAAGAAGGAATACCTCCTCAGATGTTCAAAAACGTAATTGCTGCGAGCTACGCAGAATTCTCTTCTATGAGACAGAAGGTGAAAACCATGTCTTTTTTGAATGTTTAGAGTTTTATTTATTTTCTAACTTGTATTTGAACGATACTCCTTTTAGGCATCAATTGGAATCAGATATGTTTCAAGATTAGGGTGATTTCATGATATATTAATTTTCAACCAATTTCCCTTACGATGATTTACAGACTTTGAATGGAATTAGAAGATCCTTTTGTGTGGCCTTGTCCTTGATGGCTTTTTGTTGCTTGTCTACTATATAGTGTTTAAATTCTTCTCTTCAAGTTATTAAGGGTTTTCTGCAAAACAACACTCTAAGTCAATTTTGTTTGCAAATTTACCCTCCAAATCCGAATTTTGCAAGTCAACTCCACAATCTCAAAAGTCACCCGCAATACTGCCCTCCCGTGTAGCGATGACGTGGCACTCGATAATTCCGTTTGAAAACATAAGGAGTTTTTGTTAAAAAAACTCTCCATGTAATTTTTTTTGCAAGACAAACCTCCATTTCAAATAAGTGCAGGTCAAACCACAATCTCAAAAGTTACCTGCAATATAGCCCTTTCGTATATCGATGACGTGGAAATCGATAACTCATTTTATGTAATGTAGAACTATCATGCATCTCGAGGTTCAACTAGGTTAATTCCTCCTTAGCTAAGGAACGTTCCTTAGCTTATTAAGGTATTAACTATTTAATTTAAATCACTTTAATACCTAAGAGGTGCCACGTGTCACGTTTTGATTGGGTGGATTTCACATATTTTACAGATACGCCTTCTAATTTCTTCGATAATAGAGCTCGAGTTCGTGATCGAGGTATGCATCAACAATTGAAGAATGTTTTGGTCGAGCATATATGGACAAAATATAGAAGAAATTAAGTTTAAAATATTTGTGATTTATGTTATAAATTGTATCTCATGTATGTTTTAATTTTTTTAATTTGCAACAATTATTAAATTTTCTATAATTATAAATTTTATTTTTATATTAATATTTTTTTTTCTAAGAACCACATATTAAAAATCTACCATTAATCACACAAAAATCTTAACTCAAAAATACTATCTCTTAACAATCACTTTTACAAATAAATTATTTAAATATTACTAAGATTTATCTCTAAGAAACTAATTATAATGATGCTCTAATAAATCTTAAGACAAAGACTTAATCGTACAAAAATTAATAAGTTAATTTTCCTCGTGGATAGACAAAAGTAACACTGGTCAACATTTTCCACTAACTTTTTAAACACTTTATACTTATCCTATCATTGCATACATATTGCATTGCGAGAGAATTCACATGCTATGTGATGATGATAGCTTAGCATCTACATATCTTGATATATTATTACTTATATGCCTCGGGATCTGATTCTCCTAACTCAAAACTACTTTGATATACTCCCTCCGTTTCAGTTTAGTTATCGTTTTAGGATTTAAATTTTGTTTCATAATAATTGTCGTTTTAGGTTTTCAATGCAAATGTTTGGTGAAAATTCCAGTTTTATCCCTACTGTTTTAATGTTTTGGCCAATGATTTTTTTTATAAAATATATTAATAAAGGGTAAAATAGAAAATTAAATGCTTTTCTTAATTTGTGTGAAAAAACCTTAAACGACAACTAAAACGAAACGGAGAGAGTATTATATAGTGGTGGTCCAAACAAAATTTTGATCTTGTGATGATCATATTTTGAATAAAAGTGTGATTTATTAGTCTTTTTTTTATGTTTCCTTGATGAATGAAACTCAATGTGCAAGAGTGCTTTCTCGTAAGTGGATAGCCACGAGAAAGTTACACTCGCAATTAAAAACATTTGTAGTGATAGTTATATGTTTTCCATTACTTTTGGTTAAATTTACCATTTTCAAACACGTATATAAGAGTTCAAAAATAAAATAGTAAGTAGATGAAGTTTCAGACTTAATTTATGTAGAAATTTGGATAGTAATTATCAATTGGTTTTTACCGAAAAGTAAAACAACGATTAACTAGTTTTTCACTTGAGATCAGTGATTTCAACTTTTTATCTCTCTCTTTATTAACATCTTTACATTTTATTTTGGGTAGGATATTAACATCTTTACATTAGTAATTGGGTTTAATAACTTAAAATTCCACTTGTAAATTGATAGAATTTATTCGGTGTTAAAATGTAAATTCAACCAAGAGACCAAGAAAATTCTATTCAGAGTTGAAATTCATATTAATTACGGATTTAAAACTTATGAATACTCCATCTTGTTACTACTTGACTCATGTTGTATCTGGCAGTATTAAATTTTAAAGAAAAAAAAGTAGATAAATATAAAATTTTCTTTTAGCATATGTAAAACCAAAAACGGACACTATTTAATTTGAGAACGTAAATAACACCAAATTATCTAATTTTTAACTATGTGTAAATTTTATTATAAGATTGTAATATAGAATTAAAATTTTAAACTTAAATTTTATTTGACCCCTATTTTGAAATATGATAATATTTGAATCTATAAAACAAATTAAAGATCTACCACGTGTACAAAACTAAAAATCATATTAAGCGTTTGTGGTGGTTACTAAAAAGTAAAAACTAAGTAATGTAAAATAAAATTTAATAAACGGAACTACGTATTCCTCTTATGTCATTTTGTTATTGGGAAAATGTTATCAAAATCCCCAACTTGTTATTGAAAACATGATTTAAATTTTCAACTCCCAACCAAACGAAATAAATATCAAACTTATGTTGACCTTCCAACTAAACAATAAATTTTTATTGATCTGGTAATATTAGACATAATGTTAAGTTAGTTAACAGATCCCTTTAACGAAGTTAATATTCTGTTGATAGACCCATTAATTGAAAACGATAATGTTTCCTCTAACGACTAAACGACGCCGTTTAATCGTAACGGCTCAATTAAAGACGATTATTTTTTAGTAATACACGATTTTCGAATTACTAAAAAAAATGATTATTTTTTAGTAATACACGATTCTTATTAAGATTGCATGTGAATTCTTTTTAAAAAAAATTCTATTTAGATTAATTTTTACATAACAATGTTTTTTCTTAAAAAAACACTACGTAACAATGTTTTTTCTTAAAAATTCACTATGTTTTTTGAAATATCATGTCTTTTAGTCAAATATAACATACGAAATTTAAATGGTACATGCTATTTTGAAAAATCTCACGAAACTGTCTCGCATATCGTTGATCTCGCAACAAACAAAGGATAGTTTTGGTATTTCACATCATTCGACAACGTGGATCCATGGCTATTTTGCAACAAAAACTTTTTCTCTGCTATTTTCATAATTTGAGTGTTTTATTCGGCTATTCTCTAATATTACCCATAAATTTATACGTTTATAGGTCACTTTCCTTTTTAACAATGGTCCCTCTTTAGCCTCACGGTTAATAGACTCTCCGAGAAAAGTCATTAAAAAGTTGCCAGCTTCTTCATTCCACTTTCTCTCCACCACTTTCACCTGAATCCCACGTCACTCTCTCTCTAAAACTCCATAAAGCTCAAACCTTTTGTCATTCTCTCTCTCGAAAACTCACAATCTTTTTCACACTCTTCTTCATGTTCAAGCAATGGGAAATCTCTGTTCTTTGTTTACTCCGCCAAAACCCGTGAAAAAACGAAAACCCATCACAAAAAGACAATCTTCCATTGGAGTTTCTTCTTCCGGGTCGGGTCTTAATAGTAACCGTTGGAACAACCGGGTCAGATCATCTTCTTCTAGAAGAGACAACAAGTTTGAAGATGCTGTGATTCAAGAACATGCTCTTGCTGCTGCTGCTGTTTTGTTCCGACAGCAAAACGGCGGTGGATCGTTGCCGTTTGATCGGTCGGCTTCGCAACGTTATCAAGGTTCTTGTTCGAAGAAGAATCAGTTGCCTCGAAGCTCAAGTTCGAGGTCAAGGTCTTCTACGGATCCTCTGTTACAACCTCATCAGTTTCTTAATCAGGTTCTTTTCTTCTTCTTGATTCTTACATTGCTTTGACTTCAATAATGATGTGTATTGATTAGTTTTCTTTCTTGGCATTAAATGAAGAATCTTGAATTCTTGGTTGCTCAACTTATTTTAGTGGTTACAAAGCTATGTGAGTCTTTTATAGTATAGTTTCTTTAATTCTTGTTGGCTCAACTGATTTTAGATGTTGAGTCTTGAAACTTCCTGACTTTATTTTTGTTTCATTGATTATTGTCAATGGTGTGAATGTGGTGACAATGAGATTATATTGTTACATAGAGGTAGACGATTTCGATGTCGAGGTTGAGAGTATTATCTTAATCAAAATTCAAGCTTGAAACACTATCTTCATGTGTTGTTGTTTTTCTTGTGGGGCGAATCGAATCGATCATTTTGTGGGCTAGAATGTCTTAATGTGGGAAATATAGTCAAAATTACTGTCGAACGCTCTAATGTGTGTTCGATTTGCGGGCCTATCTTTCGTGTAGAGCTGTCCATGTATAGTGTTTTTGACAATTTGTTCACCTTAATCTTGTATAGATGGTTCAATTTGTGTTTCCCCTGACAGCCAAACAAATAAACCTCACCGTCCTGCAAATAGGAAATGTTTCATTCTTTATGTGGAAGTTAAATTCTTTTTATTGGTCTTGGAATAGGGTGTGAAGGTAGATGACTTGGAGACAAACCATTTTGTTCTCATCCATGGAGGGGGTTTTGGTGCTTGGTGTTGGTATAAAACCATTGCACTTCTTGAGGAAGATGGTTTTAAAGTTACTGCTATAGACTTAGCTGGTTGCGGTATTAACTCGATTAATATAAATGGCATTGCTAGTTTGTCTCAGTATGTGAAGCCACTTACCGATATTCTTGAAAAGCTTCCCATAGGAGAGAAGGTTCTGTTTCTATTTGCCTTCGACTTCTACTCTTTTCCCTCTACTTTCCGAAAACTGGAACTCTTTCCTTGTGTGTAAAATTGCAGGTGATCTTGGTTGGTCATGATTTTGGTGGAGCTTGTATATCTTATGCTATGGAAATGTTTCCTTCAAAGATTTCGAAAGCGGTTTTTCTCGCTGCAGCGATGTTGACTAATGGTCAAAGTACACTCGATATGTTCTCCTTGAAGGTTTTCTTTCTCACTTATCTTTTCCCATGTTTCAAGCTTTGTGCCGCGCCAGAGACTAATTCTGTTTACGACACACTTTGCAGGCCGGTCAGAACGATTTAATGAGAAAAGCTCAGATATTTATCTACACAAATGGTAATGAAAACCCTCCAACCGCCATTGACTTAGATAAATCTCTTCTCAGAGACCTTTTGTTCAATCAAAGCCCTTCAAAGGACATTGCATTGGCCTCTGTTTCAATGAGGTCAATCCCATTTGCGCCGGTTCTTGAGAAACTCTCTCTCTCAGATGCTAACTACGGATCAGTTAGACGGTACTACATAGAGACGCTAGAAGACAATGCTATTCCAATGACTGTCCAAGAAAACATGATTAATAGTAGTCCACCTGAAAAAGTTTACCGGTTAAAAGGCGCTGATCATGCTCCTTTCTTTTCTAAGCCACAAGCTTTGCATAAACTTCTGCTCGAGATTGCCAGAATCAGCTCTACTTAACCCTAAGTAGCTTCACCATTATTCACTAACTGGTGTTCTAAAGTGGCTTCATGAGATCTCTCTTCCTTTTTAGTTTTTTTTTTTGTTTCATTTTGTGATTTTGTTTCTGTATCTTTTGTTGGTTTTTATCATGATTATTTTCTGTCTTTCTTCTTCTTGTTCTGTTTTTACCAGAAATAAAATGTTTATAGAAAAATCAATATACTTGCTATGGGACATGAAATTAAAATTTGTTTTATTGTAACCAGATGATCATCAAGATCCTGAAGAATGGATCTTCCAATTCATCAAGAAAGTTTCACTGATTTGCTTTCTTTATTCAGTTGCTCTTATCGACATAACTCCTTGTGTATGTGTGTGAAGGTGTTTAGGATAAAATTTTGGCTTGCATATGCAAAAGGATAATAAGAAAAAATTTCAACAAATTAAACATTACTTTCACACTTTACATTTTTGAAAGTCAATGCAAATTGCAACTCCAATCCAAAGTGAAAGCAATGGGCCTAAGATATATCACAACCAAAGTGATAATATATGTAGAGGCCACTATATATGTTAATTTGTATATCTTTCTTTATTCATGAAAACAATACAAAAGGAATCATTTCTAAATGAGGTAAACTTATTTTAAAAAGCTAAACGTAAAATAAAACGATATGCTAATGCTACCTAATATATCATTGAGCTTCAAAAAAATCAAAAACCAAAATTTTTTTAGAGTAACTGCAATCATATTTCTTGACTATAAGAAAAAAAATGGTGAAATCAAAGAAATAATAAACATAATAAATTGATCTCATGAGTTTTAGTGTTTGGAGGTTTAATGACTCGATCCAGAACCATGAGCTTAAAAGTAACGGATTCAAATTGTTAGTAAAGAGCTTGCCAAACTAAACGGAGCTTGATGATAACAAATAGAAGCTGTGAAACTTGAAGATCTCTTATCATATCAATTAAAGAAACTTTTTTTCTATGTATCTCATCAATTTGCACCACCGAACCCAAAAATTGCAGCTATACAAGAAGCTTTCTAAAGGTCCAAAGACTTGTTTTGAGCTAGATTATTCAAGGCAAAACCAATACTTTCCATTTTAAAAACACAACTGAATTCATTTTCTCTTGGTTTAGTCCCACTAAAGAAACCGAATTTAAGTTGAGCTAAAGACCTCGACAATACTCATGGGTGTGTATAGCCACTCACCAGATTTGATAATAGACCTAAAGGCCAAAGTGTAGCACCATTTCAACATACAAATGTTAATAAAAGAGATCTAATGAAAATCAAACATAAGGGTAAGGGAATTGATACCATACTTTCAAGTCTTTTACCACTAGACTAGCTACTACTACCAATTAGTTAACAAGAAAATCTAGACTTTGTAACTCATCAAAGTAAAAAACGAAATCATTAAAAGATAGAATGGTCGCAGGTTATACAAACAAATTGAAAAAGAAAACTTCATAGTTTTGTTTTTACTAATTCATAACTAAGAAAATAGGATCCAATTTTTACAAGGGTATCAAAACATACTCACCGCTACTATATAATATTTGAAGTCAATTCCCAACTGCAATTATTAGACCAACAAGACAATAATTCATAAATCTAATAAACAATGTTGCATAAAGATATATGATGAGAGGGTTATTGTTATGTTCTTCCTCTCAATACACATCTCCAAAGTCTTACCTTTAGACATGGCCAAATCATTTTTCTCTGTCTCCTTCTTCTTCACCGTCTCTCTTCTCTTTCTCCTCACGGCGGCTTCAGCAACCGCATTTGCAGAGAACGTTACTAGTGAGTTGAGATATGATGGATGTTCTCCTGGAGACACCGTTGGAGAATGCATAACCGCGGCGGTTGAGGATGATGATGAAGGAGTTGAGGCGTTGGTGCGGCGGATTCTTCAACAAAAAAGGTATTTAAGCTACAAAACTTTGCAGAAGCAGCCGACTTGTGATGGAAGAATTGCCGGTAATTGCATAGGAACTGTTAATCCAAAAGGTTCAACTTGTACTTACTACCAAAGATGCAAACGTGCCGCCTAGTTGTTTCTTTGTTTTTACAATTGTATTTTTTCTATGTAAACTGTTTCTTCTTAATAATGTGTGTTTTATTTATATGTAAAGGAATTTTTTTATTAAAATGTAAAAGAAATTAAAGCAACAATAAGAAAGTTGGTCGGTTGGAAAAAAAGTGTTGATCAAGTTCAATGCATAGAACGTTTCTATATATATATGTGTATAAGAACTTTTCAATCTATTTAAGAGTTTAAAACATGTTATGCAAATGCAACCGGATATCCATTAATTGCGAGATTGACAATAGCTATTAAAATACAAATTCGTACATAACTAAAAAGAAAACTTTGCAAATGAAAATTAAAAATACATATACATGAAACAAAAAACAATAAAATTAAAGGAAATGAGATTACTTATATATGCATATAAACAAGGCCTAATATGGATAAATATTCGAACCTACAGTACTATTACTTTGTTTACTTGAGATCATTTTATGCGTCTATTGTTTTGCAAAATTGTTTTGACGCATATATAATATATATATATATATATATATATATATATATATATATATATACAATTAATTGAGAATCATTAGATATTAAATAACCTTATGAAGGGTAAAATATTACATAAGATGCCATTGTTTTTTAGTGTTTTTAAATAAATTCATTAAGGCTACAATAGTAATCACAAAATTAATATATTTAAATTAAAATAGTAAAATTCTTTTAAGTAATTATTAGTTTCCAAAGAATTATATTCACATTCTCTCTCTTATTAATTATAGACGAAAATTTGTAATTAATTTCTAAAAAATTGTTAACCAATGAGAATCGAAAAAGTAAGATTTGATATCCAACTAAGATTTTATCTAAACCAATACCATTACACTATTCTATATATAAAAAAAGTAATATTATTTTAGTTCAAAATTAAAAACACTATCGTTTAAAACATTTTATCAATGAAAGATTTTAAGTTTGAATTTTAAATTTCGTAAAAAACTCAAATACAAATATTTTCACAAATTTTCACAAATTTTGAAATATAAAACGAAATTTTATTCACAATTTGTAAAAAACGATATTAGATATTAACAAATATTTATATTAACTATGAAATAAACTCAAATAATAATAAATTTAAAGTAATTATCATTATGATCTTCGTTTAGAGCAAGTTTCGGAAATATCTAATAGGGAAATTGTTAAAAATACCTCTTTTGGTGTGCCCTTTTTAGATGTCCATTTTCAAAAATGCCCCTTTTAAAATCTGAAATTTTTATAAAGTTTTATTAGGTTTATAAGGTACTTATAGATTGTAACTACTACTTGAAGACTCGATCCAAGTATTTATATGGTTTTATAAGGTGTTTTTAAAGGTTTTACAAGTTATTTTAAAGAATTTTTAAAGTTTTTCAAAGGTTTTACAAGATATTTTAAAGGTTTTTAAAGGTATTTAAAATGCATTTATAAGGTATTTATAAAGTATTTATAAGATTTTAGATACATAGAAATGTAGTTTGTGTATGTTTTAATAATATTACATACATATTTGGGTAAATCTTATATTTTTAAGAACATTTTTTATAAGGTTTTTAAAAAGGAGTATTTTTGAAAAGTGGCATTGAAAAAGTGGCATTTTTGCAAAAGCCCCTATATAAATTGTACATATTAATTTTGAAACATTTTGTGTTTTATTTTTTACTTTCCAACCGAATCTTCCTTGAATAAATCCATAATATACTGCACACAATTTTCGAAATAATGTAAACTAATTATATATTTTGTATTTATGCAGCAATAGCATATTCCTTTTATAGATGTATCTCAAATTTTAATTTTTAGTCCAAAAATTGAATTAATGATGATTAAACAATGAAAAGAAGAATATGCAAAATTTAGCTAAGGAAAGAAACATTAATAAATTTGTTAAAATATACATTAATAAACATTAACAGCATACATATTAATCCGCAAAACTCACATTATATATTATATGGTATTTAAAGGTAAGCAAACAAGAATTTGGAACAAGATTTTAATGGAATAAAATGAGAATATGAATTACTAGACGGGATGAGAGGGGAACATAAACTAAAAATCAAACTAAATACCAAATTGGTATGAGTTCGGATTATGAGCACTATATAAAATAAATTTGTTTACACACATAACTCTGTACGTACGTTTTCAGTTACACATATTCTATTTATTACGAATACAGGACCGTAATATTTTTATTTCACGTATACGAGACTGGTTATGAGACCAAAAATATATGACAGATACAGGACGAGATAGGTTTCCCGTTCCAAAATAGTTACGCCTAACTAATATACATGAAATAACTCAAACTAAAACCGAATCCATTCATATTTAACACATGTAATCAAAATGTTAGAAATATTTTAATTATATATAGTTTAGAAAATAAAATGGTAACATCACTTAACTTTTGCAACTAAATTATATCTTAATTTTATTTTAAATATAATTTTGCAAGTACGTATATGTCTGGATCTTAAAATGTAACTATGTACTAACGCAACTGAATTTCGTTCATTACTCTAATTTTATAATATCTATACTATTACAAAGGTCACTAACACAACAAAATATTTTCTATTTTTAAAATCTATATAACAATTTCTAAAAAAATAGCTTTGCACGTCCGTGTAGATCATGATCTAATACACTAAAATATATATCACAAAAATAAAAAAGTAATCTATATTAAATTAAAATTTGTTAAAAAAATTTAAAATATGAAACTCCGCACGTACGTGCGGGTCATGATCTAGTATATATATTATATATGGAGAAAGTACACTGCCAAATCTGGAAAAACTCTTAAAATGATTTTAACTAATGAGAAAGAAAGTTTCCAATAAGTTAGGTTAACTGAAACTTATTTTCTCATTATCTAAAAGACTAAGACCATTTCCATTGGTTTTTTTTAAGAAGTTCTTAGCATTAATTTTTATAAAAATTAAATGAATAATTATTTTAAATCTTGAGAACCAGCTATTATATAATAGCCAAATAACCAGTTCTTATCGTTAATTTTTAGTATTTCTCTATATTCTTCTTTTTGAGAACCCGCAAAATTCGACCCAAATTCGAAACCGAAAATTTAGATTTACCCTATTGAGTCCTAAACTCATATACCCGAAAACTCGAACTCGAATGTAACTCTCCGATTTCAGGAATATGGTGGTGCATGCGGAGAGGTTTATAAGAATTTATTTGGCCACCTATGTCACCAAAGTGTACTTATCTTTTCGGTCAACTTTCCTGAGAGAACTCCACAGTTAAGCGTGCTTGGGGTGGAGTAGTTTCAGGATGGGTGACCTTCCAGGAAGTGATTGTCGGAACTGTGTGAGTGAGGACAAAACACAGGGAAAGATCATATGGTGATTTGTAGGGTCGGTAAACAAGTCTTTAAAGCCTCCCGGACGTAGCGGACCGGCCGTCGGACAGGGGTGGGCCCATGGGCCGAGAGAGAACGTAGGGCCCAATGGTAGGGGCGGTCGGGACGTTACAAGTGGTATCAGAGCCGAACTCAGTCGAGTGTGGAGTCAAGAGGGCTTACACCGTCGGGGGTTACGGTCTTGGTGCGCAACGAGAACGTTGCGATCTATTAGTGGGGGTGAATTGTAACATCCCGATTTCAGGAATATGGTGGTGCATACGGAGAGGTTTAAAAGAATTTATTTGGCCACCTATGTCACCAAAGTGCACTTATCTTTTCGGTCAAATGTCCTGAGAGAACTCCACAGTTAAGCGTGCTTGGGCTGGAGTAGTTTCAGGATGGATGACCTTTGTCGGAACTGTGTGAGTGGGGACAAAACACAGGGAAAGATCATATGGTGATTTGTAGGGTCGGTAAACAAGTCTTTAAAGCCTCCTGGACGTAGCGGACCGGCCGTCGGACAAGGGTTGGCCCATGGGCTGAGAGAGGACGTAGGGCCCACTGGTAGGGGCGGTCGGAGTGTTACAAGTGACGAGTTTGTGTTGTTGGTTGGTTAAACGAGCTCAGTTTGAGCTGAAACTTTGCAGGACCTTTCATGACCCATGCAATAAGGTCTTGGTTAATGGACCATAGTGGAGCTAAAGATCATGTGGTTTCAGTTAAGATATTAAGTTTGTCTAAAGGAGAAAGGAGACAAGAGATGTCCTTCATCTTCAGCTAGGCTAAGGTGAGGGTGATATTTGCGGATATGCAGTAACCTCTTTCTTTATATACTCTTTCATAGTTGCTGAGTATAGGCTCGAGAATCGTCTTTGGTGATTTATGTGAATTTGTGTGTATGATAAAGTTAGGTTGTTAGTAACATGATATGTGAAATGCATTAGTGACATGACTTGACACTATTTTTAACGTATATTAAATTATAAAAAGGAATAAGTATATATATATATATATGAAAAGAGAAAACTAAAGAGTATGTGAAGGATACTCGAGGAGGTTGGACTGTAATGGACCAACGGGTTCATATACATGTCATTAACCGCTGACGAGCAATAAGGGGAAGGATCGAACTACGGGCCGTAGTCTTCCAGAAGTAGGCTTGACTAGCCATGATTTTATAGAGGCTCGAGTATCCATAAGTTAAAGATACTTAAACTAAAAAAATGAAAGTAAAATATCTTGTTTTGAGCAAGACGAACGCATGTTTGTTTGATTGATAGACCTTCTGAATCTATGCTAAGTAATAATTATTGTTTATGTTTGGAACGTGATTACTGTATGTCCAGTGGGCAGAGTTGATCTCCTCACTGAGTAAACTTGTTTTACTCACCCCTTTTCCCCCTTTTTCCAAGTTAGTAAGTTTCATGAGTTGCGGGTTGAAGTTTGTTCGTTGGTGAATTTTAGAGAAAAAAACGTTTTGGCAAGACCGGATGAATAACATACAGTCTCATCCTTTGTGGCGGGACGGGTGTTACACCAAACCCAAACCCGAATATACCTGAATGTTTTATTCGAAACTCGAAATTTTACTCGAAATTTGAATTTTTAACCGAAAACTTGAATATTTACCAAACAAATCGGGTATTTATCCAAAACCCGTCCGAAAACCCAACAATTTACCTGAAAATTTATATAGCGGGTATTTAGCGGTTTTGAAAATCTATACTCGAACCCATCCGAATCCGAAAAGACCCGAAGAAAAACCGAACCGATTTTTTTGTTTACCCTATTGGATCCTGAACTCCTCTACCCGAAAGATCTGTAACCGATTTTTATTTACAATAATTATTAAATTTTCTAAAATTAAAATTGTTAATTTAATTTCATTTTAAAATTAATAATTTTTTTAAGAACCTCAAATTAAGAACTTACCATTGAAAACACATAAAAATTTAAAACCAATAAATAATCTCTTAACTCTAAACTTTAAAAAATTTAATATTAAACTAATGGTAAGAGCCAATATTAGCATAACACCAATAATGTTGCTCTAAGACCATTTCAAGAGTAAATTTGAGAGGTAAATTAATTACCAAAAAACTTATTTTTTTTTTAATACTCGAAAAGCAAAAAAATAGCCCGTTAAGTAAACTTGTAGTAAATTGACTAAATTCAACAAAAACAAGATATATGGCCCGGATTTGGCCCAATTCATGAATTTGAAGCCCATATATGAAATATTTGGAGAAATTTTCACGTTTAAAAGAGAAAATAAACAAATTGACAAAAGGTGACGCGGCTTGTGACGATGAGGCAATTTTATTATGATATGCGGTGACGCTTTTATCCCTGACAGACAAATGAAAACTTACGAAAATTAAGGTTCTAGATTCTGATGGACCCAGCTAATATACAAACGTTGCCGTCTTTTTCTCGGAACAACTGTACTTTGCAAATAGATTAGTAGCTGTTGATGAAAACCACTAAATTGAATTATTCATTTTTTCAAGTCAATAAAAAATATTTTCTTGTAACTCTTGTCTTGTCTTCGTTTTCGCTTTATTTTATTGGATTTATTTGATCCCTTGAAATTTAGCCTTATTCAATAACAATTATTTTAAATAATATTGACCAATAAAAAATCTTCACAGTATTTGATAAAATAATTTTTACTGTTTTCCATAGAAGTAGATATTCGATTATTCGGTTCAGTTTGGTTTGAGATACTCAAATTCTAGATTTGGAAATTTTAGAAAATAAATTTATTTTGAAATATAATTTATTTTTGGTTCGATTCGATTCAGATTAAGTAGTAATAGTTAATACTACATATTTTTAATATATCTAAATAAATTGATTTTTAGATTCGTTAAACGGTTCGCTTTTTAATATAGTTTTGGATTTGATTAAGATTAGATTCATTAAGTAATTTAATATAAATTTTCTATATTGTTTGAATAATTCTAAGATTTGGTTCGGTTTGATTTCTAATTGTTTTTTTTTTTTTTTTTTTTTTTTTTTTTTTTTTTTTTTTTTTATCAACAGCTTTATTGGATTGGCTCAAATTAGCCAATGTGTAAGAATATTTCTAATTGTTTTTTTTTTTGTTATCTATAATTTTAGAATCAGCCAAAAACAACAGCTTCACACATGATAATATTTTCTTTATTTTAATTTATTTATATTTTGAAGTTCTTTTGGAATGTTGTCTTTAAATCAGCAGATTTTCCTATTATTAATTTATCATATCATCAAATATTTTAGGTGTAACTTGACCGGCACTACCTTCAAATTTAAACTAAACATAAATTCTGAAATATTTATTTGCGATACAGCTAGATTAATATATATTTTTGTTTTTTTTTCACAAAATCACTGTAACGTCTGCTTCTTCAAAGTATTTAAAAATAGTAAATTCATTTCTTGTCTTGGTTTTAATTATGTACAAATGTATAAAACGTAGACTAATAAAACACTGATTAAAACGAGTAACTTTTGTCTTTAAGTGCTCCTAAGTCTTAAAGTTAACTAAGCCAGTTCTGTCTCTCTCCTCTCTCCTCTCTCCTCTCTCACATCTTCGAGAAGTTTCCGCCGGCGGGAGAGATCAAAGACAACAGTTGATCAGAAATCAGAGATCAGAGATATGAACATTCTCTTCTCTAGATTCTCCATTTTGCTTCTGTTTCTCTGTTCTTGGACCAGTTTCACCACAACAGGTTTGCTTCAATGTTCTGTCTGAAAGAAAAATAAAAGTTTGTCTTTTATACTTTTGTCTCTTTTTCATGTTGTGTTTATTCTGAGAAATCCATTGAAATTGACATTTGAAAACCTCTAACTCAATTTGATGATGATGATGGTTCTCTGGGGCTTCTCTAAATTTTAATGTTTATATTACCTTGTGAAATAGAAAAGTATTAATATTTTCTATTATCTTAACCAATTGATAAGAAAAAGGTCTTATTTTTGTGTTTCTTTATGGATTGGTTTTGTTTTTGGGTTATGAGTTCACCCATTTGAGATTATCTTCTAACACAGAGGCTTATGATGCACTTGATCCAACTGGAAACATTACTATAAAATGGGATATTATAAGCTGGACTGCTGATGGTTATTTGGTAAGAAATTTTTAAACTTTACTTACCAAAATCTCAATGTTATATGATAAATCTTGTTTCAAATGTTTCTTTAGTGATTACCACTAACCAATTATTGGCTTCAGGCTGTTGTAACAATATTTAATTTCCAACAATACCGTCACATTGAGGCGCCTGGGTGGCAATTAGGATGGAGTTGGTTGAAGAAGGAAGTGATATGGAGTATGGTTGGTGGGCAAGCAACAGAACAAGGAGATTGTTCTAAGTTTAAGGGTAACATTCCTCATTGCTGCAAGAAAACCCCGGCCATCGTTGATTTGTTACCGGGAACTCCTTATAACCAACAGATATCCAACTGTTGTAGAGGCGGTGTGATTAGCGCGTGGGCACAAGACCCTGCAACTGCGATTTCTTCGTTTCAGATTAGTGTTGGTCAATCTGGAACAACTAATACTACGGTTAGAGCACCTAGGAACATCACTTTGAAGGCACCAGGACCTGGTTACACTTGCGGGCCTGCAAAACTCGTTAAGCCTACTAAATTCATTTCTGCGGATGAACGAAGAAAGACTCAGGCCTTGCGTAAGTTTAGCTTTTGTGTTAGCATCTATAACGTTTACTTATAAGTTGTATTTTATTGCTTGTAATCCCACCTCTCTTGTTGTTTTTCTTTTGGCAGTGACATGGAACATTACTTGCACATATTCGCAGTTTCTAGCACGGAAAACTCCGACTTGTTGTGTCTCACTCTCAGCCTTCTACAATGAAACTATAATACCATGCCCAACTTGTTCTTGTGGATGTCAAAATAGTTCTCAAGCTGGTACATGTGTTGAGTAAGCTCCTATTCTCTAAGAAACTCCATCTTGGTTTTGTTTTTGTATCTCTTTTCTGATTCATTTCTTGTGACAGCCCGAAAATAGCTTCGGTTGTACCAGCTTCGGGGAAGAACAACCTTGAACCGCTCTTGCAATGTACGCAACATATGTGTCCCATCCGAGTTCATTGGCATGTAAAAACTAACTACAAAGAGTACTGGAGAGTGAAGGTCGCAATCACAAACTTTAACTACAATATGAACTACTCGCAGTGGAACTTAGTCGTTCAGCATCCCAACTTCGACAATCTCACTCAGCTTTTCAGCTTTAACTACAAACCGCTTAATCCTTACGCAAACATAAGTAAGTCCTTAGCTGCTTCTTTCTCGTTTCTCATTCGCGTTTCTTTCTCATGTTCGTAAGAAATGTTTAGGAACATAAGAAAGAAATGTGAATGAGAACTAATTTCATGTTTTGGATCATATATTGAAACGTAGTTAGATTGTGACATGGAGGCTTTTTTTTGGTAACTAATTTCATGTTTTGGATCATATATTGAAGATGATACGGCCATGCTATGGGGAATCAAGTTCTACAATGATTTTTTGAGCCAAGCTGGTCCAGTAGGCAATGTACAATCAGAGCTTCTCTTCCAAAAGAACCCGTTGGAGTTCACATTCGAGAAAGGATGGGCGTTTCCGAGGCGCATTTACTTCAACGGTGATAACTGCGTTATGCCACCTCCAGACTCTTATCCATGGCTTCCAAACGCTACTCCAAACCATGCAGCCTCGCCATTTGTTATACTTCTCATCACTTTCTTTTTTGTTTTAATTCTTATGTAAAGGGATCAAATCTACAAATCACTGTTGATCCAGTTTGGTGATGTTTACATTACAAGTCAGTGTGTTATTAGGAAATAATTGTATGCGAAACATCATTCTTTGTATCTGAAATATATAGATCAGTATTGTAGATATTTTTTCCTTATTTTGTGTATCCTCATTTAACACCTCCTATACGTTAATTGACAAGCGGAACATGTATGCAGTGCCGTGCCCAGGTTTATCGGGGCTTAAGGCGAGGTTGAATTTTGGGGCCTTTTCAATATTATTTTTCTTTAAATCAATTATATTATGACAAAAAAACATACATGTAAAAATAATTTTGAAACGATATATCAAACATAACATCTTGTCTTACTCATAGAACTTGTAAACAAAGATTTAGAAGCATTGGAACAAGATCCACAGTTGGAAAACAAATAGAGTGAGTATAAACAAAAAAATTAAGAACAAAAACAAGTTCGTCACTTTAAAAAAAAATAAAAAATCATCTATGAAATTATGAAAAGAAACAGAGGAAAGAGAATTTTGGAATCTCAATTACCTCTTCTTCTTTTTGGGTTTGATTATCAGCTTTGTTTTTCTACAGCCTCTCAAAAGAATCGAACCATGGTTATTCACAAAATACAGGGATCCTAAAACCACTCTGATACAACATATTTTTATTGATTTGGCGGCCTTTAAAAACTTATATATTTTGGGGGCCTGAAACAAATGCCTTTTTTTAACCTATAGGCACGGCCCTGAATGTATGTATTGTGACTTACCTAGTTATCTTCTTGATGGTTACTACACTGTCCATTTTCAAAAAGAATGCTCAGTTATCCGTCGGCGAATCTCTACTTTTTCATCTACTATCCTTTTCTTTTTTTTTTTTTTTTTTTTTTTTTTTTTTTTTTTTTTTTTTAAATTACTTTTTATATATATTAAATTCATCCCAAACTGGGCTTTGGCTTTTGGGCCAGCGAAATTACACGGATACAAAATAGGAAAAGCCCAAATCGAAGATTGACGGAAAAAGAAGATCTGATCCGGACGGTACACCGGAAAACACGAAATCTAACCTAGAAGACCGACGCTAACAAGGACGACTCCATAGCAACAGAGTATCCGACGACAAGCAATCAGCCGGAGTTAGCGGTTCTTGCCTCAAGCCATCGCCGGAAACACGCCACAACCGGAACATTCCTCTCGGAAAGGTAGATCTGCCACAACCGAGACCTCTCCTCTCTTCTCCCCTACCTAGCAAGAAGAGAGAACACAAATCTAACCCTTACCTCCTCCGTCAAGCACCCTCGAACCAACCCGAGCAAACCGAACTTCAGATCCGGCGAAGAGAAAGCCAAACACGGCGGCGGCAGATGGAAGAGGCTCAAACTATCCACAAACCACACAGATCCGGCCAAAGAAACCCGCATCTAGCCATCTAAGATCCTGCCAAAGATCTACCGTTAATCTCTTCGCAAAGTGATGAAACCCACCAATCCAAAGCCCAACTTCCGCCGCAAGCCAGAGCTACATCTCTGAAGCCACCGAGCCGAGAGAGACAGTCCCAGAACCGCCAGCGTCCTTGACCAGCAGAACGCAGGAACCGCACCTCCAAGCAGCCGAGAAGAAGAGCCACCAACTTGCATCGAGCAGAGGATCCAACCACACCACACATCACCGGAGAAGAAGGCGCCCACCACCGCTTCAAACCCTGACCCAGCCACCGGCGATGAAGAACATAAAGCTACGGCGGCTGCGACTCGAGAAAACCCTAGATCTAAAACAGAGGAGAGAAAAGAGAGAAAAGGAAAGGAACGATTGTCCTCCTTTTTTTTTTTTTTTTACTTCTTTAAAGGTTGCTACTTCACTATCCTTTTCTTATATGCATGATGACCTGACAAATGAAAAGTTATTTTCGGGCATTGAGACATGAGTTCTAAGAAAATGGATTCGAATAATCAACTAAACAAAATATCGATTCTACCGGATGTATTTCTGGTTTTGGTCTTCTCTCTTCACTTGTCATTTTAAAAAGTGTAACGATGAGTGTTTTCATTAAGCGCTGGAGGAATATCTGTTATGAAACCACTAACATTGTTTTTAAGAGAATTCTAATTTAATTGTTCCGTATGAAACAATATATTTTTGAAATTTTATATATCTTCATGTCTTTTTTATCATTTTAATACATATTTTTCTTAATTGTTTTTGAAACAATTGGTTCAATCTTATGCAAGGGGTAGTTTAGGAATAGTTGATATTTGTTCATAGAATTCATATATGGACAAATACTTAAATATTTATCCTTTATTTCCAATTTTCCTTTAAATTTATGATTCATTTTATTATTTAAGGATTATAAGAAAGTTGATTGTATATGCCTACCAACACAAAAGAAAAGAAAAAATCGACACATCAGCAATATTATAAACATTTTTTATAACTTTATTAGTGTTTGCTATCAATTCTCACTAGTTTGGTAATATTGAATATTTGGATTCACCCAATGATAAATTCTATACTAATGATGTTCCGATTTTTTATGTGTAAGATATGTGATGATGTTAATTTGTATTAAACAAAAAAATTAAAAAACAATGATTTAATATACCATAAGAAGAAATAAATTTCATTCACCACCTCCTTGACCAAATTTGAAACAAAAAGAGAAATAAATCTAAGAAAAATTAATGACCTACCTTTTTTTATTTAGAAAGCTGACTCTATCAAATATCAATACATTAGAATTATTCATTGATCTAAAGATTCAATTATGATTAACAAATGAGGGAGGATTGATACTGATTTCATACTAAAGACAAAATTCTTAGACAAAAAAAAAAAAAATTCTTGAGATCTTGACGATTCAGAAGCTCGTGGGTGTGGTCAAACTATCAGGTGCGTTGGTTGTTCTATTAGAAAATCAAAAAATCGTTTTGGTTTATCGTGTTGTCCACTTGGTTTTCTAGCCTGTTATACATTTGATATATGCAACATAATATTAGAAACAGTGTTGATCTTTACTTTTTCTTTTCTAACCACACATTGATAAAAAAAATCCCACTCCTTGATTGATAAACCAATTTAGAGAAAAATAATAAATAAAAAAGTCTCAAAGATCTAGTGATTCTTTTAGTTATGTACGTTACTTCCCACATGATGATTGGTGATCAAAATTGAATTCAACTTTTTATCAGTTATGGATTTTTGTATATAGCTGATAAAAATTTGATTACTTTCACCAATATATTTGATTTGTAGCTAAAATAAATTTAATAGCCAAATTTTGGAAAAACGATTTGAAAATTTTTGACAAGACAAAAAAAAAATTTGTTTTGCAAATTTGTGAAATTTTAGAATTTTATTTTAAATTAGGTTCTTAAAACAATTGGGAAATACTTATTTTATCAATGGCTGGTCATCAAAATACTTGTGGAAAGAGGGAATGAAATCGTTCTCTTTCTATTTCTCTCTCTTCTCTCTCCTGCGACACAAAAACTAGATCTAGGGTTTTCCTTTTTTTTTGCCTTTTGTGCTTCATTGCCGGCGATGGGTCAACACATGGAAGCAAGAGTGAGATCTTCCTCCTTTCCGGTAGTGATGTGGTGTGGAAGATCCGGTTCTCGATGCAATTAGGCGGCAGATTTCCGGTAGTTTTGGGATGGATTCCAGTTGATCCACGTTCTGGTTTAAGGACGCCAGACGAATCAACGAATCACGGATCTATCTTGTGGCTCAACTTGTCTGGTTCGATGTTGCGGTTGCGGGGGAAGTTGAGAAGCGGCTTGGTGGGGTTCACTGCTTGTTATGGCGATTAACGGCGGATCCTTCTGGATCTGGGATGGCTAAGCACGAAGTTCGGCTGGTGGGTGTTCGTATGACCCAGCGACCTTATCAGCGGTCGTGATTGGTATTCGCCTGACCGGTTTGAGGATGGCTAGATCTCAGGCGAGTTTCAAGAGTGAGTTCATTGGAAAGGAGGGTTAGTTTTCGCATTCTCTCTTCTTGCTAGGTTGGGGAGATGAGAGAAGGGGTCTCGGTTTTGGCG
Organism: Arabidopsis lyrata subsp. lyrata; assembly: GCF_000004255.2. NCBI lineage: Eukaryota > Viridiplantae > Streptophyta > Magnoliopsida > Brassicales > Brassicaceae > Arabidopsis > Arabidopsis lyrata. The sequence goes on from NW_003302551.1 coordinate 6,793,087, forward strand.
GATCTACCCTTTCTGAGAGGATTGTTCTAGGTTTGATTTATTTTCCGACGCTGATTTGCGGCGGAAGCGCTAACTCCAGTTAGGGCCTGGTGTCTGGAGCATGGTTGCAAAGGAGTGATCCTTGTTAGCGTCAGATCTAATGGGTGAGACTCGTTTTCCGGTGTACCGCTAGTTCTCAGATCTCTTTTTTGGTGGGCTCCGATTTGAGCTTTTCCTATTTTGTACCTGTGTAATTGTATTGGTCCATAAGCCAAAGCCCAAGTTTTGGGATGATTAATCAAATTTAACTTTGTTGAAAAAAGAAAAGAAAAAAAGAAATACCGATTATATCAATCGATTTTTGGTTCGTCCTACATATGTTATGTTTTGCTTTAAAGTTCTTTAAGAACTTACTGCAAAGCTAACAAGTATTTTTCTAAACTATTGGTGGAGGTCCAGGGAGAGTACTTGAGGCGTACATTGAGTGGCATGGATGAAATTGTGTAAATCAAAACATGAAAGGGGTAGGTTTTTGATATTTCAAAAAATTTAGTGATTGAAATAGTGGAGATGAATTCAATACCCAATTTTACTAGTAGCAAGGGTGCTGAAAGGGAGATACTACGTGAATGTTCACACTTTGTAGGCAAAAATAAACCCAAATTCATAGAAAAAGGAGAATAAATCGGTTTTGTGCTATATAGCTGTCCCTTGGATACCAAAATTTATTCCACGACGAGCAAATGGCAAAGGAAAATTTCTCCACCCTAACTTGATGAAAAATCATTTGATTAATCTGCCAAAAAAATATTGGCACTGACGTATCCTTCAAGAGTTTATGGTATCATACAAAATGTGAGAGATATACGGTTAAGTCAAGATATTGGTGAATTGAGACTATATATGTTTGAGGAGGTAGAGTGGAGCCTGAGATGTAGAGCATTAAAAACTTAAGCATAAAAAACTAGAGCTTTTTCGAAACTCAAACACTTTGTTTAATATATTGCATCGGCATCCTTAGCAGATACTTCAAGTCTGCAACAACGTGGAATAAGATGTGATATCACCTGTCAAAGGTCTGGGAAATCACAAGAAGCCATTCATCATGCCTTTTTTATGTCTCCATCCTCCTTGCAAGCTTAGGAGTTGTCAACAGTTCCTTTAACACTTGGATGTTTTACAAGATTTGTGCCCACGAATTTGGATTTTCTTTTTTGGAGAGTATACCATCTCACCATAAGGAGCAACGAATCTCTATAGTTGTTTTTCGTGGATTTTATTTTTCTTATGGAATGATACGAATATAAAGATCCTAGAAATGGAAAATTGTCGAGCTTTTGTTTTTGCATTGCAATCTAAAGACACTTCCGAAATCAATTATAGAGTTTCATCTCATTGACAAACATCATGGGAGGAATAGTAAGGCGGATCTTCTAGTTAGGAAAGTTCAGGATAAGAAATGCAGTGTGTTCATTGTATAGACACTTCTACTCCTTGGTTCATTGATGTATTTTCTATAATAAGTAATGCAGTGTGTTCGTAAAAAAAAAAAAACCGATTTCAATAACTTTCTCTAAGATTCCAGAAATTTGAACTATCATGGTCCCAAAAAGATCCTAAAAAGGGATGCCATAGAGTTTCCCGAAATATGATAGGTTTCAGGCTTTGACTTTACTATCCTCGATTCATATCTCTACTTCTTTCATCTATTTAATGGAATAAGTGCCATTAATTGAGTCGAGTGCATCATAAATTGAATCCAACCGTACATAATACCGCGCATAAATTGTAAATATTCAGTCAATTCCGTCGAAATCTGCTATATTGTATTTTTTGCTCTAGCCAACTAGTTGATAGTTCATGTAATGACTTGGTAAACATCTTACATGATATGTTACTCTTAAAAGACATCTTCCAAAATCGGATACTCCTCTTTCCCATTACCATCTCAAAATCTTGAAAAACCTTTTTTCCGTCAATATCTTATAATTATAACGGTTTAGAAATCCAAATCCAAACAGGAAGAACAATGTTAACATAGCAAATATCTTGCAGGTGTAGTCGAACACTACATGCTAACATGTCCGCTTTGAAATTCAAAGTGTGGAATAAACAAAATAGTAAACAAAGAAAACAATTCCTTAGTCCTTGCAACCTAAAGGTCAATCCATATTCACCAAATCGGAACAGTCTGTTGAAAAAATGCTACCCTTGTGTTTTGTTGGTCTATCATATAGTAAGCACGGCCAGATGAGTGTTTCTAGTTTGGAATGTAGTTGATAGAGGCTTCTTCATATATTTCGAGCTCCCATAACGGATCATACTACGTCATCTTCATAGCAAAACCATCCCCGCAAATAAATATGTCTCCTTCCAAAGCCATTTATATGGAACGGTATCTTGTAAAGCCTAATTTTTTTGATAATTGAAACGTTTTTTTAGTGTAATCAAGATACATAAGAAATAGATCGAGCAGATTTTATGCAATTTGTAATTGAATTAGATTTTCAATAGCCTAATTACCAAATATCACATCGATACTAATATCGAGAAAGAAATTTACCAATGTTTTCATCCATTTATTGGAATTAGTGCTATTGCCTTAAAAGAAGTTGTGTCCCTTCTTTCGAGTGGAATCAAAATTGAGCTAAACAATTTACAATACCGGCCTGCTTTCTTTCATCTATTAATGGAATAAGTTCCATTAATTGAGTCGAGTGCAATATAAATTGAGTCCAACCGTACATAATACCTCACATAAATTATAAATATTAAGTCAATTCCGTCGAAATCTGCTATATTGTATTTTTGCTCTAGCCAACTAGTTAATAGTTCATGAACCTACTTGGTAAACATCTTACATGATACGTAATTTTCAAAAGACATCTTCCAAAATCTGATACTCCTCTTCTTCATTACCATCTCAAAATCTTGAAAAACGTTTTTTTTTCAACATCTTATAATTAAAACGATTTAGAAATCCAAATCCAAACAGGAAGAACAAAGTTAACATACCAAATATCTTACGGGCGTAGTCGAGAACTACATGCTAACATTGATGATGTAGTTGATATGTCTGATGGAGTTGATGAATGATTCAAGAAGTATTACAAGATGCTGCTGATGGAGTCGTTGAATGATTCAAGAGTAAATTAAGATGATGCTATTTTTGTGTGAGTGTTGGTTTCTAGAAGATTTGAGAAGATATGTTTGTATGGTGTTTAGAGGATGAATCTGAAAGAAAAAAGACTTAAAGAGATTCGAAAGACTTGATGAAAGTGGAGTTTGATAAGGAAAAGGAAATTGAAAAAAGGAAATTTTACTTTTCCTTATGGAATTTGCAAACCTTCTTCTATGGTGACTAGAAAATTGTTTTGGCTATATAAGGAGGAGTTGAGGACGTCTTGGAGAGGAAGAGAGCTGAGACATAAAGAAAAGTCAGTGAGAGCTTTCTGTGAGATTGTGTGCAACTTAGTTTTGCGGTTTGATGCTTGTGTGATCAAGTGGTTTTGTTTTGAAGTCTAGGCTCAGGGGGAGTTTAGCTCAGAGTTAGATTATCCTGATTAAATCTAGACTCATGGAAGGATAGAGATTATCCTTAAGATTTCACGTTATAGAAGGGAGCGATATATCAAGATGGTTGTGCTTGTTTTACGCGTTTGCAAATAGTTTGCATTTGCTGTCTTGTTCTAGTGAAATCGAATCTGGACTTGGTCCTGTGGAGTAGGAAAAACTGAACCTCGTTCACAAACTTCTTGTCTCGTTTACTTTATGCACTTTATTATTACTTCATCAGCACTTACAAACATGTCTGCTTTGAAATTCAAAGTGTGGAATAAACGTAACAGTAAACAAAGAAAACGATTCCTTACTCCTTGCAAACTAAAGGCCAATCCATCTTCACCCAATCGGAACAGTCAGTTGGAAAAATGCTACCCACGTCTTTTATTGGTCTATCATATAGTAAGTATATATGGCCAGATGAGTGTTTCTTATTTGGAATGTAGTGGATAGAGGCTTTTTCGTATATTTCGAGCTCCCATAACATATCATACTACATCATCTTGATAGCAAAACCATCCACGTAAATAAATATGTCTCCTTCCATAGCCATCTATATGGAATGGTATCTCGTAAAACCTAATTTTTGTTTTTGAATTACTAAGAGGTTCAGAGCCTAGGTCTGTACATCTCTTCAGGCCAGAGACTAAAGCATTTTATATGGTCCACTCCCAAGTGTCATTCAACCGGCGAACTCTAGGTTTTGCCTGAGAGTTTTTACCAATTGAGCTATATATCGACACCTGATCTCTAAAAACTAAATTTTCTGATAGTTGAAATTTTTTTTTTTAGTATAATCAAGATTCATAAATAATTGATCGAGCAGATTTTTTGCAATTTGTAACTTAATTTCATTTTCAATAGTCTAATTATACCAAATATCATATCAATACTAATATAGAGAAATAAACTTACCAATGTTTTCATCCATTTATTGCAATTAGTGCTATTGCATGTGACGAAGTTGTGTCCCTTCTTTCGTATGGAGTCGAAATTGAGCTAAAAAATTTACAATATCACACAAGCAATTGTTGAAGACCATTACTAATTGTTTTCTTTTTTCTATCGCAGTTATTTCCAAGCAGTGAGATTTCAAGGAGAATGGATTCAATTTACCAACGAGACAGAATATCAAGTCTACCAGATGTAGTTCTGGTTATGATCCTCTCTTTCTTGTCCTTCAAGGATAATGTAAAGACGAGCGCTCTCTCGAAGCGCTGGAGGAACCTCTGTTATGAAACAAGGAACATTTCCTTTAAGGAATCCGAGTATGTGGACCACTATGTCTCCGACTATATCTCTAAAAGGGTGTCATTTGTTCGCTATATGCTCAACTGGGTCTCTAGAGTTCCCATTCAGGTTATCGAAAGTTTTGAAATTTGTCTCTCTAATCCAGTGGGCTTCGAGGCAGATATCAAGTCTTTGATTGAGTTTTCCATCTCCAAACAAGTAAAGAACTTAGTTCTTGATTTCTCAAGCCCTTTTTGGAGTCACTCATGGGATGGGTTGAGATATGATGACTTTGTTATTGTCTTGCCTGCACTCATTTACGGTCTACAAACCCTTGAATCATTGAAGATTTATGCTTGCTTGTTTGACCCCTCGAAGTTCGCAAACGTAGGACTAAGAAAGCTCTCTATTGGTTGGTTAAGACTTAAAAAGATCGAATCTTTGCTATCAAAGTTCCCTTTGCTTGAGAGTCTAAGTATCATCTCTTGTTACCTTGATGAGATTATGTTAGCTGGGCAAATTAGAGAACTGATCATTGAGAACTGCATTATCCCTTACATGTCTTATTCGTTTAACCTACCTAACATAGAAATCTTCAAGTACTCAGGCGATCTTATCTTCTTTGATTTTGCGAAAGTGGATATGATATTACTGAAAGAAGTGTACTTAGAATTTGGTGTAGAGTATAATAATGATGAACCAAGCTTTTCAACCGAAGAAGCCGGAAATATGCTTTCTCATCTGCTTAATGATCTTCGACCTTCTAGGACCTTAATTGTCTGCTCTTATCTCCTTGAGGTATGTTTTTAACAATAAATTCTTTGCAATATGAACAAATATTTATATATTTCTTTTCTTTCAGTATTTAAAGCGTAATTGAGACTGATTTTACTCCATTTTTACATTAGTTATTAGAACGAAATATTTATGCAATATAATAATATATAATTATGGCCTAGAGGATTATAAATATGTTGAACACGCAAATCGGATCTGTTCATTTTGTTAAAGTGGAGTAGATATATAACCCTTAAATTATTACGTTAAATTGTTTCACAAAAGAAATTATCGAACCATGTATATATGTGCGTGTTTTATTTTTCTTATGATAGGTGATTCCAGAATGTAACGATCCGGTTGATATGCTTTGTGACCTCAAAACACAACATTTGGTGCTAGAAACGCATTTGCATCCGATGGAGTTTAGGGGAATCAAGCTCCTTCTTGATCATTGCCCGAACTTAGAGACTCTTACTTTCAAGATTCTTTCACCAAGACCTTTCCCTGTAAGATTACAATATATTGAATACATATTAATAGTCACATTATTCAGATTACAATATATTAAATAACTTTTTATTATTCGTATTACTAAAGGTCATGTCGATATTAATTTCGCAGATGGCTTCAAATGGCGGCATAAGTTCACAGATATTTTGGCTGGAAAATATCTCATCCAGGTGTTTGAGAAGGACTCTCAAGACCCTAGTGGTCAAGGGTTATTGTAGTAGTTGGAACGAGTTTTATTTGTTGAACTATTTTGTTCAGCCGGCGCATGGGTATGCATTGGAAAGAGTTGAACTCTACATGCCGACTTGGTTGAAAGAAACTGAAAGGCAGTGGGCACATTATGGTGCCGCGATGTTGCAAAGCACTTCAAATCGAGTACAAGTTATTTTGCACAATGGGTTTTGGTGCATTCGTTGATGTTTTCAAGTTTAATTCATCGACACTAAGTTTGGAACTATCGGAATCATGGTTTGTTTGATATATGAATAAGAGCCTTGGAAAAACGAGGACTTGGTTTTGGTTTGCTCTGCAAACCAAAAACAATAATAAATATTTGAGTAATATCATTATGATATCATATACTATATAAAGTTAATTAAGACTCTTTTCATTTTAATATTTTGTTTTTTTTCTTTATTTTTTCTATATGATTTCAGTTTTAGTAAGCTATTTTTTTATATATATTATAGGGCTTGGTAATCATTTAACTAGCTATATGTTGACATTAGTGATACAATCATTTAAGGACTGTCATGGTTTTTGATTATCATTCTTAATTATTAATATTTATGCTTAAGAATACTTGCCGTCATAATAAAATTATGAACATGATTACACAAAGCAATATGTTTGGTCTTTGTGAAATCATAATTAGAGAAGGTAGATAAGAGAATAAAAGAGAAATTTGGATTCAAAATTCAACAAACCAAAAGATTCATACAAAAACTTATAAAGAAACTTTAAGAGAAGTTTTTGATCTCTAAACAAAGCATGCCCTTTCTAAAACTAGGTTAAGATGTACATAGAAAAGGGGAAAACAAAACGGGTCAACCCGGAACAAACCGGGTTTTGACCCAGTTTAGGCACCCAATCGACCACTCAATCGACCACTTGGTATATTGGGTAGAGCAATCGATCGATCAAGTGATCGATTGAAGTGTCGTCCACAGCTCTGATAACATCACCATCTGGTTACCACTAAACATTAGTTTTTTGTTTGTTTTGATAATGTATTTTTATCAAAAATTGAGATAAGGCGCATACATGTTTACCATAGATTTTTGTTTTTTATTTTACTAATTAATTCACTTATTTATTTCTAACTAAGTATGTAAAAAGACTTCAAAATTTTAGTGATTAAAACAATCTAATATCCGAGCATCAAACCTAAAACATGAAAAATTACTAATCGATATTTAAATGAAAAGGAAAAAATGAATATACTTACACATCTTACGTACTTCTTGACTGTATCTTTTTTTGTTTTTGAATTTTTACCTACCTCTTGAAATGTTTTTTATTTATCCCAAGAATAAAAAAATTATTTTTCTTGCTACAATTTATTGTCATTCATTTTAATTTTACAAATAATTTCTTTCAAATAAAAAAACTTATAAGACCCAACAAAATTGAGCCAAACCGAATTAAGCGAAACCGAACTGAGTTTTGGTTAAAGACTTATGTTTTTTTTAAGAAAATCAAAATAACCGAATCAAATTTAACTTTAAGTCAAACCAAATTGTCAACTCCTAATTGTGATTAAAAGGAGATATTGGCAAATTTAGTTAGAGAAATAATGATATTATTTTATATATTACTAGATATGGACCCGTGCGTTGCACGAGTTACCGGTCGAAATTATCATTCTTAATTATTATTATTTATGCTTAAGAATACTTGCCGTCATAAGAAAAGTTAAAATATGAGATAGTCTCTATTCACGTTGTGTATCTGATGTAAAACAAGACAAAAGAAAGTAAAATGCAAAAGACTAGTTTCGAAAGTAAACAAAGCGGAAAAATGACAAGCTACTAAGCGATAATTAAAAGCGAATTCTCGGGTTAAAGAGAATTGATTAGGAGTGATAAAAAGTGGATTATGGAGCTTCAAACAACTTCTAATAAGCAATGATCCTTAGGCCATATAACACTAAACAACACTAACACATTTCCATGACATTAATCCATTTACTAATCAATTAATCATCAGCTTCTTCTAAAGACAATCAATTGAGTAACAAGCATTATAAACAAGTCTATCTAGCCACTTAACACCCTAGTCAACAATTTCCAAAGGTAAGGAATGTAAAGCACTTAAAAGTTTTGGTTCGGAAATTTCATCGAACACCTTCCGGGCATGAAGTTCCTAAAGTCTAAATAAACATGATCAAGACTAATCTAGCTTTATAATCAACCAATAAGTAAGGATCTTAAGTAATCTAGCCCTAAACTCCATAACCCAACAACTAAACCATCCTAATCTCACTCATGAACATGATTACACAAAGCAATAGGTTTGGTCTTTGTGAAATCATAATTAGAGAAGGTAGATAAGAGAATAAAAGAGAAATTTGGATTCAAAATTCAACAAACCAAAGATTCATACAAAAACTTATAAAGAAACTTTAAGAGAAGTTTTTGATCTCTAAACAAAGCATGCCCTTTCTAAAACTAGGTTAAGATGTACATAGAAAAGGGGAAAACAAAACGGATCAACCCGGAACAAACCAGGTTTTGACCCAGTTTAGGCACCCAATCGACCACTTGGTATATTGGGTAGAGCAATCGATCGATCAAGTGATCGATTGAAGTGTCTTCCACAGCTCTGATAACATCACCATCTGGTTACCACTAAATATTAGTTTTTTGTTTGTTTTGATAATGTATTTTTATCAAAAATTGAGATAAGGCGCATACATGTTTACCATAGATTTTTGTTTTCTATTTTACTAATTAATTCACTTATTTATTTCTAACTAAGTATGTAAAAAGACTTCAAAATTTTAGTGATTAAAACAATCTAATATCCGAGCATCAAACCTAAAACATGAAAATTACTAATCGATATTTAAATGAAAAGGAAAAAAATGAATATACTTACACATCTTACGTACTTCTTGACTGTATCTTTTTTTGTTTTTGCATTTTTACCTACCTCTTGAAATGTTTTTTATTTATCCCAAGAATTAAAAAATTATTTTTCTTGCTACAATTTATTGTCATTCATTTAGTTTTACTGATAAGTCTGTATTTTACTGGTTTTGAGCATTCATTCGTCATCACTTTAGCATCATTTCATCACTGTTTCATACGATTCTTCATCATTTGTCATCACTTTGCATGATTAGGATAGTTTTGCATACATGTTGCATTCTTGAGTTGTTTTCAGGTGATTCGGAGCTGTTGGGAAGCAAATTAGAAGAAGTGGATCAGCACCCACCAGTATGCTCGACCACATGCTCGATTACCAGTCTCCAGCAAGCTTCCATCACTGTGCTCGACCACATGCTCAATTCACCACTCGAGTACTTTCAGCAACCATCATCTCAAAGCACTCGATTGCATCACCAGGCAACAACTCGACTCACCACTCGACCTCGTGGTCGAGCACCCTCTTCTTCAGCCACTCGACTGGATGCTCGATCTCCACTCCCCACAGCCATTTGATCACAAGCTTCATAGTCTTCTCAGATCTCAACTCAACCAGACATTGAGCATAAGGAAGAGAAGAGGATGAAGCTAGACTCGAGAACATACTCGACCAAGTGCTCGATCGCATCATGACGTGAGCAAGAAACCGCAAAGGCGCCAGCTTTACTCGACTTCTCCACTCGATCGCACGAGGTCGAATGTCTCCGTAAACCGCCTTAATACTTTGTCGTCTTGTGATTTAGGGTTTCCTAGTATTTGCTATAAATAGGTTGTTTCTCTTAATTTGGAAACTAAGTTTTATTCTGCAGAACAATTAGTGTATTCTTCATCTTTGTAATCCAGATTTCTCTTAATCTATTGAGTATTTGCTTTTGATTTCTTCTACAAAGTTGTTCATCTTGTTGAGATCTTGCTAATATGAAGTTTTTATGCATTTCTGGGTTTATGTTCATGTTCATGAGTTTTGAGTAGTGATTAGGGTTCTTGAGGATGGGTTAGGGTAGTTTAGAATCCTTAATCTGATAGGTGGTTGAGTTTGATTGGTAGATCCCTTCTGGATTAGTTGTTCTTAATGCTGATTGCTTTCTGATCAACTGGAATCTGAGCCCAGACATTTCCGCACCCAAAAGGTGTTCGATGAAATGTCTGAACCACTAATTCTAGAGATTCGTGGCTCTGTACCAAGGTATTGGTTACAGAGAGCGTTTTGGCTTTGACTTGTTGATTCGTAATGCCTGTTAGGTTAGCTCTCGTCAATGGTGATTGAGTCTGGGACTAGTTTAGCTTGAGGATCTCTGTTGCGGTAGCACTTTGATTTGGTTATTGAACTTGTTGTTTAGGGATAGTTTGTTGAGCATGTTAACCACTTGTTAGATTAAGGAGACTTCACTACTCGATTACCCCATCCTCGGGAATTTCTCTTCCAATTGATTTCCTTGTTTACATCGCTATTGATTGCTTGATCTTGTTGCCTATTGCTTTGTTTTTGCATTTTTACTTATTTCATTTAAAGTACTCGACCACACACAGTGGTTTGGAAACGGACTGTGTGGTAGAGTACATTTGTTACAGTTTCTGTTTGGTACTCGACCTGATACTCGACCACATCCAGTGCTTGGCATCAACTTGTGTGATCGAGTATATTGCCTGTTTCTATTAGAATTTCTGTTTTTGCATGATCACCTAGGATTGTTAGAAACACCAAAACCTGTTATTGCTTGGCTTGACTCTGTGAAATCTGATTGCATCTTGATTGCTAGCATCACACCTTAAATACTGCAATGAAATGATAGTACTTTAAGGAATTGAGAACTAGTTAAAATCCTACTATCAATTTGGCGCCGTTGCCATTTGGGTGTTTGTTTGTTACATTTGAGACTTCAGACTTGCTTAGATCAAGTTCTATTTCAATTTTCACTTAGGTTACTAACTTTGTGTTTTTCTTGTAGTCTTCTTGATCCAGGTACAACCCTGCTGTATGCAAACTCGATCAAAAGGCAACCAGAACCTCCTTTTCAACGATAACATTGACCGTATTGACAGAGAACTAAGGGAAAGGAGAGACACTACAGACCTTGAACACAACCATCCTTTCAGAATGGCTGATGAACAAGATGTCAACAATCTGCCTGCAAACATTGGTGCTGGAGATGCACCAAGAAACCACCATCAGAGGCAAGGGATTGTGCCTCTTGATGTCCAAAACAATAACTTCGAGATTAAAAGTGGTCTCATCTCGATATTTCAGGGAAAAAAGTTCCATGGTCTGCCTATGGAAGACCCACTCGACCACTTAGACGAATTTGATAGGCTCTGCAGCCTAACAAAAATCAATGGAGTCAGTGAAGATGGATTCAAGCTCCGGTTGTTCCCATTCTCCTTGGGTGACAAAGCACACATCTGGGAAAAGAATCTTCCACTTGGATCCATCACATCCTGGGATGACTGCAAGAAGGCCTTTCTTACAAAATTCTTCTCCAACGCAAGGACTGCACGGCTCAGGAATGAGATCTCTGGTTTTGCCCAAAAGAATGGAGAAAGCTTCTGTGAGGCCTGGGAGCGCTTCAAAAGTTACACCAACCAATGTCCTCATCATGGTTTCAGTAAAGCCTCACTGCTCAGCACACTCTACAGAGGTGCTCTTCCACGGATCAGAATGCTTCTAGATACCGCGAGCAATGGAAATTTTCAAAACAAGGATGTTGCTGAAGGCTGAGAATTGGTTGAGAACTTAGCTCAGTCAGATGGTAATTACAACGAGGACTACGACAGGACCAACAGAGGAACAGTTGACTCGGATGATAAACACAAGAAAGAGATGAAGGATCTTAATGAGAAATTGGATAAGATTCTCCTTGGCTAGAAGAAGCATGTGCACTTTCTAGTCGATGACGACCAGTATCAAGTCCAAGATGGGGAGGGGAACCAGTTAGAAGAGGTCAGCTACATCAATAATCAAGGTGGCTACAAAGGGTATAACAACTTCAAGACTAACAACCCCAACCTTTCTTACCGTAGCACCAACGTTGCTAATCCACAGGATCAAGTGTACCCTCCACAACAACAGCAAGGTCAGAATAAACCTTTTGTTCCCTACAACCAAGGTTTTGCTCCCAAGCAACAATTTCAGGGGAACTACCAGCAGCAACCACCACCTGGGTTTCCACCTCAGCAACACCAAGGTCCTGCTGCTCCTGATTCTAACATGAAGCAAATGCTATAACAGCTTCTCCAAGGACAAGCATCTGGCTTCATGGAGATTGCTAAGAAGATATCTGAATTACACAATAAGCTGGACTTTAGCTACAATGACCTGAATGTCAAAGTAGAGGCATTGAATTCCAAGGTCTGATACTTAGAGGGACAATCTGCTTCTACTTCTGCTCCAAAACCTACAGACCAACTTCCAGGCAAAGCAATTCAGAATCCAAAAGACTATGCTCAGGCTCATACTATCACCCTGCGCAGTGGTAAAGAACTTCCAACCAGAGAGGGACCTAAGCCAGCCATTGAGGACAATGCAGACCAAGCTGGGGAGGATTTCAATCTCAATGAAGATCAAGCTGACAAGCCAACAGAAGTACTCGACCCTCCACTCGACCATGTTACTCGACCACCAATTCCAGTAACATCACCCACTGCTCTTAAACCAGTTGCTGCTAAAAACAAGGAGAAAGTTTTTGTTCCTCCTCCTTACAAGCCCCCACTTCCATTTCCTGGTCGTCACAAGAAAGCGTTGGCAGATAAGTACAGAGCTATGTTTACTAAGAACATCAGAGAAGTTGAATTAAAGATACCTCTTGTTGATTCTCTCGCACTTATTCCGGATTCCCACAAGTTTCTGAAAGACTTGATCATGGAGAGAATTCAAGAAGTTCAAGGAATGGTAGTGCTGAGCCATGAATGCAGTGCTATTATACAGAAGAAGATCATTCCAAAGAAGCTTGGTGATCCTGGCTCATTCACTCTACCGTGTTCATTAGGTCCTTTATCATTCAACAGATGCCTCTACGATCTAGGCGCATCAGTGAGCCTCATGCCTCTCTCAGTTGCAAAAAGACTTGGTTTCAGCAAATACAAAGCTTGCAATATCTCTCTGATTCTAGCAGACAGATCCATCAGAATACCTCATGGCCTGCTTGAAGACTTACCAATCAAGATCGGAGTCGTAGAGATACCTACTGATTTTGTAGTGCTTGAGATGGATGAAGAACCAAAGGACCCTCTGATTCTGGGAAGACCTTTCTTGGCGACTGCTGGAGCTATTATTGATGTCAAGAAGGGGAAGATCGATCTGAACCTTGGTAAAGACCTTAAAATGACCTTTGATATAAAGGATGCAATGAAGAAGCCAACTATAGAAGGGCAACTCTTTTGGATTGAAGAAATGGATTAGTTAGCTGATGAGTTACTAGAGAAGCTAGCAGAAGAAGATCACCTTAAGAGTGCTTTGACTAAGAATGGTGAAGAAGGGTTTCTGCATTTAGAAACTTTGGGTTACCAGAAGCTGTTGGACTCACACAAAGCAGTAGAAGAGTCAGAATCCTTTGAGGAATTGAATGGGTCAGCAACATAAGTGATGGCAGTGAATGAAGAAGGTTCAACTCAGGCTCACTCGAGGACTTACTCAACTGAACACTCGACCACAACAGTTGACATCCCTGCGGAGCTGATCATTCCAACATCAGACGACTGGTCTGAACTCAAAGCACCAAAAGTTGAACTTAAACCGCTTCCCAAAGGACTCAGGTATGCATTTCTAGGTAACAACTCTACATATCCTCTCATTGTGAATGATGCATTAACTGATGAACAAGTGCATCTTCTGTTAACTGAACTGAAAAAGTATAGAAGAGCCATTGGTTATTCACTTGATGATATAAAGGGCATTTCACCTAGTTTATGCACACATCACATTCATCTTGAAAATGAATCTTATTCAAGCATTGAACCCCAAAGAAGGTTGAATCCTAACTTAAAAGAAGTTGTAAAAAAAGAGATACTTAAACTATTGGAAGCAGGTGTAATTTACCCTATCTCCGATAGCACTTGGGTATCTCCAGTTCATTGTGTTCCAAAGAAAGGAGGTATGACTGTTGTAAAAAATGATAAAGATGAGCTCATACCTACTAGAACTATAACTGGACATAGAATGTGCATTGACTACAGGAAGTTGAATTCTGCATCTAGGAAAGATCATTTTCCACTTCCATTCATTGATCAAATGCTAGAGAGGTTAGCAAATCACCCATATTATTGTTTTCTTGATGGTTATAGTGGTTTCTTTCAAATACCAATTCACCCTAATGATCAAGAGAAAACTACATTCACATGTCCATATGGAACCTTTGCATATAAAAGAATGCCTTTTGGTCTCTGTAATGCACCAGCTACATTTCAGCGGTGCATGACTTCTATCTTCTCGGATTTAATTGTGGAGATGGTTGAGGTATTCATGGATGACTTTTCCGTGTATGGCTCCTCCTTCTCCTCTTGTTTGTCAAACTTGTGCAGGGTACTTTCTAGGTGCGAAGAGACAAACTTAGTACTCAACTGGGAAAAATGCCATTTCATGGTCAAAGAAGGCATTGTATTGGGGCACAAGATTTCAGAGAAGGGTATAGAGGTTGACAGAGCAAAGATTGAGGTTATGGTGCAGCTGCAACCACCAAGGAGTGTCAAAGATGTGAGAAGTTTTTTGGGACATGCTGGGTTTTATAGAAGGTTTATCAAGGATTTCTCCAAGCTGGCAAGACCAATGACAAGGCTGCTGTGTAAGGAAACAGAGTTTGATTTTGATGAGGAATGCCTGAAAGCTTTTCAACTCATCAAGGAAGCTCTGATTTCAGCTCCAATAGTCCAAGCTCCAAACTGGGACTATCCATTCGAAATCATGTGTGACGCTTCAGATTACGCTGTAGGAGCAGTCTTAGGACAAAAGATTGACAAGAAGCTCCATGTCATCTATTACGCAAGTAGAACAATGGATGATGCTCAGGTGAAGTATGCCACAACAGAGAAGGAGTTATTAGTAGTTGTTTTTGCGTTTGAAAAGTTCAGAAGCTACTTGGTGGGTTCTAAAGTCATAGTCTACACAGATCATGCATCCTTGAGACACATTTATGCAAAGAAGGACACTAAGCCAAGACTATTGAGATGGATACTACTTCTGCAAGAGTTTGACATGGAAATAGTAGACAAGAAGGGTATAGAGAACGGTGTAGCTGATCACTTATCAAGGATGAGGATCAATGATGAAGTCCCTATTGATGATTCGATGCCAGAGGAGCAACTCATGGTTACAGAATTCTTTGGAAAGAATTACAGTGGGAATGAGTTTCACCAACTGAATGCTGTTGAAGGAAGATCTCCATGGTATGCTGATCATGTCAATTACTTGGCCTGCGAAGTAGAGCCTCCCAACCTGACCAGTTATGAAAAGAAGAAGTTTTTCAGAGATATCAACCACTACTACTGGGATGAGCCATATCTTTACACTCTCTGTAAAGACAAAATCTACAGAAGATGTATCTCAGAGGAGGAAGTGGAAGGCATCTTGCTTCACTGCCATGGTTCAACATATAGTGGTCACTTCGCGACCTTCAAGACAGTATCTAAGGTACTGCAGGCAGGCTTCTGGTGGCCAACCATGTTCAAAGACGCCCAGCAGTTCATTTCAAGATGTGACTCATGCCAGAGGAAGGGAAACATCAGCAGGAGAAATGAAATGCCACAAAATCCTATATTAGAGGTAGAAATCTTTGACGTCTGGGGAATCGACTTTATGGGACCATTCCCTTCTTCCTATGGGAACAAATACATCTTAGTAGCAGTAGACTACGTGTCCAAGTGGGTTGACGCCATTGCAAGTCCCACAAATGATTCAAGAGTGGTTCTGAAGATGTTTAAAACCATAATCTTCCCAAGATTTGGTATACCAAGGGTTGTCATCAGTGATGGAGGCACACACTTCATCAACAAAGTCTTTGAGAACTTACTGAAGAAGCACGGAGTGAAGCATAAGGTAACCACTCCTTATCATCCACAGACAAGTAGTCAGGTTGAAATCTCCAACAGTGAGATAAAAGCAATTCTGGAGAAGACTGTTGGGACTACAAGGAAAGACTGGTCTGCAAAGCTAGATGATGCACTATGGGCTTACAGGACAACATTCAAGACCCCTATTGGTACAACTACCTTCAACTTTTTCTATGGAAAATAATGTCACCTACCTGTTGAGCTGATTAAAAGGCTATGTGGGCAGTGAAACTCCTAAACTTTGACATTAAAACCGCCGAGGAGAAGCGGTTGATCCAACTGAATGATCTCAATGAGATTCGCTTAGAAGCTTATGAGAGCTCTAAAATTTACAAAGAGAGGACCAAGCTTTTTCATGATAAGAAGATCATCACCAAAGACTTCCAAGTTGGTGATCAGGTGCTGCTATTCAATTCTCGCCTGTAACTTTTTCCAGGAAAGCTCAAGTCTAGATGGTCTGGTCCCTTCTGTGTTACTGAAGTTCGCCCTTATGGAGCAGTCACTCTAGCTGGTAAGAGTGGAGATTTCACAGTGAATGGCCAAAGACTCAAGAAATACTTAGCAGATCAAATCCTCCCAGAGATGACCTCAGTTCATCTCCAAACCCTCTTGATGTTTAAGGGCGTAAGGAAGTCAAGCTAATGAATTAAAACAAGCTCACTTGGGAGGAAGTCCCATGTCTATCCCTGTACATATTTTTACTTTCCTTGTTATTTTTAATGCATTTTGGTAGTGCTTTCAGGAGATAAGTGTCATGAGCTGAGTAAAGTGGATTCTGGATTTGAGAGTTCAACAGAATACTCGACCACGGGGGCAAGGAGCAAGTGAAGCTGTGCGATCGAGTTTCAATGGGGTTTTAGTCTCAAGATTTTTGAAGTTTCAACATGTCACTCTATCACGCGAGGTCACATGCTGATGAAGAGTTGTGGTCAAGATATGATGATTTTGGCCCAAAATTTTTAAAAATCATCACTATACTCGATCAACAGAAGCCACATGGTAATGAGATGACGAAGTCGAGTATGATGTAGGAGAAGAAGCAGAAGCACAACCGCAAGACTCCTCAATGGCTTGGCAGTACACACAAGCAGGCATTGATGAGCACATCAAATCCTTCTTCAGTTGAGGTAACAACTCCACTTCACCATTGTTTATACCATCTCATGTCTTCTTTCTTTATTTGGTGTTGTCCTGAGTACTTCCAAATTTTTGTTACATAGAGGACTGTGTAATTTAAGTTTGGGGGAGAGCTCAGGAAGTATCTGATGTGTTTGCTTTGTTCTTGTTTTCAAATTTTTCTTGCATTGTACATATTGTCTGCATTCATTTATGTCATTGAACACACCCTAAAAATTTGAAAAATTTCTGAAAATGATTTCACAAAAACAGAGTGTTCATGTAGTTGCATTGTCATTTTAGGATTGAGTCTAGAATGTTTCATATAGGATTGTTGCATATGCATAGGGGATGATGATGAGATAACCTTGTAAGCTTGCTCACTTACTGAATGAATTCAATGCCCTCGTTGTTAGTTGTTTAATGTTTGTGATAGAACTTGAATTAAGACTGCACCATATTTGGAATTCACAACTTGACTCTCTTGTTTTAGTTGAAGCATGCTTGATGTGATTCTTTTCCCTATCTATTAGAACCTGAACTTGACTTGTAATTATCATGTCTTTGCATTGTTGTTGAACTTGTGGCTACCAATATACATACTTGGATTTTCTTTCACCTTCCACCACTCTTGCTAATCCAAGTAGCTGATCCCCATCACTGGAACAGTTTCCCCCACCCTGAACCTAACCTTTCTTTCAAGCCCTGAATAAATTTGTGTGTGTGTAAGGCCTATTTCCGGATTGAGCTTGGTAGAAAGTGTTAGGTATGAACCGACAAGAATAGTATCCCATGTAGTTCTAGTCCACGCTTTTTGGGCTAGATAGGACTAGGTGGGAGTTTTACTTTGGGTTTGGGAATGTGTTTGGAAAGAAAATGAGAAAGAAAAACAAGTGTTATTGTTCTTAGGAGATGGAAGTGAAACAGAAAAGAATATCATGTTAGTCTAGTAAAGGATTCGGGAAGCTTGAAAATAAAAGAAGTTAGGCTATGTGCAAAGTAAAAAGAAAGGCAAAAGCCTAGAAATGTCTTAAGTCATGAGATGAAAAGAAGAGTCTTAGTTGCTAAAGAAAGTCCCAATCCGCTAGAAAATCTAAAAGAAAACCTCTCTTTAGAACAAAACCAAAAGGAAAGAATGGGTTGATCCAAAAGTTTATTGAAACATGCCTTGAGTGCAAAGGGTAGAATTAGGATCATTTTTTTTGGGGGTTTAGAGATAGGACCATCTATAGAGTTTGATATGCTTATGGTTATTTGGGTAGATGAGGTCTGTTCTTGTATGCGTAGGTTAGTTCTAACCTTTAGCATTCTACTAAAGCTCTGTCCATTCATGAGAGTTCCCTGTTATTGTGAAAAAGTCTGAAACCATTTACAGAGGAACCATCTTTGTTTCTCAGCCTTGTCCTTTAAACCAAATGAGTTCTTCAACAATGTTTTGCTTGATTCATGGTTTGAGCTTAATCAATGTTAAAGGGAATTGATGATCTAAAGGTGTGTGTAGATTGGAACAAATGTTAGGTTGTCTTGTGATGAATATGGCTAATGTTTTTAAGTAGAGTTTGGTCTCTATGCATTCCACAACTACTAACTTGGACATTGAGTTCATTTGCTTTGTCTGCATGCTTTGGTTCTGAGTCCCCGCTTTCAAACCTCTCCTCCGGCTTGTTCTTAATTGTTTGCTTGAGGGCAAGCAAAGACTAAATTTGGGGGAGTTGATAATTCTGTATTTTACTGGTTTTGAGCATTCATTCGTCATCACTTTAGCATCATTTCATCACTGTTTCATACCATTCTTTATCACTTTGCATGATTAGGATAGTTTTGCATACATGTTGCATTCTTGAGTTGTTTTCAGGTGATTCGGAGCTGTTGGGAAGCAAATTAGAAGAAGTGGATCAGCACCCACCAGTATGCTCGACCACATGCTCGATTACCATTCTCCAGCAAGCTTCCATCATTGTGCTCGACCACATGCTCAATTCACCACTCGAGTACTTTCAGCAACCATCATCTCAAAGCACTCGATTGCATCACCAGGCAACAACTCGACTCACCACTCGACCTCGTGGTCGAGCACCCTCTTCTTCAGCCACTCGACTGGATGCTCAATCTCCACTCCCCACAGCCACTTGATCACAAGCTTCATAGTCTTCTCAGATCTCAACTCAACCAGACATTGAGCATAAGGAAGAGAAGAGGATGAAGCCAGACTCGAGAACATACTCGACCAAGTGCTCGATCGCATCATGACGTGAGCAAGAAATCGCAAAGGCGCCAGCTTTACTCGACTTCTCCACTCGATCGCACGAGGTCGAATGTCTCCGTAAACCGCCTTAATACTTTGTCGTCTTGTGATTTAGGGTTTTCTAGTATTTGCTATAAATAGGTTGTTTCTCTTAATTTGGAAACTAAGTTTTATTCTGTAGAACAATTAGTGTATTCTTCATCTTTGTAATCCAGATTTCTCTTAATCTATTGAGTATTTGCTTTTGATTTCTTCTACAAAGTTGTTCATCTTGTTGAGATCTTGCTAATATGAAGTTTTTATGCATTTATGGGTTTATGTTCATGTTCATGAGTTTTGAGTAGTGATTAGGGTTCTTGAGGATGGGTTAGGGTAGTTTAGAATCCTATAACAGTATACATAGTAGGTAGCGAGATCAAATAAAACCTAGTGCGTCACTATCATCATCTTACGCACCGATCGGTCTATCTGATCAGGTTCAGTATCCAATCCTGTGTAGGGCGGGGGAGCTGCTAGTTCGCTAGGAAAATAGAAAAAGAATATAGAAAATCTATAATCAGTCAATTGCAATTGGAGAAGAAAGTTAGATATACTTCTCGCTAATCCTTCTTCTTTTGATCAGCCTAGCATCTCCCTCGTGCTTATTTATTCTTTCACTTTTACCTACTGCAAGACACATGCCCATCCCAAGAGCGCTATGAGTTCATAGAGTGGAGAATTCTTCATGGTTCATCCTTTTTTCATGCAAGGCTAGTACAGATGGTGAGAATGCTCTGGAAGAAGGTGTCCCAGTCCGTAGGGGCACTTTCAATCAACCCGGTGGGCGCTCAGTGACTCGACTGAAACGAGAAGGTACTTATTGGTCCAACGGAATTCTGCTTTATCATGAAAGTTATCGACCGAGGAATTCCATTTCGGTAGCAGGCTTCTAAATACGCTGCTTGCCCGAACCAAGGACCTTCACATTCTAATCAAAGGGAAGATGCTAAGGGTACCGATAACTTCTGATTATGGATTCTATCCAAGGATCGGGTTCTATCTATGATTGGTGCGACGAATGCGATGACTCTTGGTTAAGGCCTTGCCTTCCCTCATCGATCAAAATGGCCAGTCACAATTGTTGCGCCCTGTCTCCCTGCCCTGAGTACGTCCTGGAAAGCGAATTCTTAAGCTTGGCCCCTCTCTTTATTTGAAATGCTTTAGTGAGATTCACATCTCGGGAATATTCTTCGATACGAGCTACTGTACCCTTATCTTATAAGAAGCCTTCTCTACAACCTTCACTATTTTATTAGTTTCTAGTAAGTAAGTCTCCTGATGCTACCCAGAAGCTCCCTCCTGATTCTCGTTGTTAGGTATTTGACTTAGAAAAGAGCAGCACTAATGGGATATTTTTCTTAATGGTATTCTGCTACCCTCTCCTTTTAGTCGAGTAATCAATCCCTCTCCTCATCAACAAGTGGAAGAGTCACGTCAGTGCCTAAAGGTCAGTTTGAAACTCCGAGACTGCAGCTCCAGCAGAATCCTTCCTTGGTTCAGATTCCTTCCCTGCCTTGGGATGCCTTACTTTCTTTAAGGGAAAAGACAGTATGATGGTGGTTTTTTTCCCTTACTTCTGTTTTAGTCGATCGAGTAGTAACCCACTAGTTATTCAAGCAGTTTTCTTTCCCCTATCCCTTTAGCTTTAGTCGGCCGAGCAGGTTCTAACCTTTTCTTCTGGTCGAGTACCTTCGTTCCTCTTCCTCAACTGGTTGATTAGGTGCTCCAAGATCTGGATCTTCTATTTCATAAAACTGGAAGTCTTGACTCGCCCTTCTCTCTCTTTCTGTCCCAAGGCAATGTTCAGTCGCTGACTTAGGCTTCTTTTCAACTATCAGCCTGTCGTTCGAAAGCAGTCCACTCCGGCTCTCTGGTATTGATTTTATATGGCAAACCTCGGCTAATAGAAAATGGACTTTTCAGATCCCAAGGGTAATCAATCACTACTGATAGGGATCATTGGCTCAAAAGTCACTATCTTGGGAATAGCTGTGCATGATGTGTGATGGTATGTGGCTTAGCTGTATTCCTGTCCTTTACTGTGATGTCTTTCATTTGTATAGGAAAGGTGGGAAGTACTCCAAGTGATCGAAGCTATCCTCTGCTGTTAGCATCCGTACTGTCAGCTTCTGTTTAAAGAGTATTCATTCCTCCGTTCGGATAGTAGGGATCAGGTATGTGGCGAAGGATTCTTCCTGTTGGTAGTTGGGATGTAGTTTAATGAGTTCACAACAATTACCCCAAGGTTTCTTGATCCATCTTTCAAGCTGTAAGGCTCGCTCTGTTCTCAAGGCTTGGTAGCTCTTCACAAAGTCCTCCTTTTTCTCACGAGTTGGAACCGTGCCAACACATTTTCATATCGTCCCCAGTAATAGAGTGATAGGAGGAACCCCTTTCAATTATGTATTACGCCTTAATCCATCAGGGATATCTAATGAATTCCACAGACTTTGATTGAAACCACTATTATCTATGCTTCCTTTAGAGAAAGAAGATCTCACAAGAGAAGGGATTAGATACGCCCCTACCTTACTTGTTCACTGTACTAGATCTCCATATCATATGTGTAAAGCGCCCACCTTGGCTTGGATACGAAAGATGGACTGGAGTGGTTACACTAGCCGATGCTTAAGCGTCAGCCCCCTTCCCCATAAGCCTCATCCGTACCTTAAGTCAATAAGTTGCCGACTCGGCATCCGCCGAAGCCTATAAATGTTCAATATAAAGTTCCATCCTCCATTTATTTCCCACGGATAAGGAAAGCGGTTGCCGTAAGCTTCAAGCTTAGTGAAATGGGTAGACTTCCTCGTAGGGCCACCAACTGTTCAATCTCTATCTCCATCTGCTACCTTCCACTCTTTCAATAGAAGGTCATCAGTCCTCCGAGACAGAACTCTGGGAAACTTCTTTCTATAGCGATTGGACACGTGTTTTTATCAAGTTAATGCAACTCCGTTTCAATTCCTTAATTTGACTCTAACTATATGTCAATACCCCCGCAGTCCACTATAGGGGAGAGTTCACTCCAGATAGGGGTATTACCAGCGGCTTCGATCACATCCTATCCTCTCTAGCTACTGGCTTGCTTCCGGGGATTGTCGGCAAAGAGAGCGAGTGAGGGAGTCAGGTTTAGGCTTGAACACTAGGTTCAATAGGTTAGGGATCCTGAAGTCCCAGAGCCTATTCGATAGGTATCCTTTTACGCTATTTGCTTCGATGCTTTACTACTCTTGAATGTCGGAAATCGGATTCTATTTGATCTTATTTCTTGTCTGAGACTGATGACAGCTTAGAAGGAAAGTGAGGCACTATTCGCTAATCAGGAAAGAGGCTTGACTCTTGCTTGTCGATCTCTATTCCTCCTCGTACATTAAGTAGAGCAGGGAATAGGAATAGTAAAAGAAAAGGCCTAGAGCAAGAGAATCTAGCTAGTTCGATTTGAACTAATCGCTGTGAGGGAGGAAAGATCAGATCTCACGTAAAAAGTTGTAGATAGTCTATTCAATGGCGGAGTCCTTTGTGAAATAATAAGCTATGGAATGTGGATCGAACGAGAAGGATTCGAGCAAGTACCGGACACAAACAAAAGAAACAAGAAAAGGGCCACGATCCTATCTTCGTTTTCGCCCTGCCCTTGAACGATAGAAGAACTACTTATCTTCTCTTAGGTAGGGGTCGATCGGTTCGCATCTATGGTAAATCAATAGGTCCGCGGATCTATTCTTCTATACGAGAAATTGCCATCTCGTAGCACCAACCACCACGACACCGATTTCCTGTCGTAGGGAGCACTCCATTCCCAACTATGGAAAAGAAACTCTTGTCGGCTGACTCTGGCTATAGGGATGTTACAGAATTCCCTGCGAGAAATCCTCCCGCTGCTATTGTAGGGGCTTAACCATTTTCGATGGCAGAAGCATTGGATGCCCTTTTTTCTCCAACACTAGATGCGCTTGATCTAGCCCTCCCTTGGAACTAGATCCCTAACTTGGAAATCAAAGAAATATCTAACTGGCTTATTTGCGTACTTAGCAATGGCCATGAATAGCACTTTGACATAGATTTCTATTTTGAATGCCACTACTTCAACTACTGCTTCAATGGGAATAGCAGAAAAATGGAATTCAGAAAGTGGCCCTCTAAGGAAAGGAAAAAAATGTATATCTTATCGTGAGCCCTAGAATCAGTTTGCCTAAAATCACTTGATGGAACAGGAGTTCGAGTTTGAGTTACTCCAAGAACTACAGGGAATGCCATAGTAGAGCTAAAGCCAATAGCCGTAGCAATGAAAGCTGTCGTTCCTGTTCCTGTCATTTCACTACTATTCCTTTTCTTTGTCCGGATGGGAATAAGTTGTGATATAACCCCTACTGTGGTGGATCCATTGTTAGGAGGAACCCCTGTTCCAGCACGAAGTACGGTAGCCGGCTCAGTCTCATAACATCTTCCGAGTTTGGATACCTATAAAAAGGAGGATAACCGTTTGATTGCATTAAGATTATGTATACTGCTATCCTTCCTCAACATCTCTTTGGGAACATCTTCTTTCCTTCGACTAGGTCATCCCTACGAGGAACATATCTATCTCCTACCCCGCCGAGTAGGTTCACAAACCCTAGTAGGATCTGCTTCTAATGCATGCTTCGCGAGTTCTACGGCTGTCCATACCCTATCCATCCTTAATAACCCGGACATCTATTTCTTTCTATCTGTTGATTATAGCTGTGATTCTGCTGTTGTAGATCAAATAAGAAGTTCTAGTTCGGAATGTCAAGAAACTAGACAGCAAAGAGAGCTAACGAGGGTAATCGCTCAACTAGCAACACTTGCTGAATAGCTACAAGGAAGAAGAGGAGAGATTCATTAATGACAGAAGAAGCTAGGCTACCCTTAGCCGCCTCGATAGAAGCTTTGGGAACGATGAGTGGTTTCGCATATTTCCACGTGTCCACATGGAGTATTTGGACATGATGGGCTCGGATCATAGGCCCATATTTAGAACTTTCGCGGCCGAAGAAGCGTCAGTTTGTGGAAAGTTCTCCTTTGAGAAACGCTGGCTGTCGAAACCAGGGATTGGGGATATTATATATAAGGGCTGGAAAGGAGGCTGGACTGTCGCAATCAAACTCTCCGCCTGCCGGATCATTCCCCTGTAGCTAGCTTTGATTAAAGAGTCTCTTTCTTGGTTCGTTGGGAATGTGCATGATGAGAAAAGGTAGTTAGCTTATCTGCCTTGTTCCTTTGCTTGCATGAAGAAAGACTCTCCTCTGTTTGTTTTGTGGGAATAGGCATGACTAAGCCAGTTAGTTTCCTACGGCGAGCTCGAGCAGCTTTGTATTGCGTCGATATCTTTCCATGACATGCCCCGCTATCTATGTTTACTGGAACCAGGCCTTAAGGTGAAGGGCCGCCTCTCTAAGAAAATAAGTTTGGGGGAAGAAGAGCTCTTGCAATGGATTCCTCAGTAGGAAATGCAAAAGAAGAAAGAAAGAGCAGTGCTTTCTTAATAGTCGTGGGAGTCCGGGTCTAAGGATCCCTTTAGTCGACTAACTGACGTTCCTTATATTTCATAGGTAGCGCGAAGGGTGGCTCTTTTGGGCAGTTGCTAATGCTGATGGGTTTCTAGTTCCATGGATGGATAGGAACTAAGCTAAGTCTGCTAAGTAAGCAGGGAGTTCTACTTTATTTTATCAGAAGATTGCTGCGCTAGTTCCGAATCTTATCTCTTACCTTCCGTAGTTAATCCCTTTTGCCAACACAGGGCTACGCTTGTTTACAACACACCCTTGTGAAGTTGCTAAACTGGCTATCCTTTTCAGGAGAGTTCCTTTGATCTGATCCCAGCACAGAGGATAGAACACAGATAAGTAAGTCAACTAGGTTAGGTGAAGATGGGCAGCTAATCTACTAAGTTGGTTGGTTGAGCACACTCCTGGGAAGGGGTAAACTGACTCTTAGGGTCTTTCGCCCGCGTTTATACTATAGTGGCAGTGGCACCCAATTGATTTTAGCACGAGATAGGGACCAATCTTCATCCACGGGTGTGTGCTGGAATGTGTGCAATACTAGTTTATCGGGCTTGCTTCGCTAGGAGTATACAGATAACAGTTAGGAAGGAATAACCCAGCACTGCGCTAGAGAAAGCAGAGGAATACCGAGAAGTAGAGAGAACTTGCTTCGCTAGGAAAGGAAAAGGGAGAGTTGGTTTCACCTTCCCTATAAGAACTAAGGTTTACCCAACTCCCTAGCCATCTATGAAACTATGATACTTTATACTTCCAAACCTGAAAAGGAAAAGGAAGACTAAAGCATGGGACTAAAGCTGAGGAGGAGCTAGTGGAACTGTCTACCCAAGAATTAGAACAAAAGCTGCTCACAGTACACCTTTGTTTAACTGTACGAGCGAGAATACCAGCTAGTCATGTAACTGCCAAGAATAAGGATTCTAAAGGAAAGAGTTAGGTGTGCCAGAGATCCTGGGATTCCCTTTGGAGAGGAAAGCTCCTACTATTACTATTAAGGAGCACTCAAAGCTTGCTTCGCTAGGACAGGACAGCACAGAAGAGTAGATAGCTTGCTTCGCTAGGAGTGTGCTAACTTATTCTCATAGGCGTACCCGCGTAGAAGAAGCTACCTTCCTCAAACTCCTCTGCGCAACCCACCCAGCCATACCAGAGAGTGCTATCACAAGGAAATTGTCTGGTCTCAGAAGATGAGAGCTTCTTTTTTAGCAGAGGTACTGATGTCAGGAGAGGGATGGCGTACAGACCTCAGTGTGCACTAGCTCCAATACTCTCTTAGTCAACTCTTGGCTTATGCTGTCCAAATCCTCCCAGCTACATTAGCTGCATTAGCCGCTTGTCTCGGTCCTCCAGCTCTGCTACGCTACCCCGGAAGACTCGCACCTTATAATATAAGGAGGTAGGCTTAGAGCCAGCAATAAAGCTAGCAAAGACAGCTCTACCGCGAGCTAATAGTCTTTGCGGACATGCAACCTTCATCTTGACTTCTATGGAGCGCATGAAAACGAAACTTTTCCATCTCATATAGCGACGAATTGATGCAACCTTGTTTTCCTTCGTAAGACCACATGAGAAACCAAAAAGTTTTCACTCCACCATGGCGAAAACCTAGCAAGGCCCTTTGACTCTTTGGATGACATGAAAAAGTAGAATCTGGCTTCTACCCCTAGTGGAAAACCTAGCAACCCAGTTTGACTCTTTGGGGACCCATCGGTAAGAGAAATGTTGCCTTCTACCATGGCGAAAACCTAGCAAATTTGATCATTTTCCACGATTCCTAAGAGTGAAATCATCGATAGCCAAAATACCGGGGTTTGTGTCGCTTGTCTCTTTTTGATCGGCTTTCTAAGTATGAATTGAGTTGACAACCAAAATTCCCGGGAAAATGCAACTCTTCACTTTTTGTTATGATTTCAAAGAGTGAAAACATCGGCAAGCTCAAAACACGGGAAAATGGAAATGCTCTAAACCGTAGAATCACAACAGCCTTTCTCTTAGGGCAACAGGGGAACAAGGAACCTGGGAAAGACCAACACAACTTCCTTGACTTCCTAGGCTTCTATGCGGAGAAGGGTTTTAGGAAAAGAGGAGAACTAAGAGAAAGAACAAGGGAAGAACAAACCAAGGCTTGAAGACCTAACTTCCCTCTCTGGGTTACTGACCTTACCTTCCTAGGCTTATCTCCCATTCCTATAACCGGGCTTAGCTTCCTAACCTTACTCCTCTTCCAGGGAGAACTGACTTCCCAACTGAGCTTACCTTCCTAACACCTAACTCAGCTGGGAGAACTTCCTGCCAGGGCGATCCTTCCTTCCCTTCCTTCCATTATACCGGGCCGGGGAGAGGGTAATGAACCAAAGAGTAGTATACTTTATGAATGGGAAAGCTGTCATCAAGCCAGATGCGGATGATATTCTAACTGCTGCGCTCTGCTGCGCTTACGCCTTTTGATTAGACAACTCCTTGTGCCAAGCTAACTAACTAGGATTTGTTCAAAGGAATCGTTTAAACATAAAGAAGAGTTAGCTACTCTGACGAATCTAATGTTATCTGCGTTGAGGTTCAAAGAATGGGTGATTCCCTATACCCTATATAAGATAAGTGAATTAGTTCTTCAATCGATTCATCTCGGCCTTAGACTGCTACGGTTAACTCTTTCCCCGAGCACCTGGACTGGTTATCTCGAAAGAAATGCTTTCATATCATAGCTGCTGACTTGGCTTTGAAGAGCTGAAGGAACGGCTACTGATTAGGGACTCAAATCATTTCATCCGGAAGTGACTGCACTCGCCTAAGCAAAGGGTAAGCTACTTTCATAACCACCAGGAAAGCCTAGCTACTTGTTCGTTCCTCACCCTGTCCCTTACCTCTTACCGTGGGAAAAGCTGTTGATATTCGTAGATCGTTCGTTGATTCCCTTGCTTTAGGGTAATGATTCTTCTGGGGCCACTAAAGAAAGAGTTCTGCCTTCTAGCCAAGCCTTTGAGACCAAGTCAAGCTTCCCAGCAGTCAACCAAGAAAGAGTGTTTCTCTCCTACTGAAGAAATGGAAGTCTGTCTGCTTTCCATCTTAGCATTGTTAACCTCTGCTCTTTCCAGAACAGGTTATCTCTCAATCAATGTATTCACGCATCTCAAAAGAGTGAAAAAAAGTAGTCCTTCCTCCCAGAGCTGAAATAGCCGGGCTTCTTCCTTCAACTAAGGTAATGATGACCCGAAGTCTTAGTGTGGCTGACAAGGGGGCTTACAAGAATGAACTGTTGAACTAGCTCGCGCGGAAAAGATATATCTGTTAGTAACTAAGAAAGTGCTAATCTCGCAGAGTCAACTGTTAAGAAGCGGCGGAGAGAGGTGTAAATCAGCAAGCCTTCCAACAAAGGATTTCGCAGTGGAGATTAGGTGATAGGCCTGCGTTGGCACATAAAAGAATTTCCAACCCGACCATTCAAGGAAATAGACAAGATTTAAGCTCCTTGCTTGGGTTCGGTTATCATTAAATGTATAGGCTGGGGTATTGAAGTGAAGATACTTGCATAAATAGAAACTTCGGGCGGTAGAAGAGAGGCCCTTTCTGATACGTCAAAAAAAGAGAGACTGATTCTGACTCTCCCAATTAAGGAAGACGGAAATGGCTGGTGCCGGTTGGTCCAACCAAGAAAAAAGAGATGGGATTTGTGACGAAAGCAAGGAAGACTCTTAGTTGTTGAATGCGAGTCACTACATAGGTGGAATTTGATAAGCTCCTTTAGGCCCGGCTAGCCCGTAGAGTCTTAGGGGTTTTCCCCACTTTCCCTGACGCAAGGTCGGGGTCTTTACGAATAGGACAAATATACACCAACCCTTTAAAGGATGAGGTTCCAGTTCGCCATTCCTATTATTTATAGGCTTCCAGTCTCCTCAGAAGTCCGCTCTTCTATCTTCGCAGAATTCACCTGGGTCTCTTACTAACCTTCGCGTCTAGGGCATGATGTCTTTATTTAAGATGTCAATCGTCTTGTTATTCTCAATAAATTCTTCCAGGCCTCTCTACGGGATTGGAAGAAGGAGAGGAGAAGGAGAGAGTGAAAGGAGATAAGTAAATGTTATCACAGACGGAGATGCCAGTGAGAATACTGAACAGACAACAGCTGAGGATACACAGCCTAAGCTCTTTGACCATAAACCATCCAATAATAAAGAGAAGATGTGGAAGGGTGAAAGATAGTGTACTAACGAGAAAGGTGAAAAGCTAGGGAAATTCCTGTTCAAGTTTCAGCTTGATAGCTATATCTTTCCTTTCTTAACTGGGTTTTTGAACTTCACATATATATAGCCCATCAGCTTGTGACTTCGCACTCTCAGTTTCGAGATTGGGAATCGACAGAACTGCCCTTTCTTAACTTAATTATAAAGGGTAGCTTAGCTGGTTAGATTTACTGAAGGTAATTCAATCGCTGAACGTTGATAATAGCTTTCGAAAAGAGATCCTGACTCTCCAGCTAGTTCAAACTTCCCCGATTAGTAATGCTCTCACCCTGGGGACATATCTCACCTTTGTCAGCAAAACAGTAGAACCATCTTCATTTCTCAGTCTCACACTTCCTATTCCCTTCACTGTTGACATGGTGTCATTTGCCATCTTTACTTGTTCCACTACCAGCATCTGATAAACTCACAAACCATTCTCTTCTTCCGAAAGAACAACCTGTGTCAAGTATCCAGACTTCCCTTTGTTAGGAATCCCTAATTGAAAGTGAGAAGGGACCTACACTAGTATATAAAGGACATGGGCCTCTCCACTCATTGCCAATTGGTTTTGAGTTGGAAGCCCATGAACACTCACATGGTATCAAGAGCCATGGAGGGTTCTCTTGAGTCTTATCCTTTTCCTTCCAATATCAATATTACTAGTTGTGTCTCCCATTAAACTCAACGATCGGAACTATCTTCTATACGACGAAGGAAGGGTGCGATTGAGTCCGCTGAACTTGGGCGAGAGATGTGACTTCGTTCCTCTCCTTTCAGTCGAGTTATTTAAACCTCTCCAGAGCTCTGGTGTCTACGAGAAGCTTCATGAGTCAAACAATTGAGGAAGCCGATACTTATACTTTGGTAGAGAATCTCGCACAAAGCAATGGGAGTCATGGCTCGGATTATGATCGGACTACAAGGAAAAACAATGATGAATCTCATCATGCCATCCAAGAGCTGAATGCAAAAATGGATAAGATATTGAAGCGTGACCAAAAGAAAAGATGACGGTAAACTCTTGTGAAGAGTATAGTGGATATCAAGGGTACCAAGACTTTAGTGTTGAAGGGTATGAGGAGCCACAAAAAGAGTTGAACTATGTTAGAGGTCAAGGATTCCAACCAAGGCCTTTCAACCAAGGGTTCCAAGCTAGAGGGGCTACTGCTCCAACAAAGACCACCTTACCAAGCGCCCTACCAAGCACCTTACCAAGCCCCTTACCAAGCTCAAGGGAGTTCTTCTTCTGCTCCAACTGCACCAGATAGTGAGGTGAAGCTAATGTTGCAACAATTCCTTGAAGGACAAAAGAAAAGTACCATTGAGATGAACACAAAAGTGGACAACATGTACAATGATCTTAATGGGAAGTTTGAAACTTTGGCCTCTCATGTCAAATCTCTTGACAACCAAGTTGCTCAAACCGCCTCTTCATCAAAGAGACCCATGGGAACACTACCCGGTAAACCGGAAGCAAACCCAAGGGAACATTTTACATAATGCTTAGAAGTGGAAAAGAGCTTGAGGAAGTTGTGAGAGATGATAAGGAAGAGGAGCAAGTTGTTGTGAGAAAGGCTAAACAGATCGTCAACTTTCCCTTGCTTGGCATGCTCTCATCAGCAAGGTATGGCTTAAGGCGCTGGCCATTCACCGTGAAGTGTTCACCATTGACATCCCAAAGCACTACCGCTCCATACGGTTTCACTTCCTTTATGCGAAAGGGTAAAAAACATCTAGATCTCAACTTTCCTGGAAATAACTTGAGTCTAGAGTTGAGGAGCAGCACTTGGTCATTTACCTTGAACTCCCTTGGTAAGATCTTCTTATCATGCCAAGCCTTAGTCCTCTCCTTGTAGATCTTTGTGTTCTCGTAGGCCTCTTGCCTTATTTCGTCGAGGTGGTTCAATTGGACCAACCGCCTTTCCGAAGCGGTTTTTATGTCATAGTTCAACAATTTTGTAGCCCAAAAAGCTTTGTGCTCAATCTCAACCGGCAAATGGCAAGACTTACCATAGACAAGATTGAAAGGTGTGGTTCCTATGGGTGTCTTGTATGCCGTCCTATATGCCCATAGCGCATCGTCAAGCTTGGTGGACCAATCCTTTCTTGTTTTCCCAACCGTCTTCTCGCTTTGATTTATCGGTTGGAGATTTCCACTTGGCCACTTGTTTGAGGATGGTAAGGAGTGGCAACCTTATGCTTCACACCATGTTTTCTTCAAAAGGTTCTCAAAAACTTTGTTGATGAAGTGAGATCCCCCATCACTAATAACCACTCGTGGTATACCGAATCTTGGGAAAATCACTTTCTTAAACATTTTTAGCACAACCTTGGCGTCATTAGTGGGGCTCGCAAGAGCTTCCACCCATTTTGAAACATAATCTACCGCCATTAGGATGTATTGGTTTCCATGAGAAAATGGTTTTTTTCATGAAATAGATGCCCCACACATCAAATACTTCTACTTCCAAGATAAAGTGTTGTGGCATCTCATTCCTCTTTGTAAAGTTGCCCTTCCTTTGGCAAGCGTCGCAAGAAGAAACAAACCCATGAGCATCCTTGAACGTGGTTGGCCAATAGAATCCTGCTTGTAAAACCTTGGCCACTGTTTTAAATGTTGCGAAATGTCCTGCATACTCCGATGCATGCATGGCAATGGTAGAGAATGCCCTTCACTTCCTCTTTTGAAATGCATCTCCTAAAAAGACCATCGGAGCATCTCTTATACAAAAATGGCTCATCCCAAAAATAATGTTGCACATCTCGCAAGAATTTATTCTTCCTATATCCATGGAACATTGGAGGCTCTTGATCACAAGCCAAGTAATTCAAAAAATCGGCATACCATGGAAGGTCATCTTCCATGCTTTCCAAAATCATAACCGCGGGATACTCTTCCTTCAAATATTCGAGCACATAGACTTTCTTTTCGGGGAGGCTATCATCTATCGGTATGTCCTCCTCGACCCGAAGTCTAGACAAGTGATCCGCGACTCCATTCTCAATTCCTTTCTTGTCCTTTATAACCAAATAAAACTCTTGGAAAAGTATAATCCATCTAAGTAGCCTCGGTTTCGCGTCCTTCTTTGCCAATAAGTATCTCAAAGCCGCGTGGTCCGTGTGCACTATTACTTTGGAGCCCACCAAGTAAGACCTAAACTTCTCAAAGGCGAAAACTATGGCGAGGAGCGTAAGCGCGGTGGTGGCATAGTTGACTTGCGTGTCGTCCAAGGTTCTACTAGCCTCATCTTTTCCCCCTCCCCGGATCCATCATCCTCGAGGAGGAGGAAATCTAAGTCCAAGACTCTTTTAGTAAGACTATGGATTGCTAATCTGCCTACGCGGAAAAGGAAGCCTTCTCCCTCTCAAACTAAAGAGTAAAGATAGCCCTTCCTTGCCCTAAAATACATGTAACATTGGATTTGCTAGTATTCCTACGGGGCTTACCCGAAGAGCCATCCTAATCCATCTTGCTAATGTTCCGGTCTTCAAACAAGAAAGAGCTAGGGGGCTCGTTCGCCCTGACGCTGGTTAGACGTGAGGTCGAACATGTCCCGCTTCGCCCTATGGCACTAAGTAGATGGCGCTCAACTTCCTGTCCTTCCTTTGCCCCAAAACGGCTCCAACCGCGTAGTCACTTGCATCGCACATGACCTCAAATGGTAAATTCCAGTTGGACTATGGGCGCGGTCACTAGAGCCTCTTTAAGCATCAAGAATGCCTCAAGGCATTTCTCATCAAACATAAAAGCCACATCTTTGCATAAGAGTTGTGTGAGTGGCCTAGCAATCTTCGAGAAATCCTTGAGAAATCTCCTATAGAACCCTAATGTCCTAAGAAGCTTCGAATACCCTTTACCGAGTTTGGTGGTTGCAAACTTGTCATCACCTCAATCTTCGCTTGGTCAACGAATTTTTTACTTGTTTTGAACAGTATTCTAAAGACACGTCTTACGAAAAGCAGATTTCATTTTTTGAGGAAATTATTAAGTGGGATTCTGAAACGTATAATTACAGCTTGCACTTTTAACGAGGAACTCTCGCAATTAGCTCTACTTTCTTTCTTTCTGGTTTTGGTGTTCCGATATCTTTCGTAGGATGAGTTCGATCCATTAGGTTCTTCAATTTGTTCAGAAAAGAAACAAGAAACAAGAAAACATCTTTGATTACGATTAAAAGGAACAATCTCAAATAGACCAAGATCAAATTTCGGGTCATTTCTTGGTGAACATGATCTGCCATAATCTCTTCGATTCCTTCATTTATGTGCCAGAATAAAGAGAGATTTGGTAGAAAGTGGAAGAGACTTTATTGTATATGATAATCAAAGGGAGTGGGAAAGCTGCAGTAATTCTTTGGAAAAGCCCGGTTCTCTTTGTCTTCGAGCTTTCATTTTTTAATCCACTCTTTCGTTCCTTCATATACCTCCCCACCAATAGATAGAGACAAATAGGAATAACCAAACCACGTCTACAAAATGCCAGTACCATGCAGCTGCTTCAAAGCCAACGTGATGCTCCTTCGTCAGATGACCAAGATATTGCCGAATACCACATATAATCAAGAAAAGAGTACCTATAATAACATGAAAACCATGAAAGCCTGTTGCTAAGAAAAAGGTAGAACCATAAATACTATCCGAAATAGTAAAGGGTGCTTGATAATATTCCATTCCTTGAAAGCCAGTAAATACTAGAGCCAATAAAACGGTAGCTACTAAAGCATAAACTGCTCGTTTTTCCTTCCCCGCGAGTATAGCATGATGAGCCCAAGTTACGGCAGCTCCGGATGAAGGGAGAATAGGGGTATTAAGAAAAGGGATTTCCCAAGGATCTAAAACCCCAATCCCTTTTGGGGGCCAAATACCTCCGATCTCTACCGCAGGTGCCAAAGAAGAATGAGAAGAAGCCCAAAAAAAAGCAAAAAAGAACATAACCTCCGATACGATGAACAGAATAGAACCATATCGAGGTCCTAATTGTACGACTTTGGTATGATGTCCTTCCAACGTGGATTCACGTAGAACATCGCGCCACCATACGAACATGGTATATAGGAGAAATATGAGGCCCAAACTTAGAAGTCTTGCACCCCCTTGAAATGGGTGCATGTACATCACACCTCCTACGGTGGTTGCCAAAGCTCCGAGTGAACCCGAAATAGGCCATGGACTTGGATCTACCAAATGATAAGAATGCCTCTGAGATTCAATCATAAACCACTTTGTCTCGGTTATATGTAAACCCCCACCCTTCACCCCCACCGGGCTCTTTCTCTTTGGGGTCTAATTTTCTTTCTATCTGACAGGACAAACTAATAGGAAGGGATGGTTCTTTAATTGCATTGATAGAAGTCTAACTAGAAAAGGATCTCTCTATTACTTTGAGAAGAGAATCGTTGGTTTGACCGACGGAAAGCATGGGAGAAAGAAAGATGCACAAACAGACTGAAATCTATGAAAAGAAAGAAGAGAACGAAAGAACGGATTTAGTTCTGGGGGGGTTGGTGCTCGTGTGCATGGATGAGCACACGGAGACACCAATTAAGGAACGCACGGCGTGCGCTTTCCTCCTCTACCCTTGCTAACTCCGTATTAAACCTTCCCCTCCACTCGGCGATTTGCCGATCCCGAATGGAATCAGCTCTTCGACCGAGATGGATTTGGCGTTGGAGTGATCTAATTTCCTGATCCAGGCGCGCCGTTAATTCCCGACGTCGGCCTGGATCCCCCTCGTTCTGGAGGGCCCGTTCCGTCCCCTCGACCCGTTCCCAAGACTCCGCCAATTGGAGATTCCGTGCTCGTAAAGAGTCGGAACTCTCAATTTCGTTGTACAACGACGATACGGAGGGATTGAGAGCAATCTCGTTACCCTCCGTATCGGCGGCAGGCAGGTCCACATGTGGAACGACAAATAAAGTGGGGGTTTCCAGAAGCCCAAGAAGACAGAACGAGAGTCTCAATAATAAGAGAACTCGCCCTAACTTCGGGGCTATGAAAACAAGAAAGTAATAGAACCCCCCCAACAGTGCTGGGGGATTCGCGAAAACTCTTACCCATATCTTACCATTTCTTCGGAATTGTCCGCTCATAGCACGATGTAAGTGTCCGATTATAGCCCGACGCGCTGCTTCAATGGCTCGATATGAAAGACGACCAGCTTTACAACTTTTAGTGCCATATCTTCCAAAACCCAGTTTTGTACCATCCGGTTTGCAACCCCTACTACATCTGCCTTTACGATATTTACTATATTTCGTACGTTTCGGATATAGCACGTCCCCCTTTTTTTTTACTATATGAAATCCATACTTTGACACCTGAGATTCCGTAACGAGTAGATACTTCCGCAGGAGCATAATCGATTTTCTGGTTAAATACATTACGAGAAGTTTTTCTATGCTTATAGCATTTATACTTTCGCGGTCGCCCTCACTGAACCGACTTGAATCTGAACTACGATTTTTTCCCCAACTTGCTTTATTAACGGGCATTTTCGGGGACTAGCCCGCTTCTTCATTACTCAAGAGGGCGATTGCCCGGTCCTCTTTCATGTGGAATCATTTTAGATCGTATCCCCACAAGCCTGCCTCCACTTTCTTATGTGAAAGAGTTATTCTATGAAAGAAAATCTCGTTTTTTCACATATACAAGCTAAAACTACAACAAGTGGGAGAGGCAGGATTCGAACCTACGTAGAAAAACTTCAACAGATTTACAGTCTGCCGCTTTTGACCACTCGGCCACTCTCCCCTTCCCGGGCCGAGGCCCCCTCAATGGGTTCTAAGAAGGAGGTTTTTTCCCTGAATCAATAAAAAAAGAAACTTATTGATTTGATTGAAGGGAACTAATACTATTTCTTAGCTTAGCTAGCGTTCCGGGAGAATCTAGTCATTTAGTCAATTCATAACAATCTCTGTAAAGCAAGGGACAAAGCTTCTACGACAGCTTCCCCCTCATGTAGTCGTCGGCCTTCCCCAGCCCCCCTTCGTCGCTTCCGGCGAAGCTGCGAGCCCTACCCTTCTCGAGCCTACTTAAATAGCTTACGCTTACCAAGCCTAGTCTACTAAAAGAGGGCTACAGTAAGCAAGCTTTCCCCCTTTGTTTTTGTTGTGGGTCGCGCCTCACCGCAGGCACTGAATGAATGAAATGAGTGGTCTGCAAGCCTTCCCCCTTTAAAATTACCAAAAACTTCGTTGCCGCTAGTGGCGAATAAAATTTCAACCATCCCACCCGAAAACCACTCGGAGCCTAAAGAGAGTTCAGTCTACAAGAAGCTGGCAGAGCTTTAGCCATTGGACTACATCGCACTATCCTACCTAAACCCTTTTCTTGTTTGTTCGGATTCTGTTCTTTTTCGAATGAGGCTAGTGGAGACAAATTCCTTCCGACTAATGAAGAGATACTACTCCAGTCTTCCCATTCATTCCCAGTTGATCCTTCTTCTTCCTAAGAATTTAACGAACCAAGTTCACCTATACGAGAGTGAGGAATCAAAACCAACAATCAACTTTCCACTTTTGACACGATTCAGCTAGTTTAGAAACAAAGGAGAAGGACAGGGGCCGTTAGGTCATAAAAGCGATAACTAACAAATCTCCCCAAGTAGGATTCGAACCTACGACCAATCAGTTAACAGCCGACCGCTCTACCACTGAGCTACTGAGGAACAACGGGAGATTAGATCTCATAGAGTTCAATTCCCGTTCTCAACCCATGACCAATATGAACTCGAAGTTTCCTTCGTAACCCCCGGAACTTCTTCGTAGTGGCTCCGTTCCATGCCTAATTTCATAGGGAACCTCAAAGCGGCTCTATTTCATTATATTCCATCCATATCCCAATTCCATTCATTTAATATCCCTTTGGTGTCATTGACATAAGAGATGTCGTTTCTAGTCTATCTCTTTCTATTTCTATATATGGAAAGTTGCAAAATCATCATATAATAATCCAGAAATTGAAATAGAAAAGAAAAAAGGGAGGTTTGTGATGGTTTTTCAATCTTTTATACTAGGTAATCTAGTATCCTTATGCATGAAGATAATCAATTCGGTCGTTGTGGTCGGACTCTATTATGGATTTCTGACCACATTCTCCATAGGGCCCTCTTATCTCTTCCTTCTCCGAGCTCGGGTTATGGACGAAGGAGAAGAAGGAACCGAGAAGAAAGTATCAGCAACAACTGGTTTTATTGCGGGACAGCTCATGATGTTCATATCGATCTATTATGCGCCTCTGCATTTAGCATTGGGTAGACCTCATACAATAACTGTCCTAGCTCTACCGTATCTTTTGTTTCATTTCTTCTGGAACAATCACAAACACTTTTTTGATTATGGATCTACTACCAGAAATGAAATGCGTAATCTTCGCATTCAATGTGTATTCCCGAATAATCTAATTTTTAAATTATTCAACCATTTCATTTTACCAAGTTCAATGTTAGCCAGATTAGTCAACATTTATATGTTTCGATGCAACAACAAGATGTTATTTGTAACAAGTAGTTTTGTTGTTTGTGTCCGTATGTTACTAGTTGAGTGGGCTTTCCCTTTGTTCCAGTTATTTCTGGTCATGAAGGTGTAGGCCAAGGACGGAGTCGAACCGTCATTACAGGATTTGCAGTCCGATACATTTCCATTATGTTACCTAGCCAAACCCGCCACCTCATGTGCCAAAGTCAAACGGTTGTTCTTTCTTCCCTCTTTTTTATACATATGCTGGGGCGGGCGGAGCGCTCTATATGACCGGCGGCGGGTTACCAGAGAGGAGGGGACAACTTCTTTCTCCCTTGCCTTGCTCAATTTTCGTTTTATGATTGAAAGTAGCAAGCAACTCTACTACTAGTACAGAGGCCAGATAGAAGGTTGCTCATCCAGCCCAGCGGATCTATTGTTTATGCAGCAGTGCGATGCGGCTGAAAAACATAAGCCCCATTTTCTTAGTAAGATGAGTAAGGTATAGGTTTGGGAAAACTCCAAAACAAAGGTTCCAAAAAAAAGACATTAATCAAGGTGACAGGATTCGAACCTATGGCCCTCTGTACCCAAAACAGATGCGCTGACCAGACTGCGCTACACCTCGCGTCTCACTGTAATTGCTTTTTTTTTTCATCTGCCTCCTGCACTATACGGCTTTTTGCCTTCTTCCTTCTTTCACTTGAATTTTAAAAATCCGGCTCGCTCTCGGCTACGTGTCCAAAGGACCAAAGGGCCATTCTTCATATACCTCAGCTCCGAGAATAGAAGTGGTTGTGGATTCGAACCACTGACACAAGGATTTACAGTCCTTTGCTCTAACCATCTGAGCTACCTGTGAACCACTTTGTTCTCAACTTATCCAACGAATCTCTTTCTCTTATTCAATTCCACTTTGTTTAGTTTAGTGATAGTTAGAGGTTAGAGAGCTAGATCACTCCTCTAAGCAGCCTTCTGATTATATACGTATTATTCTATCTATCTGTCCCTACCTTATACTATCCTTCCTATCTGCCATTACTTGTATTCTATCGATAGGAATGGTTAGTTAGTGTGCATAGCTGCCTTGTTTCTGTGTATGCACAGCAGTTGTTTCTGTGTGAAGCATGTATGGAGGTAGTGAAGAACGGCCTGCGAACTACCGTAGCTAAGCGGCACTAGTTCCTGTTGCTTGCAGCTTCAGTAGAATTCATATCCCTTGTTGGTATGTGAGTAAGTTGTTGCATGAATGGTCAGGTAGGTAAGCGTAGCAGTATTCCTGTTCATGCATGTATCCCTGCAGGTTGTCTTCCCTATCGAATGAGGGAAGTGAGCTGGTTAATCGCAGCTTACTTCTGGAGTGGTCCCTAGGCGGGTGTAGCTATTGTTGCTTGTAGCTGCTGTTAAGTATCTATCTTTGTTTGCCGATCACTGATGTAATGGCTGTTCCGTGCTGTGCAGCGCGTTCCGAGGTCTGCTTTCCTTTCTTTGTCATTTGACTATCTCTCTCCGTTCGATGGGAACAGTTGTTTCACGACTAAGTAAGAAAGGTTAGCGAAGCCGGGTTCCTATGTATGCATGATATTTGTTCCGAGGTGGTTGTTTTCTCTTCTTTTGGAAATTGCCCGGGGTTTAAATAGGGCAAGAACATCAGGAAGGTCTTTTCGTTCGGATACAGACATGGCAATCTACGTATATGAAGTCTCGATTAAGCTGCCTAAGCATAGATCCAACGCGCTACTCAAGTAGGCGGGAAAGAAATGCCCTTCTAGCATTGCCACTTGCTTCAAGCTGCTCTTTCTATAAGCTATATTCCAGTAGTGATTCGAGAAGGAATTCATGAGTGACTGACCATCCAGCCTTTCCTTCGTATGAGACCGGACATGCCAGCGAATCGAATAGCGTAGGAAGTCAACAAGTCTTAATGGTGGAAAGCTAGAAAGGGAAAAAGCATTAGTTTCAGGTTGTTTACATACTCGACTAAAAGGAGGAACCCCTCGGGCGAATAAAGTATGTAACTGGCTTAAGAACAAGAAAGCAAGAAAAAGGTATGAAGTTCTAATTGTACAATGCTATTACTTCATCCGCTGTGAATAGGCTGAAGGAATTGGATCTTGTCTCTTTGAATCTGCTTTTAAGGCAGGAAGTCAGAACTAGAAACTTTCTCTTTAGATATCCCCATACGTTCCCTTGTGTGAAAGAGCTGTAGAATAAGTCCTAGCTATCTGATAATAGCAGTCTTGTTGCTATGGGCTTAGCACTAGTCTGCAATACTCAATTCATACCAGTAGTACGGTTGCTAACTTGTCTTTCAAAGTTGCCCTGGTGTATATCCCGGAGTACTTCGAGGAACGCCAGTAGGCCTATTAGTGTATAGATCCTTCCCGGGTTGTTTGCTGTGTTTCACTGTTTCTTCCTTGGGAACTGTTTGTTTTTTCTCTTCTGTTATAGTAAGAGTTCTCACTCCTTCACCTCATCGGTCAAGTGGAAGAGTCACGTCAGTCCCGAGGAACGCCTTTCCGCTCATGGTCTTCCTACTCCGATCTCGCTTCGGGCACTATAAGGGCTAGCTGGCTTGTTGCTAGAGCACAGTTAAGAGTCACTCCTCTCCTGGTTCTACGTAGCTTGATGAGATAGATTGCTGGCGTAGCTGTGATTCCTAAGTAAACAAGTTGTAGGGAAGGAGTGCCTTCCGGGTTGTGCGTATGCATCTACTGAGGTAAGGCACGATTGAGCGGCTAGCTGCTCTGTCATTACTAGAGAGTCTTTCTTAGTATGAGCCGTGATAGGGAAGAT
This sequence comes from Arabidopsis lyrata subsp. lyrata, assembly GCF_000004255.2. Taxonomy (NCBI): domain Eukaryota; kingdom Viridiplantae; phylum Streptophyta; class Magnoliopsida; order Brassicales; family Brassicaceae; genus Arabidopsis; species Arabidopsis lyrata. The sequence continues at coordinate 6,833,734 of NW_003302551.1, forward strand.
GTGTGCTCGAAGTCTCCTTAGGTCTTGATCTAGTTGTGACTTCTTTTTTCCAGCGAGTTACCCGTCGTTGTAGTTGTTGCTGTTCCGGGCGGTGCTTCCTGTCTGTAAGATCCCTTTCTTGTCTCGTCCGGGAAGGATGTATGAAGTATTGGTCCGTAGCTGCCTTGCTTTTCTTGTTTCCTTTGCTTTCGAGTAGGTGCAGCTGAGGCAGGTACCAAGAGTCAAGAGAGAACTTCTTTGTTTTGTTTGAATAATAGTATAGATTTATACCTTCTCTACGGAATACCTGTTGCATCCTGTCTCTCCTGCCAAGCGAATGGATTTGTCATGCATTTGTTGCTAACTGCCGACACAAGCTGGCTTGTTAGGAAAAAAACCCTTTTCTTCTTCTTATGAATGTTGCTTACTCTGTCCACTGCGATACAACTGTTGTAAGCTCTGTTTTACAGCTTGTAATGGGATTTCTGCTCTCTTTTCAATATATCCCCTCTCTTTTTCCTAGGAAAGCCTCTGTTGAATCTATCTCTCTCCGTTCGGAATGGGAACTCCAAGCTGTTTAGCTTTCATTCTTCCTTCCGGTACCTTTTCACAGTGCAACTGAGCAAATTAGTCAAACTTTGTACTCGGAATGCTACTTTCCTTAGTTTTGTTTCAAATATCTGCCGTTTCATCTGCTTCAGGAAAGGCAGTTGACTTGGTCGAATCCCGATTACGATCAAAAGGAAAATCTTGACTTGCAGTGGAATAACGGCTTTGCGGAGGAAGATCATCAAAGGCTGTTGCTGGGAGAGGTCCATTAGTCCGGGTCGATTGCTTCCATCCTCAATTGCTTCTTTTGAAGGTTACATGCCTGCTGTTGAAAGCCTGGGACGAGACAGAGTTAGTAGGCGCCTCCGGCCCTGCGGTTGAAGGTGATATACCAACAACATGAGCTAGCATGGTTTCGAGTGCGATAACATGGGATATGGATATGTTTTCTTCGATGCCTAGGCAGGCTGGGATTGGAACTGCTCGTGATTAGACCTTCTATATGACTGAACTTCCCCGCAACAAGATAGAAAGAAGAGTATAATTCGGAGAAAGATGAAGATCGTCCAATAGTGATCTACGGATAGCTACCGACGTGAGAGGCCTAGAGTGAAGCTCTGGCAGAGTGGCTCCCTTGTTAAGTGTAGGGCCCCTTGGCTTTGGACAACTCACCAAGCCATAGAGACTAAAGAAAGAGCTAAATCAGTCCTTGCTGCAACTGAAGGAACGAAAGAAATCTACTTCCGAACTGAGCGCTAAAGGTACATACGGAGAGACCTATGATTTCCATTCTGTTTAGGCTATGAAAACCTCCCCGGATGAAGGAATGTAATACATTGAAGACTTCGAACTGCTTACGTAATGGAAAAAGGGGCTAGATGGCTTACGGGGTATAGGGTTTTGAGGAGGAAAATGACTCACTTTTTGACAGAATCAAGGTCCTATCATTTTCTTCTTTTCTGAGTGAAATCAAAGCTAGACCATAAAGGGAAGAAGGTTGGTTACCTGCTATACTAAGAGTAAGCGAGCTAACGAGGCCTAATCCTGGGTTCACGGCATTCCATTCCTACCAATTCCATTTCGAGGGGTAGCAGTAGATTAGATCCTGTTGATTCAAAACCTTGTTCGAACTCTCTTTGGCATCTCACAAATGTTTCAAAATATATAGTACAGATTGGATCCTGATCAAGCTCAAGCTAAAACTTACCTACAAGAGAATCCATACTGAATCTATTATCATAGATCTTGCTTTCGTCGGATACGTCTCTTTCTCCCCAATTTGGATGGATCCTCTCATTCTAATTCATCGCTACTAACTAGAAGAAGTTCCTAAAAATCGAAAGCTCCCCTCTTTTTCTCCATCCATAACCACCAGTTGTAGCGGAGGAAGTAGCAGTCAGTGGCTTCTCCCGGGGCCCTTACCCTTGCTCTTTTCTTTCTCGGGCGCAGTAAAAAGATATACGAGGTTATAGAGAAATAGACAAAGAAGTTCAGCTGCAAGAGTGGATCCTATCCCGCCGTATTTACCAGCGGGATTCATCCGTCTAAGGCATTCCTCGGAGGAACTCGTCCAAGCACATGATGTCTCCTTTATCTGTTTTCAGCCAGCCTAAGCGCCCTACTTTACCTACTTGAAATGTAAATTTTCCTTTCATCAAAGCCTTCGTGTTCATCGAATACTCGCTTCACTATGTGTAGCTCGCTCCCCTCTCTTGAAAGCCGAACTGGCGCCTTCTTTTGATAACTGGGTTAGGGTTACCGAAGGCAATCTGGCAGGAAAAGTTTCCCCTTTTATTCGGCAGCCACCTTTGATGTAACTAAACTAGATAGAGTTTGGGTCACGAATTCGGATTTACCGATCCGAGGGAACCAAATGAAGCATCTTTTTCTCCTTCCGAAAGAAAAGAGGAAGACTTATTCCCACCGAAGTGCACTAATAGAAAACCCCTACCAGTCGAAGTGGAATGATGAGCTAAAAGTCCCTTGTACGATGAAGCTGAGTCACAGAAGCGGGAGAGGTGTCTTCTTTGAAGATCGTTTCCTATCGAGTGGATAAAATCCCAAGCCTTAAGAGCCCATTAACCCATCTTCTGTTCCGCTAGCCAGCTAAGCTAAAGCTTGCCATCGACCGGTTCGTTCGGAAGTAACCGCATGCGCTCACCTATCCATCAACCAAGACAGAAGGGAATGACCAACCAAGCGAGCAGAGCCCAACTACCAATCCTATGTTCTCCCAATTCTGGAACTGGTGGCAATCTAACGAATTCGGGAAAGCAAGATGATCGACACTGGAAAAGACGTCTTGGCGAGAGGTGCTTTAGCAACTCGACTGAAAAGGAGAGGGCGAAGTCATGACTCAAGCACTTGTCTAGAGAGGAGAGGGAGCTTACAGCATTCTCAGGCGCGGATGCCCTAGACGAGAGAGTTATTGAGAGAGAAAAGTTAGGTAGGTCGTCAGTAAGTTAGCGAGATAGAGCGAGACTGTTTGTTAGGTAGCTTAGCGAGATAGGGAGCAGCTATGGAACAAGGGGTCTGTTAAAACAGAACTAATTACCCTTTTTTTTGTTTGTTCAAGGGGTTCCTCGGAAGAGCTCGCAGTGAATGCCCAGTGCAATCCAATAAAACAACCTAACAGAACCGCTCCGCCCCTCCATGTACAGAAAAGTAAACCCAAAGAAGTTGTTCTGGACGAGAGAGTGAGATTAGACTGCTTAAACCGTAGATAGGCGTTCCTCTCCCTTTTAGTCGACTAACTGGCGTTCCTCGGGAAGTACACCTTAGGTTTACAAACCTAACACAGAATAACGAGACGAAGTCGACTTTAGAACCTATTGATTAGAGCTTGGCTGCTCAAGAGCTACAAATGCGAGGGGATAGCTGCAATAAACCCCATGTAAGCACAGGGAGAAGCCGGCTAAAGCCTACATACCTGTTCCCTTAATGCAACCTATTCCCAACGGAGGAGAAGAGGAATACTAATGAAATGACAGAAGCTACAGCGCGGACTTCGTGCTTGCAGGAACAGCAGCACTACTATGCAATTAATTAGCTGCCCCATTCATGCGCCCTCTAAACAACGAAAGCTACAACATCAACGAAGGGAATGGGTTCCTCCGGCATCTAGGTAGAACCTTCCAGAAAAACGGGGAGTAGACCCAAGGAGCGAAGCTACAGCCAAGGAAGAAATCCCGGGCAGGGACATGAACAAGATAGATATTCTACGCAGCCAAGCCCCTACTTTAGCTGCACTTGGTGGTTCCCCGCTTGGCTGTACCACGAACAAAGGGATCACAACAGCAACAGTAAGCACTCTCCTACCTATAACATGCAATCACAGGAATCAGACTAGAAGCTACCACCTGGCTACTCATGCAACTTAGTCCCATCGAACCAAGAGAGAAGGGATTCATTAAAGGAGTTCTTCCAAAGGCGCACATACCTTCGACGTTCACTCGGGCAACCGACCGTCTTCGACCGCTCCATCCCGCTCTTAAGGCTTGTTACAACGCGGAAGCCTTATTTGATTATATAGAAGATTTTTTTCCCCAACTTGCTTTATTAACGGGCATTTTCGGGGACTAGCCCGCTTCTTCATTACTCAAGAGGGCGATTGCCCGGTCCTCTTTCATGTGGAATCATTTTAGATCGTATCCCCACAAGCCTGCCTCCACTTTCTTATGTGAAAGAGGTGCTTGCTTTATGAGACTGAATGGAAACCTTCTTTCTTCGATCAGAATACGAATAAGATCAAAAAGGCCATCATTGGGGCAAACAATGCAATAGCTTCGGTTAGAGCAAAGCCCAAAATGGCATAACCAAATGATTGTTTAGCCAATGATGGATTTCGCGCCACAGAATGGATCAAAGAACTGAAGACGTTTCCAATACCGATAGCAGCTCCCGCTGAAGCAATTGTAGCAGCTCCGGCACCTATTGATTTTGCACCTTCTAACATCTCGGGTTGAGAATTCTACTCACGCTTTGTCATTCACTTATCTTATATCTTATTGATTCCTCGTCGATTCTTACCCTCGTTCCTTTGATCTTGGACATCTCACTTGGAATGCATTCTTTGCGATCTTGTACCCACGGAGTGGTATACTGAAGACCAACAACATCTCGACAAAGATAAGTACAAGCAAGTAGATCATTCGACGTCAGAGGGAATGACTCGTAGCTAGGGTCCCATCTCTCTTCGATTATTCAATTTGATCCGTCTTCGTCTTCTCTTATGAAATTGATAGTTTGTGAGATCGATTACTCATAAATGCTGCCCTTCTCTTATATACGAGAGCACCAGATACACCATGGATGGATACATACGATTTCACTTATCCCAAAAGTGAAGATCTTATTCGTATTCTGATCGAGGAAAGAAGGCGAGCTAGTTCAACTCAATGACAACCTCTAGGGCCAAGCCTATGGAAAGCTTTTCCAATCTCCTTCCGCATTCTTTCCTTTAATATGCTTGTATCACATACCAATAAGACATAGGAGGATCCGATAGATTTCAATCACATACCAATAAGACATAGGAGTTCGTTCCGAACAGATAAGATGGTAGTTGGCTATCAATCTTCTTTAGCACGAGTAGATCCCTATTCTTCTATAGTTGGTGAGAACTATGACTTGAACCTGCTCCTTACTTCAATCTTCTTTTCAATTCAGATATGGATGGTAAAGTCCATTCAGATATAGATGGTAAAGGAAGATCAAGTTACTCGGCTAGACCATTATCCAAAGAATGGAAAGCTAAAGCAAGTCAAAGAATCAGTCCCATAATTGAATGGCATCGTCCTTTCTTTCCCCCATGAATTGCTTTCTCTCGTACTCATGCGATCCCGTCCGACCCCTTCCTACTTGAACTCCTGGTTTTGATGCTGTGACTTCCCCCATGAATTGCTTTTTCTTCTTTTCTTGCTTTCCTGCGTTGCGTACAACTCCTTCTCTTATTAGAGGGCTCTCACGGCTCCTATGGTTGAGGAGCGTTGGGCCCATTCTAAGTTGGAGCGACTCTCCGGAAGAATTCCTTTGAAGAAAGATCCAAGCACTCAACTTGATTGGAGAAGTTAGCGAAAGAGTCTCGAGAGCAAGGCGTTGAGCGGATCGACTTTTGCTTTCCCCTAATAATCTGAAGGGAACGGGTGAGAATGAAGTTCAGGCTAACCACAGCTCCTTTCGTTTCAGTGGGGGTTGCAGTCTAATGAGAAATGAGGGTTGATCATCGATCTGTAGCGAATCTTTTCTGCCAATTGACTTTCTTGTCCTTCGCCCTCTAAGCCATTGGTTAAGTTGGTGAGTCTAAGTCTAAAGAGTAGGGGCGTAGCGAATTGACTATTGTGATCTCTTTAGCTTGAAATAGGCGCTGGAGTCTGTCTGAGTATGTAAAAGATGTGGTGGATAGGATAAGAAAGAAACCTTCTACATCAGCTAATTCTTCTTCCACGAGGGACTCAAATAAAGGAGGATCGGTTTCTTTCCCGTTCATCGTATCCATAGGATTGGGGGTCTCTTCCTGTCCTGAAGAAGCAGCTCTTTGCCTTTCTGCTTCAAAGAAAGAGGGGGAATGAGCAGATCAAGCCTTTCCCTTCATGCACTAGATGGATCACTTACAATGACCAATACTCCTCGTGAGAATCTAAGGCGCTTAAGGAAGCATCTCGAATCGGGCGTGAAAAAGATCCATCTTTGATTTATTTCACACAATTTCGCAATGTCAACTTGCTCGATGTAGGCTTGCTCCCATATTCTCCACGGTTTAAGGCAAGATTGGTGGGAAAGGGATATTCTCGCATCGATTACAATGAAATATTCTCTGTAGCCGACATATGTTCCAGTTCGCCAATAGTATCCATCGTTCACAGCTTCTGCCCCTTTTTTGGGGGGCACCCAGCAGTTTACTGTTAAGGACACTATCGATTTACTGTGATATGTCTACAGTCAAAAGCTAGTACTTTATGGGTAGCATCTTTAGGGACTCAGAGATCAGGAAAACTTGATAGAAAGCCCTAGCTCTAACTTGATAGAATGCCCCAGCAATGGCCATCGGAGAGGTCCAACGTAATTTATTACTCTTATAAAAGAGGGAACTCGACTGAAAGGAGAGGAGAGAAATTCCATTTACAGGCTTTCTACCAATGACCGGAGACCAGAAAGGGGAATAGAGAGATAAGCCTTGAGCGGTCAGACCAATTACGATCGATTCGCTAAACATTCAAGATTCTCGAGATGAACTGCTAAAAGAAGGAAGGGCGATAGAGAGAGGTTTTTCACTTTCAACTAAGCTAAGGAGATTCGGGATGGGAACCCGCACTCTTTTGACTGAGAGGCGTAGGAGAGAGGGAGTTCCCCGTAATCCGAAATATGATTTAGTACAGAGGCCGGCCGACCCCAAAGTCCTCCAAGTACTCACTCCTTTCAACGTCCCAAGGGGCATTAAAGACATAGAGATCTTGGAACCAAGGTCCTCCTATGGAAGGAATAAGACCTTGAAACAAGACCCCCAAAAAAGGGTCTTTATGGGACCTTTGTCAAGGTCGTTCGCTCTGGGCTTTGGGTTCAACGGGTCGCTTTGAAAATAAATAGTCTCATCACATCTAAGGTGCAAAGATTGACCTCGATGCATGTCAAATTTTGAATGCCTCATGACCTATGGTTCGGTCGTGGAAAACCACCAAAGGGTGGTTGGTTGAGATCTTAAGGAAGAAATACCGACCCAAAGATCTGGCATGTGTCCTTGAGTCCTCTTCTGCCACGTGTCGCAGGGCAGCAAACCTATAAAAAGGGACCGTATCCGAGAAAGTACTCCTGCTGCTAGCACTGAGTGTCTTCTTTCCACTAGGCTGAAATACGGCTGATTTCTCACCCGTGCGCACGCATCTCGCTTCTGGCTCCCTGACCGATACGACCTTTCTGGGTTTGTTAACATCCTTCCTTCTCCTTTTGGGTATTTGCTATCTTGTGGTCCCTGATTCTTAGGCTGACCACGTGGTCCTCTTGCGACGTCTGTTGGGAGGTAGCATCCAAGGTCCGAAAGGCCTTTGTTCCGACCCGACTTGCGGATCCGGGTTTGGGAGAACCTCCTTCGCCGCCGGTGAGTTTTCTACATCAGTCTGGTTTTGCTTCGGACAAAGCTCTATCTCGGTGGCCATATTCCCCACACTCAAAAACATATAAGATGCAAGCCTTCGTATTCGACCCTCTGG